>NC_081404.1:4072293-4372293 GCF_030684315.1 Stegostoma tigrinum
TGAGGAGACATGAATGGTGCTGAACATTGTGCAATCATCAGCGACCATCCCCACTTCTGGCCTCATGATGGAGGGAAGGTCATTGTTGAAACAGCTGAAGATGGTTGGGCCGAGGACACTACCCTGAGGGACTCCTGCTGAGATGTCCTGGAGCTGAGATGACTGACCTCCCACAACCACACCATCTTCCTATGACAGGTAATACCATAACCAGCAGAGAGTTTGCCCCGATACCCACTGATTCCAGATTTGTCAGGTGTCCTTGATGCCACACTCGGTCAAATGCTGCCTTGATGTCAAGGGCTATCACTCGCACCTCACCTCTAGAATGCAGCTCTTTTGTCCATGTTTGAACCAAGGCTTTAATGAGGTCAGGAGCCGAGTGGCCCTGGTGGAACCCAAACTGGGAGTCACTGAGCAGGTTATTGCTGAGCAGTTTCTGCTTGATAGCCCTGTTACTGACACCTTCATCACTTTACTGATGATCGAGAGGAGACTGATGGGGCGGTAATTGGCCGGGTTGGATTTGATTTTTGTGTTTTGGTTGCTTTTTGTGTACAGGACATATTTGGGCAATTTTCCATATTGCCGGGTAGATGCCAGTGTTGTAACTGTCCAACCTGTCTCTGCCTCCCTAACCGGTTCTTCCTCTCACCCATCCCTTCCTCCCACACCAAGCCGCACCCCCAGCTACCTACTAACCTCATCCCACCTCCTTGACCTGTCCGTCTTCCCTGGACTGACCTATCCCCTCCCTACCTCCCCACCTATACTCTCTCCACCTATCTTCTTTACTCTCCATCTTCGGTCCGCCTCCCCCTCTCTCCCTATTTATTCCAGTTCCCTCTCCCCATCCCCCTCTCTGATGAAGGGTCTAGGCCCGAAACGTCAGCTTTTGTGCTCCTGAGATGCTGCTTGGCCTGCTGTGTTCATCCAGCTTCACATTTTATTATCTTGTAACTGCACTGGAACAGCTTTGCTAGGGGAGAGGCAAGTTCTGGAGCACAAGTCTTCACTACTATTGCCGGGATACTGTCAGGGCCTGTAGCCTTTGCAGTCTCCAATATCTCCAACTGTTTCTGGATATCACTTGGAGTGAATCGAAATGGCTGAAGACTGGTATCTGTGATGCTGGGGACCACTGGAGGAGGCTGAGATGGATCATCAGCCACTCGGTGTCTTTAATCTCACCTGCGATATGGGCATCATTGTCAAGACCAGAATTTGTTGTTCATCCCCAATTGCCGCTCTCTAGGCAATTTCAGAGGGCAGTTTAGAGTTATTGGTGTCGGTCTGGAATCATGTGGAGGCCAGACCAGGTAAGTATGGCAGTTTCCTTCCCTAAAGGAAATTGGTGAACCAGATGGGTTTTTAAACGACAATTGATGATAGCTGATGTAGTCACCATTGGGCTAGCTTTTAGTTCCCGATTTTATTTTGACTATGTGCCATAGTGGTACTTGGAAGCACATCCTCAAGGCGTTAGCCCCACCTTCTGGATTGCTCCCCTGCTGATATGACTATGTCACTAAATGACTCTCTCTATTGCCCATTGTTGTAAGTCCTTCAGCATTTTGTCCTCTGCACTAATGTGCTGATGTATTGCGATACGGAAGAGGGAAATGTTGGCAGAGCCTCCCTCACCGTGGTAATGTTGTAACTGAAAATCTCCAGTACCCGCTAAATGTGCCTACTCAGTATTGGTCTTTGCAGCAGAGGATGAGGTTAAAGTGCCAGGGATCTTAAATTAAATCATAGACCCTTACATTGTAGAAGCAGGCCAATTGGCGCATCAAAGTCTACACTGTCCATCCAAAAAGGACCCCACACAGACCCACCCCATCCCTGCATTTCCCATGGGTAATCCACCTAACCTGCACACTACAGGGCAATTTCCCACGGCCGATCCCATCCTAATCCATATCCCTGGGCACTACGGGACAATTTAGCACGGCCAATCCCACCCTAACCTGCACATCCCTGGGCACTTTGGGACAATTTAGCACGGCCAATCCACACTAACCTGCATATCCCTGGGCACTATGGGACAATTTAGCACGGCCAATCCCACCCTAACCTGCACATCCCTGGCACTATGGGACAATTTAGCACGGCCAATCCACCCTAACCTGCACATCCCTGGGCACTATGGGACAATTTCCCACGGCCAACCATCCCTAACCTACAAATCTGTGGGAGGAAACCATGCAGACATGGCGAGAATGTGCAAACTCCACACAGACAGTCATGTGAGAGTGGGATCAAACTCAGATCCCTGGTGCTGTGAGACAGCAGCGCTAGCCACTCAGCCACTGTGCCACCCTAAATCAATGGAAGGCTAAAAAAAATTGTGATGGAGCGAATATTGAAAGAGCAAAGGGCATTAAAAGGGTTTGGTGAGGGAATTGTTGAGGCTGTGGTCATGCCCTTCCAAAACTTGCCTGGATTTAGGAATTGTCTTGGTTTTATGTTGCCTTCTGTCACAAGGGAGCAGGGTATGGTCGGGAATCCTGACAGTGCAATGGAGGCAAATTCTATTGGAAAAGGCAATGAAACTGTTTATTCAAAAGGAATCATGAGCAGGATTCATGGGAAGGAAAGGAAGGAAGGCAGGAACATGGCACTGAGCGAATTGCTTGTTCAAGGAGCTGTGACTGGCACGATGTCCGTCCACGTGGTCTCATCCTGTGCTATAACAATTCTGAGTTGAATTGAAACATTACAGGGTGCAGCTCACTCAGTCCTGAGCTGGACGGTTTATTTCGTGAGGAGCCTGTAATGTTTGTAATGATGTCAGCCAGCTGGGCCTCATAGAGTATGAGTTCCTTGATTGGGGGCTGTTAATCTGGTCCAGTCAGGGAGCCTTGGCTGATAGCTGGAAACAGAAGCGTCAGAGGCTCTGCTCACTCTGAGAGCTGGCTCTGAGGGAACTGGATCAGAATCAAGAACTCTGCGCGTGTAAATAGAGGGTGACTTGGTGACGGGCTACAGGCCTCTGTGCAGTTGTTTCAGAGACATTAAATGGGCTGGACATCCATTCAATACTGCGAGGCGATCACTGAAACATCGAGGATCTGTGGGGACTAGCTCGGGTGGATGGCCGGACAATGTTTCCTTTCGAGGAAGAGACAAGGAGGGGACACCATTTAGGAATGAAGGAGTCACTTCTTCAAGATTGAGATCAATCCTATGTTCTCTCAGAAGATGGGTGGAATGTGGAATTCTGGATCCCCGGCGGTAGCAGAGACTGGATCTTTAGATCCATTCTGGACATGTCGCTATGGCCTACTACAAAGTATGAGTGATTTAAACTGACAGGAGAACTTCAGCGCAGAGTGAATCAGGTCAAAAGTACCAAGCTGAAATTTCTGAGGGGAGCGCTCACTGAAGTGGTAAATAAGGGGACGCCTTCAGCATGGAAATAGACCCTTCACTCCAACTTGTCCAAGCCAACCAGATACGCTAAACTGAGCTAACATTTGCCAGCATTTAGCCCATATCCCTCTAAACCTTCCTATTCATGTACCCATCCAGATGCCTTTTAAATGCTGTAATTGTACCAGCCTCCACCACTTCGTCTGGCAGCTCATTCCATACACGCACCACCCTGGGTGTGAAAAAGTTACCCCTCGGGTCCATTTTAAATCTTTCCCCTCTCACCTTAAACCTATGCCCCTCTAGTTTGGACTCCCCCACCCTGGGGAAAAGACCTTATCTATTCACCCTACCCATGCCCCTCATGATTTTATAAACCTCTATAAGGTCAGCCCTCAGCTTGCTCAGTACCGGGGGGAACGCCCCAGCCTGTTCATTTGATCACTTTGGGGGTAAGTGGGGGTCGTGGGGGGGGGGGGGGGGCGGTGGACGACATTGGCAGAGATAGGGAGAATGACGCATCAGTTTGCAGAAAAGGTGTCACTTTTCTAGAGTAGCACGAAATTCCTCTCCGCGGCAAGGCTTGCAATTGACACTCCAGCGCAAAATATGCGAACAACGCCCTGCCACTGCGATCCCTGACAGTGCTGGGGAGAGTCTCCTCACAAGAAACAAAAGAATGAAAGTGTTGTAAAATCACAGCACTCCTCCCTCTGTTAGCTCACCCCTTGCCGTCGAGGGTTCAAGCTGTATCCCCTTGTGTGACTGAGTTCAAAGGCAAACAGTCGTACAGTGTGAAACACCAACCCAGAAGCAAGGAGCTCGGTCCTCCAATTGGAATCAGGTCATCCCAAAACAAAATCAGAAACTTCTTGTTTGACAACAGTGAGGAGTGAAGAAGTGAAAGTCTCTTCCTTCCAAAAAAAGTGGCAAGTCGAAGACTCGAGACGTGAACTTTTTTTCTCTCTCTCTCCCTCCACACAGAGAGCTGCCAGAACCTGCTGACTTTCTCCAGCAGTTTGTGTTTCGCAGAAACGGCAGCGTCTGGGGGTAAGGAAACTTTTCGACAGCAGAGCTGAGCTGAGGCAGACACAAGGTCTGTGGGTGTTGCGGATAAAAAAAATCATAAGAGCTGCGGATGCTGAAATAAAAATAGGCAGGGACCCGAAACGTTAACTCTGATGTCTCTCCACAGAAGCTGCCAGGCCTGCCGAGCTTTGCCAGCAATCTCTATTTTTGTTCTGGAAGTATGCAGCCTTAGCATTGGAGGGTCAGAAGCCCAGCTCAAGTCAAATCAGACAGTGACACTGTGTATCCGGTCACACAGTCAGACACAGGGGCAACGTGCAGATGAGAAATAGAAGGACATTTAGAGAATAGCCACTGGACCTATTAATCTAGAGACCCAAGTTCATTGACTGTTTAACTTCTAACTTTATTTCTTTATTTTTCTACTTTATACCAAAAAGAACAGTAGTGATGAACTTTTTAACTTATTTCTTTATTTTTTTTCCATTTTTGTACTTAAATTTTGTACCCAGGTGCCTTTGTACCCAAGATGGTGCCAGGAATGGTGACATTGTAGTCCTGTACTTGACAATAATACCGAAATGTAAAAAAAATCTAAACCTAACGCTCTGGGGACACAGGTTCAAATCTCACCATGGTAGCTTATAGAATTTAAGCTGAATTAGCGGCACCTCACGTTTATCTAAATTGGACTCCATCTGCCACTCCTCGGCCCATTAGCCCGTCTGATCAAGGTCCGCTGAGGTAAGCTTCTTCGCTGTCCACGACACCGTCAATGTTGGTGTCACCTGCAAACTTACCGACCAAATGTTCACATCCAAATCAGTTACATTATTGCCTAAAAGCAGTGGGCCCAGCGCCAATCCTTGTGGGGAAAAAAAACAGAGGGATTAATGTTAACAAAGTGTGGAGCTGGATGAACACAGCAGGCCAAGCAGCATCTTAAGAGCACAAAAGCTGACGTTTCGGGACTAGACCCTTCATCATAGTTTTTTTTGTGGAGAGGGTGATGGGGGGAGGAGAAGGGGAACATAACCTTGGGAGAGAGAGCCAGTACACTATGAGGACTGGGAACAGAATATAAATGCTCAGGGGTTTGGTGGGACAGCCTTGAGGACGCAACGACCTTAGAGATGGGATGAAGGGACCTGGGGTATAGGAGTGAAAGCACAGGCAGACATAGGTGTAGTGCTAGGGTAGAGAGAGAGGGATGTGTACAGGCGGATGTCAAGTGAAAACATGCAGCAGTGGACAGATATCCTTACGGCATTTCAGATCCAAACGAGGCCAGGTTACACTGATTCTGACAATTGCTCCTGTAATACGAGGTGACAAAAGAGGGGAGGTGACAGCGTTACAACAACAAAGGCCATAGCCTCACTGCAAAGTCCATCTATCACTTTGACTCTGTCACGCGTTAAATGCGTATTAAACACTAAGCAGTTAAATGGTGTAATGAGTGTACAACCAATGGATCAGGCAGGACTTAACAACTTGAAAGGATGAAGTCAACCAGCGATTGAAGAGTAAAGGTACACATCCCATGCTCACTCACAATGATCCCTCTCCAGGATAACATGAGCCTATGCGCAAATCCCAGCAGATTAAAAGGCCTTTGGCCTTTCAAACAGGGCACAGGAACTTCCTTTAGCCTTCACTTACACACACAGAATCCCTACAATGTGGAAACGGGCCATTCGGCCCATCGGGTCCACACCAATCCTCTGAACAGCATCCCACTCAGACCCACTCCTGACCCTATCCCTGTAACCCTGCATTTCCTATGGCTAATCCACCTAGACTGCACATCCCTGGATACTATGGGGCAATTTAGCACAGCCAGTCCACATCTTTGGACTGTGGGAGGAAACCGGAGCACCCGGAGGAAACCCATGCAGACACGGGGAGAATGTGCAAACTCCACACAGTCGTCCGAGGTTGGAATTGAACCCGGGCCCCTGGCACTGTGAGGCAGCAGTGCTAACCACTGAGCAACCCCATCATTGAAAGGTATCTACAAGCACGCACCCAGTATTGTGTCTAGCATCCCTGTGTCATTGTGGCTGCAAACAGTGATGCCACAGTCTCAATCCAAAAAAACTGCGGGTGCTGTAATTGTATCAGATGAACTGCAGATGCTGGAGAATCCAAGATAACAAAGTGTGAAGCTGGATGAACACAGCAGGCCAAGCAGCATCTCAAGGAGCACAAAAGCTGACGTTTCGGGCCTCGACCCTTCCCGAAACGTCAGCTTTTGTGTTCCTGAGATGCTGCTTGGCCTGCTGTGTTCATCCAACTTCACACTTTGTTATCTGCGGATGCTGTAAACCAGGAGCAAAAACAAAGTTGCTGGAAAAGCTCAGCAGGTCTGGCAGCATCTGTGAAGGAGAAAACAGAGTTAATGTATCAGGTCCAGTGACCCTTCCTCAGAGAGTGTCTGTTTGTTTATGACCATCACTGGTGTGCTAGAATAATCACATCCACTCTTTTCTGTATGTGAGAGTCTACGACCCATTGCAACACCTGTTTTTTAAATCTTGCATCGGATGGGGGTGTCACTGACCAGGCAGCATTTATTGCCCATCCCTAATTGCCCAGGGGGCAGTTAAGAGTCAACAACATTGCTGTGGGTCTGGAGTCACATGTAGGCCAGACCAGGTAAGGACAACAGAATTCCTTCCTTAAAGGACAGGAATTCAAGTTAGAGTTAGGATTCGAACCCTCCTTCCCAGAATGTTGGCCTGGGGTCTCTAATTCAGTGACAGGGACAGAAATCACAGGCCCCAGTCCCCAGTCGCAGGCCCAGGTTATTAGGTGCTGAGTGACTGGGTCAATGTGTTTTAGGTGTATTCCAGATCCATCAGCCTTTCATTTACACCCTCCCTGTCTCATCAGCACAGATCTGGCTGATACATTACTTGGAGCTGACTCAGCACTGACGAGATTGCTGGAATCCTGGGCTTTCCGAGGGATTGAAGTATCAAGGTCAAACTATTTGGAGATCGTCTCTGTGAACAATTTGTGGCATTGCGAAACCAGCTGAGTTTACAATCTGGAATGCACACTGCCTCACAAGACCGGCTTCCTTTGTCCCCACCACACCTATTTTTACCTGGAAATGGACTCACTGTGATGCTGATAGATCCTCAAACATTTCCGATCTGGCCTGCCTTCAGCACTCTACATCTAATGGCAACATGCCCTGGCAAGTGGTTGGATTTATGTGTGGGTGTTGGCAAGCCTTGCCCCATCAAGAATGGGCACTCAAGTTCAGATCAGGGCAAGTGGGAACCAAATGCCCCGACAATTATATGGGTGGGGGGCTAGAAATCCAAGTAACCGGTGATACTCGCCCCATTCTTGTCCAAATATTAGAACATAGAACTATACAGCACAGGAACGGGCCCTTCAGCCCACAATGTCGTGCTGAACATGATGCTAAATTAAACTAAATCCTTCTACCTGCCTCTGGTCCATATCCCTCCTTTCCTCGCATATCCATGCACTTATCTAAAAGTCCCTTAAACATCCTTAGCATATCTGCCTCCATCCACACCCCTGGCAGTAATATTCAGACTCCTATCACTCACTGTGTAAACATTTGCCACTCAAGTCATCTTCCCCCACCTGAAATGCATGTCCCCTAGAATTAGATATTTCAACTCTGGGAAAAAGATTCTGAATGTCAACCCTATCCATGCATCTCACAATATTATAGATACCAAGGTGTAGAGCTGGATGAACACAGCAGGCCAGGCAGCATCAGAGGAGCAGGAAAGCTGACGTTTCGGGCCTACACTCTTCTTCAGGATTGGGGAGGGGAAGGGTGTCCTGAAATAAATAGAGAGGAGGGGGCTGTGATAACAGGCAGATGGTGGAGCAGATAGGTGGGAGGGAAGACGGATGGGCAAGGGGGCAGGGATGAGAGGGTCCTGCAGATTCTCTAGTATCAGCAGTTCTAACTATCTCACAATTTTACAGACTTCTATCGTGTCTCCCTTCAGGCTCCAGAAAAAAAAACCTGAGCTTTTCTAGCCTCTCCTGAGAGCTCGTACCCTGTAATCCAGGCAACATCCTGGTAAACCTCTTCTGCACCCTCTCCAAAGCCTCCACATCCCTCCTGCAATGTGGGACCAGAACTGAATTGAAATTGACCTTATTGAATGAAGGTTCAGCTCAGCTGGTAGCACTCATATCTCAGAGTGAGGAAAGTCGTGGGTTATAGTGTCATGACACAGAGTTAAGCAACAAGATGTGAGCTGACATTTTAATACAGAGCTGAGGACTGTTCAACTTTTGTCTTCTCCTAAACATCCATTTTGTTTCTCAAACCTTGTGAAGCTTATTGGGTTAAAACACTCCTTTCAAACTAGTATGGCATGGAGCCCCAAGGATCATTTCAGAAACACCACAGAGACTACAACCTTCAAGAAATCAGTCCCATCTTCTTCGTGAGAAAGTCTTTGAAATCCAGAAAGCAGACAAGGTGGGCAGCACAATGAAGTCACATTGGTGCTGACTTGCAGGGCATCTATGAGAGAATTTTTGAAGTTACCTCCTTGAGGGAGAGAAAGAGGGTGTGACTGCAATAAGCTCTGTATTACACAGTCTTGACAGCCCTTAGCTCTCAGCTCCATAACAGCTTCTAAATTGCTTGAAATCACACCTCTTAGAATCCTAGAAGCAGGCCATTCAGCTCCTTGGGTTGACACTGACCCTCCAAAGAAGGGCCCCTGTCCCTGGGACTCTGCATTTCCTCATGGTTAATCCAACTAGCCTGCATACCCCAGACACTTAGAGTAACTTAGCACGGCCAATCCACCCGAACCTGCACATCTTTGGACTGTGAGAAATCAGAGCATCCAGAGCAAACCCACGCAGACAGTTGCCTGAGGGCAGAATCAGACCCAGTTCCCTGGTGCAGTGAGGCAGCAGGGCTAACCACGGAGCTGCTGTGCTGGCCCCTTGTACAACCTGCATCTTAGTCACTCCAGTATCAGCAAGCATGCATTCAGCTGCCAAGCCCCCAAGCTCTGGAACTCTCTTCTTAAACTTCCCCACCCTGCTCCCTCTCTCTCCTCTAAAACCTACCTCTTTGACTAAGCTTTTGATCATCTGCCCTATTATCTCCCTAAGTGGCTCAGTATCAAATTTTGCTTCATAAAGCACCAGCAAAATGCCTTGGGACATCTGGTTATGTTAAAGATGCTGCAAAAATGTGAGTGATGTTAGCTTTTGAATGCTTGCATGTTTCTTTGGGTGTGAGTGCCTGTATCTTTGTGAACACAAACATGCTTGTGTGATTGTGTGAACACAGATAACTGTGAGTGTATGCCTGAGTGTGTCCGTGTGGCAGCATAACCGTGTGGGCATATACATATATAGAACAGGAGTAGGCCATTCAGCCCCTCTAACCTGCTGCCCCATTCAATGAGATCACAGCTGATCTGTGACCTATCTCCATAGACCTCCTTTGGCCCATGTCCCTCAATGCCTTTGCTCAAAAAACAGTCTATTTCAGATTTAAAATGAACAACTGAAATATATACATGTGAGTGCGCATATATATATTATATATATATATATGTGTGTGTGTACATATGCACATGCAATTTTGTATATGTGTAAATGTGTGTTGGTGAGTACATATGCATGGGTATGCGTGTATATGTTTGTGTATGCGTGTGCATCTGTATGAGTGTGTATATATGTGTGTTCATGTACATGGCTGCATGTATATGTGAGTTTGTGTTTTATAATTTGCCATTTTGTTCATTCACCCTGTTCTCACATGTTTCTGCTCTACCTTCTCCCCTTCAGGCACTGCCGGTCTCCCTTGGTTACAGCTCTGTCTCATGATAATTTGTGAACGAGCCCACATAGCACAGAGGACAATGTAGCAGAGGCCGATAACATCCTCGCCCCAGGCTGCCAGTTAGCCATCAAGGTCGGAAATCCTGGCCGCCGGTGAAACTCTCAGAGCTGGTTATTGCTGAGTTTGTTCATCGTAGCCAGGATAGCTGTGAGAGATTTTACAATTGGTCCCTTGGCCACAATATTGGTCAGTTCAGAATGAGGGTCACTGGACTTGAGACATTAACTCTGTTTCTGTAATTAAGATTTTGTACCTAAGATGGTGCTGTGTGTGTTGGCATTGTACACTTTCCGCTGTACTCTGTAACCCCGTACTTGAGTACATGTGACAATAAAACCTGAATCTAATCTCTCCACAGATGCTGTCAGACCTGCTAAGTTTCTCCAGCACTTTCAGTTTTTGGCCAGGGTTCCTGCTCCTGGCTTATATTCAGGGACTTTTAAATTTGATGGCTAGTTCTGTTGTCTAGTCATCAGTTATTTGTGGTTTGAAGCCCCACTCCAAAGACTTGAGAATGTAATCTAGGCTGATGCTGGCCACACTGCTTAATGGGGCTGGGTTTTCAATGAAATACAATAAACTGAGGGCGTGCCTGATCTCTCAGCTGGATGTAGATGATCCCAAGGCCCTATATTGAAGGTTATGATGTTTCAATAAATAGTTATCGCCTCAAATGACGTCACAAAAACAGATTATCTGGGCCATTATCAGATTGCTGTTGATGGGAACGCCCCGTGTACAAATTGGCTGTCTTGTTTCGATAATAAGAAGGAAGAAAGACTTTTTGTTTATTTATTCACAGGAATCACTGGCCATGTCAATAGTTATTGCCCATCCCTAATTGCCCAGAGGGCAGATAAGAGCCAACCCCATTGCTGTGGGTTTGGAGTCACATGTAGGCCCAGACCAGGTAAGGATGGCAGTTTCCTTCCCTAATGGACATGAGTGAACCAGATGGGTTTTTTTTCAACAACCGATTCATGGTCATCATTGGACTCTGAATTCCAGATTTCATTGAATTCAAATTCTACCATCTGCCGCTGCAGGATTTGAACTTGGGTCCCCAGAATGTACCTGGATCTCAGGATTAGGAGTCTAGCAATAATGCCACTTATTTAGATCCCTTCACATTCCTGGGCTATCCCACAATGCCAATTAGTTCAGCCAACTGTGTAGGTGGAGTGGATGGGAAAGCACCTTTTCCATTAGGAGAGGGGTTAATAGCCAGGGTGGGGGTTGGGAGTTGAAGGTGAGAGGTTGAAGGCTAGGCGAAGAGTTGAAGAGAATTGTTTTCTGGGAAACTTACTGCCTGAAAGGGCAGATGAGTAAGGAACTGTCGTAACATTTCAGCTGTATTTACACGTCCACATCCCTTGCCATAGCCTCTCACAGCTGGAGACTGAGACTAGGGTAGTGTAGTCTCTGTCAACCAGAGCAACACAGTGGGCCGAATGGCCCTCTTCTGAGTGCTGTAAATATCGATGAGTGGACAGTCCAATGATTTGGTCGGGTGGGAGCTGAAATTTCTGGCAACGTCTACCAAACTGAGCAGGGAGGGGGCGTTGTGTGGCTTTTTTTTTAAGCATCTCCATTCTTTTGAAGAATTTCCCATGTGGTCCTTACACACGTGTTAGGTGGTTCCCATCCCTTCTTCCTCTATATTTGGCTTTCAAGTACAGATCCTAGCCCCAGTGTGGGAAAGAGCCATGACCAATCTGCATAAAGCTGACTCGTTTTTCGGCACAGAAACGATGGCGCCGATGGCCCACATTGCACCGACTCCCGACCCCCAGTATCGAATGCCGCAGAGAAACTACTGAAGGAGTCGAAAGGGGAGCTCACTCATTTTTTGGATTGAAATCAGGAAATACTCTCCTTTACAGCTGGAGAATTGTGAATCAGTGCTTTTCGAGACTGAGATTTTTAATCAGGCAGGGTGGGAATGGAGGGGGGTGTGTTGTTGGTGGGGCGTATAGTGATAGTAAACCAGGGGCAAATGCTAATGCAGTGATCTCTACCAGTTTTTCGCACTGTGACCCTACTTTGAGGCCTGCCTCCCTGCCGAGTGACCACAGAGAGAGTGGGAGGACGGCTGAACAGCTTGCTCAGAGCTCCCTAGTGTTCATTGTAACCGCAGGCTCATGACCAGCACATTTTCAGCTTGGGTTCTTAGGGCCCCCCATTGCGGGAAGCACTGGTTTAAACTCAGGGTACACAGATCATAGAATCCCTACATTGCATGAACAGACCCTTCGGCCCAACAAGTGCAGACTGACCCTCTGAAGAGCATCCCACCCAGACCCAACCCCCAACCTTTTCCCTGTAACCCTTCACTTGCCGTGGCTAACACATCTAATCTACACACCTCTGAACACTGCAGGCAATTTAGCACGGCCAATCCAACTAGTCTGCACATCTTTAGACTGTGGGAGGAAACCGGAGCACCCGGAGGAAACCCACGCAGACACAGGGCGAAACGGGTTCAAATCCCATGACAGCATCTGATGGCGAAGTGTGGCTGTTGGTTTGCGCGCTATCCTTATTCCAAGATGTCTTAGAAGTCTTGTAGTCAGTTTTGATGTGTTTCTAACATCGGGTAGAGTGGCCAGAGTGCTGGGGTGTGCAGTGTCTTCTTGGTGTTTGTTTGCCACTTACTCAAAGATGCAAGACCCCATACCCACAATGTGCACGACAAATGTGATCTATACAATACAATGCAGCAACCACGAGAAGCACAACATAGGACTGGAAACTGACCACTAGGATACATGAACACCAACCCGCAGCAAAATGGCACGACCAACTCTCCCTCATTTCTCTTCACTCTGACATAGAAAGACATTTACTTGACTGGGACAAAGTTATAGTCTGAGCACAAGCAAGAGAAAGTCAAGCACAAGAATTCCTGGACACCTGGTTGTCAACCACTGATGCAATTAACAAACATAGAATCCCTACAGTGTGGAAACAGGCCCTTCAGCCCAACAAGTCTACACCAACATACAGAGCATCCCCCAGACCTATCTCCCTAACCTACACCTCCCTGAACACTAAGGGCAATTTAGCACGGCCAATCAACCTAGCCTGCACATCTTTGGACTGTGGGAGAAAACCGGAGCACCCGGAGGGAACCCACGCAGACATGGGGAGAATGTGCAAACTCCACACAGACAGTCGCCCGAGGGTGGAATCGAACCCTGGACGTTGAAATAGACCCCATCTACATACTACTATGGTACAAGACTGGAAACAAGGCTGCCCACAATGACAAACCAGAACTTATAAATTCAGAATGGGACAGAACAACAGCACTGACAATGCCAGCTAGAAGGGAGACAAAATGTTTGCATAGAAACCAGTCATCTCAGTGAACCAACCAACAATTCCAACCGCAACCCAGCTACAGATGTTTGGAAAACACTTCAGATGCTGGAAATCTGAAACAAACACAGAGAATAATGGAGAAACTCAGCAGGCCTAGCAGCATCTGTGAAGAGAGAAACAGAGTTAATTTTTTGAATCCAGTATGACTCTTGAATTTCTTGAGTGTTGTTGGGGCTGCCCCCATCCAGGCAAGTGAGTAGTATTCCATCACACTCCTGACTTGTGCCTTGTAGATGGTGGGCAGTTGGGGCATTCAGTGATGGTAACAGTATTGAATGTCAAGGGGCAGTGGTCAGATTCTGTCTCTTTGGAGATGGTCATTGCTGGCATTTGGGTGTTGTGAATGTTACTTGTCACTTGTCAGCCCAAGCCTGGATACTGTTGTATGTCAACATGAAGTGCTCAGTATCTGAGGAGTCGTGAATGGTGCTGAACATGGCACAACATCAGCAAAGATCCCCACTTCTGGTGGAGGGAAGGTCATTGATAAAGCAAGATGACCATGCCTGGGGCTCGGTCTCTACCCTGAGGGACTCCTGCAGAGATGTCCTGGAGCTGAGAACATCCCCAACTTTGAACACACGATGGAGGGAAGGTGTTTATTTGTCCCGATAGGTCGTTTACGTAACATCTGAAATCTTACTTCCTCTCTGTCTACATTTCTATTTTCCTAATCAATCTGTTCCGAGATATCTCTGGAGAAAGGTGGGACTTGAAGCCGACTGTGCTACAAGAGTCCGGGTCTGCTGGGCGTTTTGATTTGTGTCAGGGCCATGCAGACCAGAAAGGGGGGGGAAGTCAGGCAGACGAAGAGGTGTACGCACGTCCTGTTGCTGTCTCTCTGCAACGGCGGCGTAAGGGTTACAATGTATCGATATCAGCGAGAGAGGGGGGAAGAAAGGTCAAAGCGGAAGGCCCCGCCCCTCCCAGGGGCTGGTTATTTTGTGAATGCATCTCAGGGAGAAGGCGGAGTGATTCCTGAATGTGGATTTCGCTCTGTGAGACGGTCCCGTATCTGGTTAATTTCAACCCACCTCTGGTCAGTTTCACCCACGCTGTATCTCCCGGGCAATGGCAAGCTGTAGGAATGGCTAAAAACTACCAGTTCTATGTGATCTTTCTGCTCCTGAACATCCACACCGGGACCGGTAAGTCCTCCCGGGAGTTCACCTGCTTGCGACGGGAAGGGAGGGCCCGGTTCTTGGTTGTTTTTGAGGGTGGGGAGGGAGGTGAAAAGAAAAACATGAAGCATCCAAAATCTTTATTTACATCTCTGTTCTCGCAACATGGCGCCCGGAATTGGAGAGTCATAAGGGCCGAGAGGCTGGGGATCACGAGAGATTTTCCAAAAATAAGAGAAGCCAGTGAAACTGCTTTGGATTTGGACCTGGTTTTCCTCACCAACCGCCCGCATAATGCGTGTGTGTGATCGTTTGTTGCTCTCTCTCTCTCTCCCTTTATCGTGTTCAATTCCGCTTCCATTTTCATGTACTCTAGCGTTGCCTCAATCGTTGTGGCTGGCTGCTACGCGTTTTAATAATTCATCTTTTTTTCCCCCCTCTACTTTTCTGTACACACGATGGGTATTCATTTCTACGAGGAGGCTTTGATCCTGCTGAACTACTCACTGACGTCCCAATCACAATGAATGCCCCCTTTTTTGTTCTCCCCGCCCCCTTCTAGTTCTGTGTAAATCTGGTCTGGTTGGGGGGAAGATGTGTGGAATCGTATTCCCCCCCCGCCATTGTGTCTATTGTCAGAGAAAGGGGAGGTTGGGGGAGGGGATTAGAGAGAGAAACAGGTTGCTAGTTTTTTTCTCTCCACGCTGGATCTGATGAGCTTACGAGGTGTTTTAATTGGTGGCCCTAAATCAGAAGCGAGGCTTCCAGCCAGTACTGTACTAACGTGAACATCTCTTTCTCTCCCCCCCCCCCCCCCCGCCACCTTTTCCCTGTCTGTCTGTGTCTCTGTGTGTGTGTGTGTGTGTGTGTGTGTGTGTGTGTGTGTGTGTGTGTGAGAGAGAGAGAGAGACCCTTGCTTTCTCTCAGACTGGGTGAGACTGAAGAGCATCAGTGTAATTTGTTTATCTTCTTGGTATTTTTAAACCTTGTATCGCTCCCACTTACTGTGTTTTTTTTTGGATTTCGAGGTGCCTCTGTGTGCCTGACACTTTACCTGGGAGGTGCCCACTCCTCCTTCCAGTGATTGGTGTTTAGGAGCCTGGCCACTGGGTACTGAGCTTCCACAGTGCTGTCTGGATAAAAGCACCCCTTTTGTTTCAGAAAGCAAAGTTACCAAAGAACTCAGCTTTTATTAATGGTCTTGCCGTCAGCGAGCCAGAGCATAGGAAGAGTCCCTTCGGCCCATTCTGTCTGTGCCAGTTAGCAAACATCCATCAGTTCTATTGCCAGTTTCCAGCAGTTGGCCCATAGTCTTGCTTGTTACGGCATTTCACGTGCTCATGAAAATAATTCTTAAATGTCTTGAGGATTCATGCCTCTTGCTGCCCTTTCAGGCAGTGAGTTCCAGATTCCCACCACCACCTGGGTGGGTGGGGGGGGGAGTCCTCCAAATTCTGTCTATACCTGGTCCTGATCACAAAACTGTGTCTTCTGGTCGTTGACCCCTCTGCTAAATGGAAAAGTTTCTTCCTCTCTGCTCTCTTTATAACCTGCAGAACTTTGTACATCTCAATTGGAATTCCACCCCCCCCCCCTTGCCTTCTCTGCTGCAGGGAAAACAACTCTCGCTGATCCAGCCTCTCTTCGTTGCTGAAATGCTCCAGGAAACATCCTGGTGAATCTCCTCTGCACCCCGTCCAGTACAGTCACATCCTTCCTGTGGTGTGGTGGCCAGAACTGCGCACAGGACACCAGCTCTGGTCTCACTAACATTATATACAGCCCCATCATAACCTCCCTGTTCTTGTATTCAATGCCTTTGCTAATAAACACAAGTATCACCTATGTCTTCATCACCAACTTACCTACCTATGGAACAGGAGCACCGAGGTTCCTCTGATTCTTTATCCTTTGGAGGCTCCAACTATTCATCATGTCATCCTTTGCCAACCAAAATGAGGATAAACTTGCAAAAACCCAGCCCAGAGTAGCTGAATAATATCTAGTCCAGAGACTGGTGCGCACGCACACTCTCGCACACGCGCACACACACACACATGATCGCCTCCCCAGGCATGACGCTACAGTTGTCTTTCTGTTGGGGCTATTTCGGGGAAGGAGGCGATACTGATATGAGAAGGAAGAAAGGTGCCACATTTTCAGTTTTGGGTCGGCTGTTCCAAAGTTGCAGCTTGCCCTTATTGGTCGGTGTGTTGAGTATAGGGTTTGGGAGGACGTGTCACAGCTGTACAGGCGGTTGGTTCACTCACTTTTGGAATGCTGTGTGCGATTCCGGTCTCCCTGCTCTAGGAAAGATGTTGTGAAACTAGAAAGGGTTCAGAAAAGATTTTCAAGGATGTTGCCAGCGTTGGAGGGTTTGAGCTACAGGGAGAGGCTGAATAAGCCGGGGCTATTTTCCCTGGAGCATCGGAGGCTGAGGGGTGACCTTATAGAGGTTTATAAAATCATGAGGGGCATGGATAGGGTAAATAGGCAAGATCTTTTCCCCAGGGTGGGGGAGTTCAAAACTAGAGGGCCATAGGTTTAAGGTGAGAGGGGAAAGATTTAAAAGGGATCTGAGGGGTAACTTTTTCACACAGAGGGTGGTGCGTGTATGGAATGAGCTGCCAGAGGAAGTGGTGGAGGCTGGTACAGTTACAGCATTTAAAAGGCATCTGGGTGTGTATATGAATAGGAAGGATTTAGAGGGATATGGGCCAAATGCTGGCAGATGGGACTAGTTTTATCTCGGACGTCTGGTTGGCACGGACGAGTTGGACCGAGGGGTCTATTTCTGTGCTGTAAAACTCTGGCTCTAAGTGTCAACTTGACTTTATGCTTTCATCGCAATAAATTAGAAAACGCTGAAGAAACCGAGCAGCTCTGGCAGCATCTGGGAGAGAGAAAGAATTTCGGATCCAGTGATTGTTTAGGACGATAAAACACAGGAGCAGGAGGAGGCCATTCAATTTGTTCCACCATTCAATGAGTTCATGGCTGATCCGATCATCCTCGGCTCCACTTTCGTGCCTTTTCGCCATAACCCTCGATTCCCTTCCTCATTAGAAATCTCTTTATCTCAGCCTTGAATATACTTAATGACCCAGCCCCGACAGCCCTCTGTGGTAAAGAATTCCACAGATTCACTCCCCTCTGAGAGAAGAAACTCCTCCCCATCTCTGTGTTCAATGGGTGATCCCTTATTCTGAGATTACACCCTCTGGTCCGAGACACTCCCACAAGGGGAAACAACCTCTCCATATCTCCCCTGTCACATCCCCTAAGAACCTTGTATGTTTCAATAAGGTCTGTCATTTCTCTAAATCCCAACGAGTACATGCTCAACCTTTCCTCATAAGACGCTCCCTCCATACCCAGGACCAGCTGAGTGAGCCTTCCCTGCACTGCCTCCAATGCCAGTCTATCTTTCCTCGGATAAGGGGCACAAAACTGTTCAGTATTCCAGGTATAGCATAGTTTTAGCATGATCTCTCTATCTTTATAGTTCATTTTCCCTTTAAGCCTGTGGGCACAGCCTTAGAATTAGAGCACGTAAATTTAAAATGGAAATGAGGCGACATTTCTTCAGCCGGAGAGTGGTGGGCCTGTGGAATTCAGTGCCATGGAGCGCAGTGGAGGCTGGGACGTTAAATGTCTTTGAGGCAGGGATCGATAAATTCTTGATCTCACAAGGAGTTAAGGGCTACGGGGAGAGTGCAGGGAAATGGAGTTGAAATGCCCATCAGCCATGATTAAATAGCAGAGTGGACTTGATGGGCCGAATGACCTTACTTCTACACCTATGTCTTATGGTTTAAAAGGAAGGCTATTTTTTCCCTGTGTATTACCTGCACTAGAGTTGGAGAACAGGCCCTTTCATTCATCATTTTCTTTTGCTCTTGACTCGCCCCCGCATTTTTTCTGCCATTGTAGCTGCTGAGTGTACCTTCTTCCCTCGTGTGATGTGCTATTTTGAGACAGAGAGCCTGAGGTTGCAAGGATGCAATAATGTTTGGCCGGGTGTGTTTCTGTGCCGTTCAAAGCAGATGTTGAGTTAAAAACACTTGATCTGTGTGCCATTATTCTCTGCTGAAATCCTAGGTGACAAGATTGTGTTATCTGATTTTCAGTGTAGCTAAGTTCAGCCATGGCATGTACGGTACTGAGAGATTGTGTTTCAATGCTTGCTGCTTCAGCTGAAATATACCTCCTGTTTATTGAGACTCTCTGCCCCCACCCCCCTTTTTTTAAAATATAATTTCAAATCTGTTGATACCTACTTTGAAAAGGAGACATGCTGGAATAGCCAGCGTCATGTTGTCCAGGAATTGCCGATAGCTGAAAGGGTGGTATTAAAAAAAAATTAACCAGTTCCTCTCTTTTGTAAAATGCCCTGCGTGCAGTGATAAAGAAATTATGAGAGAAGATCTGCATTTTTGTAGTGCCTTTCAGAGCTTTCTAAACTGACAAGTTGCTTTTTGAGAGAGAGTCGTCATGTTGGGATGTTGAAAATATGACAGCCAGGTGTGAGCAGTAGGATCCCTTGTGGGGACTGTGATATTGACCTGTGATAATCTGTCGTTTTAGTACCATTTGAGGAGAACTGTTGGTGGGTGCAAAACGTCCATAGATTTTTGCCTAATGAGTGAATGTGTCGCAGATTTAACTCTGACAACTGCCACTTGTGAAAAAGAGTTCCAAACCTCTCCCACTCTTTGTGTGTAGAAGTTCGTCCTAACATCTCTGCTGAATAGTCTGGGCCTCATTCTCGGACAATGCCCCCAGTTCTATTTATCTATCCTGTCATTTCCAATCAGATCACCCCTTAAACTTCTAAGTTCTAGGAGAATAGTTACTGGAATAATACCGAAAGCTCTTTTTAAAATCCATCTCTGATTTATGCAGAGGGTTAATGGCGCTCAGAAACGTCTATCTTGTGTTAATTTTATTTTTGTTTGTGCTCTGATCTCCTGGAGGGGGTGTTGAACCAGGAGCCCTCTGATTCAGAAGTGAGTATGCTGGCCATTGCGCCACAGTTAATGGGGATGTAGTCAATGAGTCATTTGTGGGGAAAAGTCCTTCCTCGTTAATGATCTAAACTGTGATTCGCTGACCTGCAACGGGGACCTTGTCTGTGTTCAGGTTTTAGTTTTGAATGGCGAGAAGAGCCAAAATATGTCGGTTTGTGTGAGGTGTGGGAGCACAATTCAAATTTCCTGCTATCCATAGGGAATGGGCTGGGCGAATATTGCCTTGCAGGCAGCTCTGAGGCATGGGGATCTAGTCTCCTTCTGGTCGAGTGAAGAGTTGTTGTCATAAGTTAGCGTTCTCCCTGTTGAATTTGTCAGTGAGAAAGGGAAATTGGCCAGAATTTACAAGCCAATTAAAATAGTGAGTGCCTTCACTCTGCAGCCAATAGGATATCCCTTTTAAAATGCCAACACTGCTGTCATGTGGGTGACACAGGAGCGAAATGATACACAGCAAGCTCCCACAAAACTGAGTACCCAATGATTCTGATTTGCTCCTTTTTCAAGTGGTTAAATTTTTTGAGGGGTCTGAATATTGGCCGGGCACCCCTGCTGTCCTGGAGTGGATCTCAACTTCCTCTTTTTTTTTAAAAAACAAATTTTGACAGTGCAGCACTCTCGCGGAGTGTTGGCCTAGATTTTTGTGCTCAGGTCTTCTGGGTTCTCAATGTCGGGGGGAGACGGGAGACTGGGGAGGGGTTGGTGATGGTCGACGCCAACTGAGATAGCAGCTAACAGATTGGAGGTGTTAGGGGCATGGATGGAGAGGAGCAGTAGGCTTTTGATCACTGACATTGTGTGCGGTGACTGAAGATGAATGTTTGCAAAATGGGGGTGGGGGTGTGGTTGGAGCTGAAATGGGATCGGGATATTGTTTGAGCCGGTTAAATCCAATAGACCGGGTACAATACCAGTCAAGGGCATTTTTTTTTGCTTGTGTATACAACAGCCTTCATAATGGTCTGCAAGCACAAAGGAACTGATAGCAGTCTGATACCCGGCTCCCCCAGGTGGTGCACTGTGATAGTCTATGGTTGCCCTCCAATCAGGGAGGTGTTGGCCTATGGCTGGACTGTTAATGCCACATGTTCTGGGTTCAAATTCCACCATAGCAGATGGTGGAATTTGATTTCAATAAAATTCTGGAATTGACAGCCTAATGCTGACCCATGAATCTATTGTTGGAAAAATCCATCTGGTTCACTGATGTCCTTTAGGGCCGTCCTGAGTTGGCCTGGCTTACATGTGACTCTACGGTAGTTGACTCTTAAAGAGGGATGGACAATAAATGCGGGCCTAGCCAGTGATGTCCTTATCCCATGAATGAATCAAAAAAAAGTCAGTGGGCTGTTTGTGCAACACTCGTGACAATCTAAAACAACTTGTTTGCAGTATTTTGTTATCTCGGATTCTCCAGCATCTGCAGTTCCTACTGTCTCTGATACAATTTTAACCCCACTGCGAAGCCTCTTCTAGGGATGCCCTAAGCTGAGGAAGTTACTCTCCTCCCTCTGGACAAACCTCAGGGGGTCTCTCTCCCGCTGCAACTCTCTCGTAATCTCTTTGGCTTTGAAACTGCTCGGCCGTGTCCTGAAGCAAACCAGGTACTACAGCCGCATCACCTTTCTTAGTACGTGCCCACTGAACCAGATCATCCCCAATGGAAAAGCGTTTGTCTGAAGAAGGGCCCAGGCCTGAAACATCAGCCTTCCTGCTCCTCTGATGCTACTTGGCCTGCTGTGTTCATCCAGTTCTCCACTTTGCTTTTTTTTGTTTCACAAGGCTGCAAGATCAGTGGGCATCGGTTGATGCTTTGTCTCCTGTCTCTCTCTCACGTCAGTTAGGTTTAACCCCTTGTTGTGATACGTGGCCCTCTTGCCCACCTGAGGGAGTGCTCCACTGTCCGAGGTGCCACCTTGGCTTGGCCTCTGGATGTCAAAAGCTCCCACAGATGGCATTTGTGTGATGGGGAAAAGTGGGAGGATTGCTCTCGTTGCCAAAGTGAAATGGTGGGGGTTGCGGGGAATCTGAAATGAACGATATGAGGTGGCGAAGAGCAGAAGAAAACAGGGTGAAGGTTCCTGACTGCTCACCATTTAGCCTTTCTTTTTCTGGGCGAGGGGAACGGTTTAAAAATTAGTCTCTCACTCAGCAGGCAAGAGTAGCGCACTCTATTTACCCACTACTCTCTCGATAAGAGTGAAGTAGAAGGCCACGGCCTGGTGCATCAAGCGATGAGGTGCTAACATGCCAGGGCTGGCCGAGGGCTAACAGGGAAGTAACTGAGTGTCTTCAGTGTTGGCACAGGTAATTTGCGAATTCTCTTGTAAGAATGATGTTAGCTGCTCAAAATGCATTGTGGAGCAGATGGTTTAAGTGGTTCAGTGATGCCACTGCCAGCTACAGGTTTAGACTGTATGTTGTGTAGCAGTGCACTTTATCTTGCCATTCTAGTGTGGCATTTTGGAGAACGTGCAGTGCAGAAACGGGCCATTCAGCCCGACAGGTTTGTGCCGGTGTTTTTGGTGCTATATGAGGACTGACAAGCAGCAAGTGACACCCCTGCCACATGAATGCCAGGCAATGACCCTCTCCAATAAGAGAATCTAATCACTGCCCCTTGACATTCAATGGCATTACCACTGTTATAAACATTCTTGGGTACCATTGACCAGAAACTCAACTGGACTTGTCATGTAAATATATTGGCTACAAAAGCTGACACAAGGAGGAATTCAACAGCAAGTAACTCACCTCCTGACATCCTAAAATCTGTCCACCATCTACAAGCCACAAATCAGGAGTGTGATGGAATACTCCCCACTTGCCTGGATGGGGGCAGTCCCAACAACACTCAAGAAGCTCAACACCATCCAGGACAACGCAGCTCCCGCTTGATTGGCACCGCATCCACAAACATCCCACTCCCTCGACCACCGACACTCAGTAGCAGCAGTGTGTACCATCTACAAGACTCACTGCAGAAATTCACCAAAGATCCTCAGGCAGCACCTTCCAAACCCACGACCACTTCCATCTAGAAGGACAAGGGCAGCAGATACGCAGGAACACCACCCCCTGCAAGTTCCCCTCCAAGCCACTCACCATCCTGACTTGGAAATATATCGCCGTTCCTTCACTGTCGCTGGGTCAAAATCCTGGAATTCCCTCCCCAAGGGCATCGTGGGTCTACATACAGCACATGGACTGCAGCAGTTCAAGAAGGCAGCTCATCCCCACCTTCTCAAGGGGCAACTAGGGACGGGCAATAAATGCTGGGCCCATTCAGTGACACCCATGTGCCGTGACAGAATGAAGAACAACTCCTTCCCTCCACTTCATCTGCCTGTGACTGTGTATTTCCCCTTTCTTCTCTGTGTGCGGGTGTATTCATCTTATTTACCGCAACCATTCCATGGTTTTCATCGCCCCTGAAGGCATTTCCTCTTTGTTCCCTGTTGGTTTTATTGATAATGTTAATGCTGGGGTGCCTGGTTTAGGTATCCTTTCCCCATCTCTCCATCTATTGGGAGTAGGCCATTCAGCCCTTCAACCCTGCTCCATCATTCAATGTGATTGTGTCTGATCATCCAACTCCAGTCCCTTTATCCTTGCTTTCTCCCCCATACCCTTTGGTCTCTTCAGCCCTAAGAACTATCAAGAACTCCTTCTTGAAAACATTCAATGTTTGGGCCTCAACCACTTTCCATGGCAGAGAATTCCACAGGCACCCCGCTCTGAGTGAAGACATTTCTCCTCATCTCAGTCTTAAATAGTCAACTCCGTACTATTCCAGTTGTCGGGAACATCGTTCCTGCTTTGACCATATCTAGTCCTGTTGGAATTTTATAGGTTACTATTGAGATTCCACCACCTTCCCCACCACCCCCTTGTTCTCCTAAACTCCGTCAATGCAGTCCTAACTAATCCAATCTCTCTTCATGCATCAGGAATCAGTCTGGTAAACCTTTGTACTGCCTCCGTTGCCAGAATATCCTTCCTTCGTTAAGGAGCTCGTAAGAAATCAGAGCAGGAGTAGACCATTTGGCCCATTGAGCCTGTTCTGTTATTCAATAAGCTCATGG
Organism: Stegostoma tigrinum; assembly: GCF_030684315.1. Lineage (NCBI taxonomy): Eukaryota > Metazoa > Chordata > Chondrichthyes > Orectolobiformes > Stegostomatidae > Stegostoma > Stegostoma tigrinum. The sequence continues at coordinate 4,096,193 of NC_081404.1, forward strand.
CTGATCTTTTCTTGGATAACAAGGTGCAGAGCTGGATGAACACAGCAGGCCGAGCAGGAAGGCTGACGTTTCGGGCCTAGACCCCCCCCCCCCCTTTCAGAAGAAGACCCTTTTGTGAAGAAGGGTCTACACCCGAAACGTCAGCCTTCCTGCTCCTCTGATGCTGCTTGGCCTGCTGTGTTCATCCAGCTCTGCACCAACCCTTTGGGTGAAGAAGTTCCTCCTTAACTCAGCCCTAAATCTGCTTCTCCTTATTTTGAGGCTATGCCCCCAGATCTAGTCTCACCCGCTCGTGGAAACAGCCTCCCTGCTTCTACCTTATTTTTTCTCTTCATAATTTAAGTGTTTCTATAAGATCCCCCTTCATTCTTCTCAATTCCAATGTGCACAGCCCCAGTCTACTTGATCACTCCTTATAAGCCTCTCGTCTCCAGAATCAACCCTGCGTACCTCCTCTGCATCTTCCCCTCACCACCCCCCCCCTCCTCCTCCACTGTCATTACATCCTTTCTCAAGTAAGGAGACCCAGAGTACACAATATTCCAGGTAGGGCCTTGATGAGGCCACATATAATTGCAGCAAGCCATCCTGCTCCTGTACTTGCATCCCCTCACTAGGAAAGCCAACATCCCATTTGCCTTCTGTGCTGTTTGACACACGCCTGCACATGTACCCTATCATAATTGTTAGTTTCCCTCTCTCAGGTCAACCTTCTGTTTGCTCTCTCCTTCCCCAAACCCCTTACTCAGTTCAGGTTTTTCTAGTCAGGGGTACGCTGTTGATTTATGGTTTAATTGATGTTGCAGCCTCTCCAGTGTCTCTAGCGACCGGAGATGTTCAGAGTACTCCAGTATCTGTCCTGTTTCTCCATTTGCAATTCAAATGTGAAGTTCCACGCTTTGGTGTGAAAACCAGAAAGGAAGAGTATTATGTAAATAGTGACCTGTTGGGGAAATGCAGATATACAAAGAGATCTGGGCGTCCTTGTCTGTTAGTCCATGTAAGTAGAAAGGCAAATGGTGTGTTGGTTTTCATTGTGAGAGGATTAGAGTTCAGAAGTCGGAATGTCTTACTGCAGTTTTCCAGGGCTTTGGTAAGACCACACCTGGAGTACTGCGTGCAGTTCTGGTCTCCCTACCTAAGGGAGGATTGCCTTACCATAGAGAGAGTGCAGCGAAGGTTCACTGGGGATGACAGGGCTCTGCTACAAGGAGACATTAGTTTGACTGGGCCTGTCTTCACTAGAGTGTAGAAGGAAGAGAGGGAATCTGAATGAAATGTGTAAGTTATTTTTGTCAGGGCTGGACAGACGAGGTGCAGGGAGGAGGTTATTCCTGGTTGGGGAGTCTAGAACCAGAGAGGACAATCTCGGGAGACAGGATTGACCATTTGGGGGATGTGAATGAGGAATGGTGGGCAAATCAACTTGTGTTCTGTGTGGAAGATGGGTAGCAGTTTGAGTAGAAATTGTTGCTGAAATGAGTTGGTATCTCTCTCTTTCCCCATTCAGTGCCACCGACTGCAGGCTGGCAGTGGTCTTACTGTCCTCGGAGGCATAGGGATGTACAGCCCAGAAACAGACCCATCGGTCCAACTTGTCCATGCTGACTAGGTATCCTAAATTAATATAGCCCCGTTTGCCAGCATTGGGCCATATCCCTCTAAACCCTTCCTATTCATGTGCCCACCCAGATGCCTTTTAAATGCTGTAACTGTACCAGCCTCCACCACTTCCTCTGGCAGCTCATTCCATACATACAACACCCTCTGTGTGAAAAAGTTATCCCTTTGGTCCCTTTTTAAATCTTTCCCCTCTCACCTTAAATTTTTGCTCTCTAGTTTTGGACTTATCCCACCCTGGGCAAAAGACCTTGGCTATTCACTCTATCTATGCTCCTTTATGAGCTTAAACCTCCATAAGGTCACCCCTCAGCCTCTGATGCTCCAGGGAGAATAACCCCAGTCCATTCAACCTCTCCCTGTAGCTCAAACCCTCCAACCCCAGCAACATCCTTGTAAATCTTTTCTGAACACTTTTCAAGTTTCACAACATCCTCCCTGTAGCAGGGAGACCGGAATTGCACCAGGTTTTCAGAAGTGGCTTCACCAATACCCTGTGCAGCCATTCCATTTGCAGGCCACTCTCCCCGTCTCATCCTGCCTTTGGTTGGCTTCCATCTTCCTGACACACTGTCCTCTGGCGCCATTTGGAGAACAAACATGCGAGGGACCAAATGGCTACTTTCTGGGCTTCCTTCTGATTCCATCACCAGGTTAGAATCTTCTCAGCCATTGGTCGAGTAAGCTTTCTCCCCCACCCCCATGTCATCTCCTCCATTTCTGTTTTTTGTTCACAAGGCACCTTTTTCTCATGAAGAAAGGCCCTGGGCTTTGCTGGGGTTGGCAGCGGAAAGCACCCTCCAAGCTCTGCAAATCCTCTCCTACCTCACTCCCCCTCATTTAAGACAATCCCTAAGTCGTCCTCCTTTGACTTGACCTTTGGTCAACTGGCCTAAGGGTCTAGGCCCGAAACGTCAGCTTTTGTACTCCTCTGATGCTGCTTGGCCTGCTGTGTTCATCCAGCTCCACAGTTTGTTATCTCGGATTCTCCAGCATCTGCAGTTCCCATTATCTCTAACAAGGTGTAGAGCTGGATCAACACAGCAGGCCAAGCAACATCTTAGGGACAAGAGAGCTGACGTTTTGGGCCTAGACCCTTCTTCAGAAATGCTGTTAGCCATAGGCAGGGCCATTGAGCAACAGAGGCTTAAAATGGGTTGAGAATACCCGAAACTTATTTAAGTGAACATGTACTTTTGCCTCTTGTCCTGAAATGTCCTTTTCTTCCACCCTTTTCCATCGGGCAGAAGGTTGAAAACATGTACCAACCGATTCAAGAACAGCTTCTTCCCTGCTGTTATCAGGCATGTGAACAGATGTCTCGTATAGGAGAATTGTTCTTTCTCTGTAGCTGTAACACTGTTCTGCATTCTGTCCTATTACCTTGATGTACTTCAGTAAAGTAGGATTTGTCTGGTTAGCACGCAATACAATACTTTTCACTATCTCAGTACATCTGACAATAATAAATCAAATAAAATCAAAAAGTGTGGAAATGTAATTGTGTGTGGGGGAGGTGAGGTGCAGAAGTTTGATGCTTAACTGGCAATGTGCTCATTGTTCTCTCTGGGATCTCTTCAGACATTTGCTTGGGGCTGTTGCTTTGTTGGAGCTTAGGAGCTGTAAACAGGATTAAGCGAGTGACAGGGATCTAATGCTGTGGAAACAATTGGGGCCTGTTTCAGATGAGTCGCCCTAGACATCGCTCCCAAACGGCCTAGACACAGTCATCACTTTGTGGCTTTCAGCTGCAAACTGTTTGTGGTGGTGACATTTTTTTAAAAAAAAAGTTCTCACCCCTCCTTTAAATCCCCTGCATGCTAGTTGACCTGGTCTCTGCATTCTTGCTAATTCTGTCCTCCTGAGCATCTGTCTCTTTGTCTTAGCCATCTTCAGCTTCCTGAATTTCAAATTCTGGAATTTGCTCCCAAATTCTTTCTGCGCAAAGCAAAACTTTTTTCACTGCACCTAGGTACATGTGACCATAACAAATCAAAAAATCTTCTTTTTAAAAAATCAAGATGCTTTTAAAATCTGCCTCTTTGACCAAAGATTTGGTCCCCAGTCTTTAATATCCTTCTTGTATTGGAGCGCTGTTCGAAGAGTGGGGTGGGTGGGGGTTACTTTTTTTAAATATCCTGTGAAATGTGAATTTGATTTGTGGGCATGGGAGGAGTTTCTGGCTCCAAATTTCTCCTGTTTACAGGATGGAGAGGGTTCAGAAGAGATTTAGGGGCGGCACGGTGGCTCAGTGGTTAGCACTGCAGCCTCACAGCACCAGAGACTCTGGTTCGATTCCAGCCTCGGATAACTGTCTGTGCGGAGTTTGCGCATTCTCCCCGTGTCTGCGTGGGTTTCCTCCCACAGTCCAAAGATGTGCAGGCTAGGTGGATCAGCCATCCTAAATTGCCCGTAGTGTTCAGGGGTGTGTGGGTTATAGGGGGATGGGTCTGGGTGGGATGCTTCAAGGGGCGGTGTAGACTTGTTGGGCCAAAGGGCCTGTTTCCACACTGTAGGAAATCTAATCTAATCTTAAAAAATTTAACAGGATGTTACCGGGAATGGAGGGTTTGAGTTATAGGGAGAAGCTGGGACTTTTCCTGGGAACTTTGGTTGAGAGGTGTCTGTGTAAGAGTTTATAAAATAACGAGAGGTTATAGATAGAGTTAATAATAGTTATCTTCCCCCTAGGATGAGGGAGATTTCCAAGATGAGGGGGCACATTAAGATGAGAGGAGAGATTTTATAAAAGACATGAGGGGCAATTTTTTTTTTACACAACATGGTTCATGTGTGGAATGAACTTTGAGGAAGTGGGTATAGTTACAATATTTAAAAGACATTTGGGTAAGTCCATGAATAAGAAATGTTTGGAGGGATATGGACCAAGCACAGGCAGGTGGCATTAGTTTAGTTTGGGATTGTGGTCGGCATGAACTGAAGGGTCTGTTTCATGCTGTATGACTAAATTGAAAAAGGGGCATTGCACCTCTCCCAGTTTCCCCTCCCTGTTTTGCAACCTCTGTCTCCTTTCTTTGTCCCTGCTTGCATTTCCTTGTCAGAGGATCCATGTGTGTGAGTGCACAGTATTGAGTAGTGAGACAGTTACAACTGGACCCAGCGCCCACTCGAAAGTTATCACTGAGGTGATAAGTGCAAGCTGCCTTATCCATTTCTAGCATTCTCAGGCCCACACAAAGGTGATGAAAGAAGCATTACATCGGACATGAAATGGAAAATGTTTTAAATCTACCTTGTGCCAGATTTGCATCCGCTTCTTCACCGAGAGCATCAGGAGGCCCATACACCAGTGTTCCCCATTGTGCAAAGAGTCACAGCAGCTCTTTTTTTTTGCCTGTTTCTTTTTGTGTTTGCTTTGGCTGCTTGTCTAATTGCTTGGTGACCTGTCTTTTTACCTGTTTATTTGGTTGTATGTGTGGACATGGAGACCATGCAGTCTTCAGCTGCATTCTCCTGCCTTGAATCTTGGTGTGTTAATGTTGTGCATCCAAGTGGGAATTCTGGGGAGCAAACAAGGGCAAGAGATGATTCTGCTTCTTGGTTTTAAAAGTTGTTCATGGACTCCTCACTTGCTGGTTTCATCAAAAAAAAACTTTGCACTTAGCGTGCTTTTGAATTGCATTGAGCCATGCACATGTAAATACCTTTTTTAGCCAGTAAGTAACTCCATGTACAGGATGGCCCCTGATATGAGGCTTGCTTTATGCAGGCTTAGTTAGCCTCTACAGATGTACTCGTACTCGTTCGCTCTCGCGCGCTCTCTCTGTAACAGAGCAGCAGGCTTCAAGGGTCCTAACCTGAAACATCAGCTTTCCTGCTCCTCTGATACTGCCTGGCCTGCTGTAAACCTCCGGCTCCACGCTGTGTTATCTCTGACTCCAGCATCAGCAGTTCTTACTGTATCCAAGAACCACCTGCTGGCTTAATGTTAGCCCAGATACTAATGTGTCTGACAAATGTAATCCCTGTAAATAATGGTGTTTGTAATTACAATGACAGAAATAACAGGCTGCAGGAAGGCATCTGACTCAGGCCCACAGCCCAAGCTGTGGCCTTATGCCTTAATCGAAGATAAGCCCCTTAGAGCACCAGTTATTAGGCCCTGATGTAGCCCTTGTCCCAAGCTCTAGTTGTAATAAATATCCATGGATCCTCAATACCACAACATCCTGTCCTGGTTTCTTGTTACAGGAGAAATTGTAATCAGTGCCACATTGGGTACAACACTCTGGATGCAAATTTGTGCCAATTTGGATGTCATATAAAATGTCCAAAAATGTGCAGGTTATGGTGGATTGGCCATGCTAAACTGCCCATAGTGTCCAGGATGTGCAGGCTGGGTGGATTAGCCATGGGAAATGATGGGATGTGTCTGGGTGGGATGTTCTTTTTGGAGGATTGGGTGGACTCGATGGGCCCAATGTCCTGCTTCCACACTGTAGGAATTTCTGTATCTGCTGCTGTTGTCCTTCTGGATGGAAGTGGTCGTGGGTTTGGAAGGTGCTCCCTGAGGATCTTTGGTGAATTTCTGCAGTGCATCTTGTAGATGGTACACACTGCTGCTACTGAGTGTCGGTGGTGGAAGGAGTGGGATGCTTGTGAATGCGGTGCCAATCAAGCGGGAGCTGCTTTGTCCTGGATGGTGTTGAGCTTCTTGAGTGTTGTTGGAGCTGCACCCATCCAGGCAAGTGGGGAGTATTCCATCACACTCCTGACTTGTGCCTTGTAGATGGTGGGACAGGCTTTGGGGAGTCAGGAAGTGAGTTATTCGCGCAGGGTTCCTCTTGTACCCAACTGGATGAGTTGAATTTCTGGTCAATGGTAACCCCCAGGATGTTGAGAGAGAGAGGGATTCAGTGATGGTGAAGGTCTTTGTTCTAAATGCTAGCCTTGCCGATGATGCCCATATCTGATGAGTATAGTGAAAACGCTAAACAGCTGCCATATGCTGTCAGTGCTCAAACCATGAAGAATGGCTGTGCTGTTGAGGCAACTGCTAGTAAGTATGGTCCCTGGCAGTAGTTGGCACCAGCTGAAGCAGTATGGGAAGGGAGGGTGACCACATTGTGGGTGTACCCACACACAGTATCTCCCATGTTCCTAGCAGCAGGCTCAGTGGCAGAGAGGGAGTCTGGAAGCAATAAACTTTTTCCCCAGGTATAGAACAAGGAACGTAGAAAAGTACAGCACAGTACAGGCCCTTCAGCCCCCGATGTTGTGCCGTGAATTAATCCTAATCCAAAAATAAAATAACCTAACCTACACTCCCCTCAATTCACTGCTGTCCATGTGCATGTCCAGCAGTCGCTTAAATGTCACTAATGGCTCCGCTTCCACGACTACCACTGGCAAACTATTCCATGTGCTCACAACTCTCTGCGTGAAGAACCTCCCTCTGACGCCTCCTCTATACCTTCCTCCTAACACCTTAAAACTATGACCCTTCGTGGCAGTCAATCCTGCCCTGGGGAAAAGTCTCTGGCTATCGGCTCTATCCATGCCTCTCACTACGTTGTACACCTCGATCAGGTCACCTCTCTTCCTCCTTCTCTCCAGAGAGAAAAGTCCGAGCTCAGTCAACCTCTCCTCGTAAGACAAGCCCTCCAGTTCAGGCAGCATCCTGGTAAACCTCCTTTGCACCCTCTCCAAAGCCTCCACATCTTTCCTATAATAGGGCGACCAGAACTGGACACAATATTCCAAGTGTGGTCTCACCAGGATTTTGTAGAGCTGCAGCATAACCTCACGGCTCTTAAACTCGATCCCCCTGTCAATGAAAGCCAAAACACCATATGCTTTCTTAACAACCTTATCCACCTGGGTGGCAACTTTGAGGGAGCTATGCACTTGAACACCAGTATCGTTAACATCTTTGTACATTGCCCTTGTCTGGCTTTCTTTTTGTGTTTTTGTTTTTAAAAAATGTAGATACTTGCAAAATAGGGGTTGGAAATTGTCTTTGTAGACAGGTTGCGCGCACAGCACCACCAGCATGTGATGTAGGCCCTTCAGCCCAACTGGTCCAGACCAGTATTCTTCGTTCTAGTTCAGTCCCATGACATAATGTACTTGCCCTAAAGTATTTGGGGACGGTGTGAGGCAGCTTTGTGTTGGAGTTCCTCCTGACCAGCTTCCCAGGCACCTTCATCAAATGTGCCAGTGTGTCCTTTGCTTCCTTTCTCTCTTATTGCCTCTCTTCCCCTTTTAAATGTATCAATGCCATTCTTTCAGTGGGAGATGGCAGTGCCAGTGGCAATGTGACTGGATTGGTAACCTACAGGCCCAGGTTTGTGATAACAAGGTGTAGAGCTGGGTGAACACAGCAGGCCGAGCAGCATCAGAGGAGCGGGAAGGCTGATGTTTTGGGCCCAGACCCTTCGTGTCAGCTTTCCTGCTCCTCTGATGCTGCTTGGCCTGCTGTGTTCATCCAGCTCTACACCTTGTTATCTCAGATTCTGCAGTTCCTACTATCTGTCTGGCCCAGGTTTGTGATCTGTGGGCATGGGGTCAAATCCCACGACAGCAGCTGGACTATTAAAATATGGAATACTAAACTACTCTTGGCAGTGGGCACCATTAGACTATTGGATTACTGTAAAACCCCCATCTGGTTCACCTGGGTTTGCCATCCCCATCCTGCCAGTTTTGTGTGTGACTCCAGACCCACAGCAATATGGCTAACTGCTAACTGCCCTCTGATGTGACTGAGTAAGACACGGTCCAAGGTGTTTAGGGACAGGCAATAAGTTCTGGCATTCATTCAGCCAAATCCCATGAAAGAACGATGAGATTAGACTAATTGTGGTTCGTTGGTGGAATCATGTTTTGCCTCAACGCCAATCTTGTTAAAAAAAAATTGTAACTGATAAGGGTTTGTTTTTTGTTTGAATGCATTCCTTTTTCTTTTTCGAATGCAGTATTGATTTTTCTTCTAAGCTGCTCGCTGCAGTGCCCTGGAGGCGAATCAGCAAGATACTAAGTTCAGTCGAAGTTTACCGCACCCATTCTAGTGTCCATATTATTGTAGTGAGCACAAAATTAAACAAGGGAGATCTCTCATCACTCCTGTAGATAAAGTCAGTCATACAGCACGGAAACAGACCCTTTGGCCCAACCAGTCCAAGCCGAACATAATCCCAAACTAAACTAGTCCCACCTGTTCCTCGCCCATATCCCTCCAAACCTTTCCCATTCATGTACTTATTCAAATGTAATTTAAACGTTGTAGCTGTACCACATCCACCACTTCCTCGGGAAGTTCAATCCACGCATGAACCACTCTGTGTAAAACAAAAGATTTTGTCAGTCATGTCTCTCTTAATATGTCTAATGCAGTCCTACTTGTAAGCTAACCTCCTGGATGCTGAAATTTTAGTTGGAATAAATAGATGGGAAGGTAAGTGGTGGGAATGACCCACCATAGTCCAAAGAGGTTATTCACTTTGGCAGGAAGAATAGAGGGGCTCACTATTATTTAAAAGACAGACTTCAGAAAGCTATGGTTTAGAGGGATTTGGCAGTCCTTGCCCACGAGCCACAGGTTCAGTGCGTCACAGAGAATGTCATCCTTTATTTCAAAGGGAATGGAATGCAAAAATAGGGAGGTCTTTGCTCAAACTATAAAAGGCATGAGTCAGCCCACAGCTGGAATACAGTTTTGGGCTCTTTATCTACGGAAAGATATCTTGGTATTGAAGGCAGTCCAGAGAAGGTTCACTTGGCTGGTCCTGGGCATGGAGGGACTGTTTTATGAGGAGGGGTTGAGTAGCTTGGACCTGTACTCATTAGAGAAATGAGAGGTAATCTCATTGAAATATACAAGATTCTTAGGGGATGTGACAGGGGAGATGTGGAAAGGTTGTTTCCCCTTGTGGGAGAGTCGATGACCAGAGGGTATAATCTCAGAATGTAGAGGTCACCCATTTAACACAGATGGGGTCACTCTTCTCTGAGAGGAATGAACCTGTAGAATTCTTTGTCAAGGCTGGGTCATTAAGTATATTCAGGGCTGAGACAGACAGATGTTTAATCAGGAATGGAATCGAGGCTTCATGTGGAAAAGGCAGGAAAGTGGGGTTGGGGATGATCAGATTAGCTATGATCTCGTTGGATGGCAGAACAGACCCGATGGGCTGAATGGCCTACTTCCGATCCTCTGTCTTGTGTTCTGACAAAGGGGCAGTGCTTCGAAAGCTTGTGATTTCTAATAAACCTGTTGGACTATAACCTGGTTTCGTGTGACGTCTGACTTTGTCCCACCCCAATCCAACACCAGCACCTGCACATTATTGTGCCCTTGTCGTTCTGAAGATGAGTCACGCTGGACACAATGTCAGTCCTTCTCCAGACGCTGCCAGACCTGCTGAATTTCTTCAGCATTTTGTGCTTTGTTAGATCTGCAGTCTAGACTTTCCTCTTTTTGAAATATAAGGAAATCCTACCATGAAATGGGAATTTCACCCTGCAAGATTTTATGCCACTGCCTTCTGTTTCACATGTTTAACTGAAACTGACTGCGTGGCTCATGTGGGCGCTTGCTTGTTCAAATTTTTACTCCATTTTTCAGAACAGAGCAGAAGTTTATTGTGCCTCCCCACCCCCAGCAATATCAGAGGGACAAATTTAGTTGGCAATATTAAGAAATCAAAGATTCTTGCTCTTTTTTTTGACTGGCGTCATGGCATCTTTTGTTACAGGAGATAGAAAGGATAACTCATCCAAAAGTGCAGTGTTGAGAATTTTGGCCAAGTATGGATTCCAAGCCCCAGAGAGATCATCAGACAGGAGCAGTAGTAGACCATTCAATGAGATCACAGTTGATCTGATAATCCTCGCCTCAACTGCTCCCAACCATTGATCCCCTTCCTGATTATAAAACCACAAGGTGTAGAGGGTTTTTTAATCACATTACTCTCTGTAGTTATAAATTTGTATTTAAACACAATGTACACGACTGAAATATTTAGTGTTTGGTTGCATTAATGTTGCCCGTCACGTTTGAGCATTTTTTTAATCACCTGATTCACATGTTCTCTGAATACAATTTGAAGACGAAAGGCTCTGCTTGTATTTTAGTCAGAAGGCTACAGTCTGTGGAATTTTCTAGAGAATGGTGAAGACTGGGCTGTTGAGTGAATATTTTTGAGGCCGATTTCTTTATTTTCATTTCCTTGCCAGTCAGAATTCTAAGTGTAGTGGGTAGACAGGCAAGTAGACATTGCAATTGGATCAGCTATGAGCTTATCAAATGGCAGAGAAGGCCTGAGGCCTACTTTTGCTCCCAATTTTTATTCTATTTCCCTTTTTTTTGACTTAATGGTGTTTTAGGGACTATATTCTACAGATGTCTTGCAGCGACTAATTTTCTAATTGTCACAGTTTGTGATCTAGAGTCCGATTTTTCCATTTTCTTTGGCTTGTGGGGATCTGCGTTGTGTGAATATTTATACTCCCGTAATTCCCTCTCAAAGAGGGCGATGTATGCTGCTGCCTGTATCTCCCTTTCCCCTTCACTTACTACTCCACCGTTCTGTTCTAGAAAGCTGTTGGAGATAGGTAGGAGTAGAGGATGAGCAGAGGTGTGGATGTAGGGGAATAAGGGCAGTTCAACTCAGCAAACTGGAACACTATCTGTGTAGCCCTTCAGTTGGCATTGTTTCATTCGTGGGACACAGTAAAGGCCAGGAGACAGATGGGACGTTGCTGTTTTCTTTTATCAATGCATTGAAAATGGAATAAAGTAACACTTTTTTGCAGATATGTGGCTCCTAACTCTACAGCCATGATGCAGTGTTAATATTCTCTCTCTCGATTTTAAATAGAGCAAATAAACCAATTGACACTCCCTTTTAAAGAATGATATGACAAAAAGGCGATAGTGTAAAGTGAGGTGCTCGCTTGGTGCTGTACTCTAACTGCTGTGACGGGAAGTGTTTCTTTTATTTTAAACTGAATGTTGATCCTGCCTGTTGGGAAATAATAATTTAAAATTAAAAGTTTAAAGTTTTTCTCCTCCTTGGTGGACTTTGGTTCGGAATTGTTGCATTTGCAAAGCTGCTCAAGTCCCTGGAGTTTGTAGATGCCTCCAGTTTCGAGTTTGAAACTTGCGCTTTTTTGGGAAGGGATGGTGATGGCCTCGTGGTTTTATTGTTGGTGTGTAAATCCAGGTTTGAAACCTGACGGCCGGTGAAATTTGAATTCAATTTTGTTTTTAAAGTCTGGAATTAAGTGTGGTGGGTGTGTGGAATGCGCTGCTAGTGGTGGGAGTGGAGTCAGATACATTAGGCACATTTAAGTGGCTCTCGGATAGGCACATGGATGATAGTAAAATGTTGGGTATGTAGGGTAGTTTGATCTTGGAGTAGGATAATAGGTCGGCACAACATCGTGGGCTGAAGGCCCTGTACTGTTCTGTTTCCATGTTTTAAGAGTCTAATGAGGACCTTTGAATCCACCGATTGCTGGGAAAAATCCATCTGGGTTCACTTTTATGTCCTTTAGGGAAGGAAGTTCCCCTCCTTACCCGGTCTGGCCTACATGTGGCTCCAGACCTGCAACAATCTGGTTGACTCTTAAATATCTTCTGGGCAATTGGGGATGGATGATAAATGCTGCCTAGCCAACAATGCCCTCCTGTGAATGAATGAATTAATTTTAAAAATATTTACTATCACTTGATTGAATGCAGCGCATGTTTTCCAGCAGCAATATGTAAAGACAGTGAGTAGTAGCGTACTCGGCAAGAATCAGTGCTTTCAGAAGGAGAACAAGTTGGGCCTGAAATGAACCCGATCTGATTGAACACTTTTAGTGCCGTTTGATGAACATTGTGGAAAGCATCAGTGACAGAGTGGGAATGGGCAGAACATAAAGCAAGAGTAGGCTGTTCAGCACCCCCCTGAGCTTACTGTGCAGTTCAATTACAGTTGCGATTGTAACCTTGAACCCACATTCCCACCTCGCCCTCCCGATAACCTTTCACCCCTCCCTGCTTAACCAGAACCCATCTACCTTGACTTCTTGAAAAAGTATTGATTGCTTTTGAGTTTGTTTTTATCCCTCCATGTACTGACTCTTCTGGGAATTATCTACATTGCTAGTGTTTCTTTTTCCCTTGCTTGCTTTCAATATTGTGGAGAGAGGGCAGCTTTTGCCAGACTCGTGTCTATTGTGGCTATCCCCAACAACCCTTGCATCCAAATCTGGTGACTAAATACAAAAATATTACCCCCACCCCCAGTTAAAGTGGGTGGATGTCATCTCGAACTCTGTGTCCTGAGCTGCTTGCGATTCCATGCACCTATTGCCCCACCATTGATGACCTTCATTAGTTGCTAAACTCTCAATCTGGTTTTCAAAACTGTTCATGTAAATTTAGCTTTTGTTAAATGCTTCTTGGTGAATTTTGTTTTGTGTTTTTATTTTGGGAAAGGTTGACCCAAGTTGTCTGACCTTTGCCCTGAGGAGATGTTTGCTGTCTAGACCTTTGACCCAGAGGTGGGGAGGGTGGTTTAGTTATGCCAAGTCCCTCTTTGAGGCCCGGTTCATTTGGGCTTAAAGGTCACCGGTTTTGATAAACCCCTCACTGATCTTTTCATTTCCAGGTTGTGTAATGGTCGTGTTTTAATCATGGGGATGTTGGCGGGAGTGCGATCCTCACCAGCCACTCGTTGAGAGGTTTATTTTTCTTCAAATGGCCGTGTCGAGTCAATCCATTTAAAGCCCTGTAGCCAGGCTGCTTGCTGCTTGGCTAACACCAGACTCTGTACAGGGTGTCAGAGATAATGGGAACTGCAGATGCTGGAGAATCCAAGATAATAAAATGTGAGGCTGGATGAACACAGCAGGCCAAGCAGCATCTCAGGAGCACAAAAGCTGACATTTCGGGCCTAGACCCTTCATCAGAGAGGGTCTAGGCCCGAAATGTCAGCTTTTGAGCTCCTGAGATGCTGCTTGGCCTGCTGTGTTCATCCAGCCCCACATTTTATTATCTGTACAGGGTGTACTCTGTCTCGTGTCAGCATTCCTGCACAGTGAGCATTTCATTTGTGCAGGAAGAAAAACGAACCCCTCTCCATTTTCACTCCTCGGGGGTAGCAGGGGCTCTGCTTGTGTTCAGGGTCTGTTAAGATGTTTTTTTTGTTTGCATTGTATGGATTGTTTTACTGTTTCTGTTGTGGTTTAATGGTGAGAGTGATTAATTTGCTCTTGTGCACAATGGAGGGCAAAGTGAATAGATGTGGCATCCATTCCCATTCCAGACCTCCACTGCTTTCCAGTAAGCATCAGGCCGTTGGGTGCTTGTGATTTTAGGGGAGTGTTGTGTTTAAAGTCATGTGGGCTGTCGTCACATGTATATTCTAAGAAGATTATCGGTTAACTGTCTGGCACCTTGGCCAGTAAAGAATGATACCAGAGCTGTGAGCGCTAATTATCCATTAGGATAATCAAGCAGCCCTGGGAAAATGGGAGACTGATTTGTGACTCTTGTTTTTGGGATAGGTTGACAGGCTGTGCCAGCATTTATTGCCCATCCTTAGTTGCCCCTTGAGAAGGTGGGGATGAGCTGCCTTCTTGAACCTCTGCAGTCCATGTGCTGTGGGTTGACCCACGATACCCTTAGGGAGGGAATTCCAGGATTTTTGACCCAGTGACAGTGAAGGAACGGCAAGATATTTCCAAGTCAGGATGACGAGTGGCTCGGAGGGGGTGGTGTTCCCATGTATCTACTGCCCTTGCCCTTGAGGGTTTGGAAGGTGCTGGTGGGGAAACTGAGTTGTGAAAGGAGGTCTTTTTTTAAAATTGTAAAAATTTTTGATCAGGACACAAAGCTGGTTTCCATTTGTGGATGGGACCCGACATTGGGGCTCCCCATACCCAGTGGCTAGTAATGAATTGTTCAGGGATTTCGGAAGATGGCGCTCTCCATTATTTCCCTCTGTGCCCCCCACCCAGGCCAACCTGCAAATCCTTCCACCGCCTGCCAAAGGCAGACAGTGAGTGTGTGAGATGTTTCTAGACAGCTTGATCAAATGTAATGCCTTTAGGCTACAGCCTGTGGTTTCAGATTAACACCCTGTATCTTTGTGTTTGTTTGGAGTTGGGGGGGCACGAGGTTTGATCAGACTCAGAAAATAAACAATGTTCTTCATCGTGTGTTGGCTATGGAAAGTCATCTGTGACCCAATCCAGGAGAAAATTCTTTCCTGCAAATTTTGTTTCTAATTCATTCATGGGATGAGGGTGCCGCTGGCCAGGCAGCATTTATTGCCCATCCCTAATTGCCCAGAGGGCAGTTGAATCAACCACGTTGCTGTGGGTCTGGAGTCACATGTAGGCCAGACCAGGTAATGATGGCAGTTTCCTTCCCTAAAGGACATTAGTGAACCAGATGGGTTTTTATGACAATGGTTTCAGGGTCATCATTAGATTCTTAATTCCAGAGATTTATTGAATTCAAATTCAACCATTTGCCATGGTAGGATTTGAACCCAGGTACTCTGGGCTAACGGTCCAGTGATAATACCACCAGACCATTGCCTCCCAATGTTTAGGCATGGATATGGCTCCCACAGGAAGGTGACTAATGTAAGTAGTTACAGGCCTATTTAAGAGGGAGCTGGATAAACACATGAGAAAGAAACAGAAGGCCAACAATAGTGAGGCGACGAGGGATGGCATGACCCATTCGGGCCGAGTAGTCTGTTGTGCTGTGAAAACTGTGATTCCTGGGTCATTGAGAGGGAGGGAGTTTCTCCATCTCCCGATTTTATTACCTGCAGATTGGATGCTTAGAGATTTCCAGGGATGACTGATTATTTTGGAGGAATCCAGCACTTAAGTTAATGATGGCATTAATAGGTCTATTGTCTTTTATGACCATAAAATAGAAAAAAAATGAAGATGGTGTTTGGGTGGGGGAAGGGGGTGTTGCAGTGTGGATAGTGGAAGATTGCATGAGTGAGCAGCCCAGCATAATTTCTCACCCTCTCTTTCACACCCTCTGTTTCTTCTTTGCTGTTTCTCTGAAGAAAATTTTGGATTACTTCTTATTTTCCCTCAATTGGCTGTGTATCCCAAAAATGAGTGATTGAGCCTGACTCCCATTAAGCATTGCTGATCATCCAACTTGGTCCAGCGTCCCCACTTTCTCCCCCGTCCCCTTTGATCCCTTTCACCCCAAGAATTACATCTGACTCCTTCTTCAAAACATTGTGTTTTGGCCTCGACTAATTTCTGTGGCAGCAAACAGGGCAGGCTAGGGTGGATTGGCCATGCTAAATTGCCCATCATGCCCAGGGATGTGACAGTTGGGTGGATTAGCCATGGGAAATGCAGGGTTACAGGGATAGGGTAGAGGGTGGTTCTGGGTGGAATGCTCTTGAGATGAGTTGAATGGCCCCTTTCTCACACTGTACGGCTTCTGTGATTCTACTTTCTGGTTGAAGACATTTCTCCTCTCAGTCCTACATAGCCTACTCTGTATCCTTTAAACCATGACCCCTTGGGTCTGGTCTCCCTGGTCGTCAGGAATGTCCTTCCTGTGTTTACCCTGTCTAGTTCTGTTAGAGTTGTATAGATTTCTAGGAGATCCTCTCAATTTTTCTAAACTCCAGTGAATATAATCCTAACCGATCCAGTCTCTCTTCCAACGTCAGTCCTACCATTCCCTGGAATCAGTCTGGTAAACCTTTGCTGTACTCCCTCCATCGCCAGCACATTCTTCCTCCGATAAGGAGACCTAAACTGTCCACAGTACTCCAGGTGTGGTCTCACCGAGGCCCCGTACAATCGCAGCAAGCCATCCCTGTTCCTGTACTTGAATCCTCTCACGATAAAGGCCAACATCCCATTTACCTCCTTCACCTCCTGCTGTCCCTGCAGGCTTACTTTCAGTGACTGGTGTAGAAGGACACCCAGGTCTCATTGTACCTCCCCCTTTCCCAATCTATCACCATTCAGATCAGAGTCTGCCTCCCTGTTTTTGCTCCCAAAGTGGATAACCTCAAATTTACCCGCATTATACTGCATCTGTCATGCATTTATCCACCCACTCACTCAAGGTGTCCTAATCAAACTGCCACATCTCTGCACTGTGCTCTGCTATTAATTCTTTCGGAATAGACGCTAGCATTTTTCCCCTCCACTGTCGGGGCTGACCAATCTACAGTTTCCTGGTTCCTCTCTACGTCCTTTTTTTTTCCTGTCCGTGAGATGAAACCTCCAGGGAGCTGGTCAGCCTGGTTGTTGACGTAGAGATGGGTGGCAATATGCCTGTGATATGCCCCCCGCCCGAGCAAACCCTGACTGCCAAGGTAGAATACAAGATAATACAGCGTGAAGCTGGATGAACACAGCAGGCCAAGCAGCATCTCGGGAGCACAAAAGCTGACGTTTCGGGCCTAGACCCTTCATCAGAGAGGGGGATGGGGAGAGGGTTCTGGAATAAATAGGGAGAGAGGGGGAGGCGGACCGAAGATGGACAGAAAAGAAGATAGGTGGAAAGGAGAGTATAGGTGGGGAAGTAGGGAGGGGATAGGTCAGTCCAGGGGGAGAAGGGGAGATTTTGAAGCTTGTGAAATCCACATTGATACCATTGGGCTGCAGGGTTTCCAAGCGGAATGAGTTGCCGTTCCTGCACCCTTCGGATGGCATCATTGTGGCACTGCAGGAGGCCCATGATGGACATGTCATCTAGAGAATGGGAGGGGGAGTTGAAATGGTTCGTGACTGGGAGGAGCAGTTGTTTGTTGCGAACCAAGCGGAGGTGTTCTGCAAAGCGGTCCCCGAGCCTCCGCTTGGTTTCCCCAATGTAGAGGAAGCCACACTGGGTACAATGGATGCAGTATACCACATTGGCAGATGTGCAGGTGAACCTCTGCTTAATATGGAAAGTCATCCTGGGGCCTGGGATGGGGTGAGGGAGGAGGTGTGGGGGCAAGTGTAGCATTTCCTGCGGTTGCAGGGGAAGGTGGTGGGGTTGGAGGGCAGTGTGGAGCGAACAAGGGAGTCACGGAGACAGTGGTCTCTTTGCAATAAACAACTGCACCTCCCAGTTGCGAACTATTTCCACTTCCACTCCCCCTCCCATTCTTAAGATGACATGCCCATCATGGGCCTCCTGCAGTGCCACAATGATGCCACCCGAAGGTTGCAGGAACAGCAACTCATATTCCACTTGGGAAGCCTGCAGCCTAATGGTATCAATGTGGACTTCACCAGTTTCAAAATCTCCCCTTCCCCCACCGCATCCTAAAACCAGCCCAGTTCGTCCCCTCCCCCCACTGCACCACACAACCAGCTCAGCCTGTCTCTGCCTCCCTAACCTGTTTTTCCTCTCATCCATCCCTTCCTCCCACCCCGAGCCGCACCTCCATTTCCTACCTACTAACCTCATCCCACCTCCTTGACCTGTCCGTCTTCCCTGGACTGACCTATCCACTTCCTACCTCCCCACCTATACTCTCCTCTCCACCCATCTTCTTTTCTCTCCATCTTCGGTCCACCTCCCTATTTATTCCAGAACCCTCTCCCCATCCCCCTCTCTGATGAAGGGTCTAGGCCCGAAACGTCAGCTTTTGTGCTCCTGAGATGCTGCTAGGCCTGCTGTGTTCATCCAGCCTCACACTGTATTATCTTGGATTCTCCAGCATCTGCAGTTCCTGTTATCACTGCCAAGGTAGAATATGCTGGTTTAGTGCAGGCATAGCATTGCCCAGTTGGAGGCTGTGGGGAGGTGGGCAAGAAGGGGCATGGAAAAGAGAGGAAGAGGAGGCATCTTAATGCTTTGACGTGTGTGCTGTTGCCTCTCAACTGACTCTGAATAAATCTCCTACCCAGCCATGCAGTAGAAAGTCAGCTGTTTCTCTCTGACTGCATGGAGCCAAATGTGGTTGCCGTGGCGACTGCTTAGTAGACTACTCTCAGCTGTCGCCATAATCGTCTTTGGTGCCCAACCCTTTTTCCGAGTGAACTTGCCAGCGCCTTCAGCAACTCTTTGCCTTCTCTAGCCTGCTCTGCAAGGAAATATTTCTGAAGGACATTTAGCCTGTTTTTTTTTGGTCAACACGAAATGAAGTGGTGTTGTGTTGTGTGTGTGTGTGTGTTATTTTGCGCTGTATCAGTGTCTGTTTTCACACGTTGCTGCAGATAATTTCTCAAACGTGTTGTGCACCAAAGCAGGAGGCGGCCGTTCGGCCCCTCGAACTTGTTCTGCCATTCCATTAGATTCAGCCTGGTCAGTATGCACCTGCCTGTTTTGGGGGTGGGGAAGCATTGGAATGTTCCATTTAAGATGAGAAATGGGTGTGTGCACATGTTATTTTTTCTTTACTACAGACTTTTCTTTTATGTTTCTGTACTCTTTCAGGCAGGCATCGCTGGTCAGGTCAGCATTTGTTGCCCTTCCCTAATTGCCCCTTTGAACCAAGTGTCTTGCTCAGCCACTTCAGGGGGCCAGTTCAGAGTTGACCACATTGCTAAGATTCCGGTGCCATAGATAGCCAAATTTCCTTCCCCCATTACTAAATGTTGTCTAAAGGACTCAATTTTCAAAACTAATGTGGGTTCATTCCTGCCAATTTCTTAACGGAATTTTAAATTGCTCCAACTGAAATTTGAACCAGTGTCCCGTGAGTGTTTGCCTGGGGGTTACTAATGAAGTGACATTACCACTACACCACCAGCTCCTCACTCATTACTTGTAAAACAGATGGAGCTGGAGGGATTGGTTCTGGGGAATACTGTTTGACTGGGCGTCTGGGTTGTGCATCTATCTTGAGTTGATTCTGCAGTGAGCTTCCTTCATGTTCCATGCCAACTGCCAAAGTTTGCTTTTTGTTGTAAATTTGTTCACCCAATAGTGCCCATCGCTGGCTGGTCAGCTGTTAACCCTAACCCTATCCATGTGCTGTAGGTTGACCCACAATGCCCTTGGGGAGGCGATTCTGAGATTTTGACCCAGTGACCTATTTCCAAGTCGGGAAGAGGCGAAAGCCCCCTTCGCATTCTGGCTAGATTTGCCAGTTATATTTCTAGAGGCCTTGGCGAAAGTGACGCCAAGCGGGGTAGTCTATTCTGAGGTTGCAAGCCAGACAGGAAGGCAGTCCAGCTGTAACTGGGCAAACAGGCTGCACTTGCATGGAGGGCGAGCAATGATTAAAGTCTTTTTGTTCCTCAAAGCAAGTTTCACTGTTTGTAAGGGCCTGTGTACAATTAAGTTACAAATGAGGATATTTAACACTGAAAACAAGAAGGAAATATGGAGATAACAAAATGTAGAGCTGGATGAACACAGCAGGCCAAGCAGCATCTTGGAAGTTCCTCTGACGTTATTTTTTTAATTTATATACAATTGCAGCTGAGTTTGGTAAATGTACCCAAAAGTAGGGGAGCCCAGATGCAGTGGTACAGAGCCTTTGGTGAGACCATGTCTAGAGTATGGTGTTGTTTTGGTCCCATTACTTGGAGGGTTACGCTTGCATTACAGGCAGTTCAGAGCAGGTCTGGCTCAGCTAACCACTGGGATGAAGGGGTTCCTCCTGTGAGGCCCCTGCAGGTCTCTGTCACTGTCTCTTTCTGTGTCTCTGTCTCTCTTCCCCGCCTCCCCAAGATCATGCAAATGAGAAGTGAATGTTCTCTGTCAAATTCCTGGAATAATCGTCATTCCCCCCACCCCCTGGTTATTTCAACATCAGCTTGAGAGGAGTTTCTGCACTAGCTTTGCTTTGGGGACTGGAGCCCTGGTCTGGGTGGGTCTTACTTTAAACTGCTGTCCTTCCTCTTTTACAAGCTGTTTGGCAGGAAGTGCTGACTGACTGGGAGCTAGCTTTCATGTCTGCCCCAAGGCTGATGATGGGAGGATGCTCTGGAATGAGTCCTCTTGTATCTTGACCTCTGCAGATATTTTGATGGAGAAATCTATTAATGGAGTGGTAGGGTCGTGGAATGCATTGCCGGAGACGGTAGTGGAGTTGGCGTCATTAGGGGCATTTAAGGGGCTATTAGATATATGGATGATCGTATAAAGTAGGGGTGGAGGTTAGATAGACCTTAGGTTTAGGGTAGTGTGCTGTTCTGTGTCTGGCTCTGTGTCTGTCTGTCTGTCTCTCTGTCTGTTGCACATCTCTGTCCTCCTCCTCCACCCTTGCCCTCTCCTAATTTGGATGGAAAGCCTTGTGTCAGCCAGCTCTGATTCCACCCCTCTGTTTGTTTGCCTTCATAGCGTACTGTGTATTTCCAGCACTTACGTGTCTTGCAGTCTCTTAATCCACACCCCACCATCCATCATCCATACCCTCCCCCAACCCTGCAGCTTTCTGCTCTGCATTGACTCTACTCCTCCAGCATCTCCCTTGTACCATTCCCATCCAGTCTTCAAATTCCTTTCTGTAGTTTTGCCCGTCCCCATCTCTGCTGTCCAGCACTTCCTGCCTTTTGTCCATCACCTTTCACCTCTACCTTTTTTGAATATTTTTGGTGGCTGTCCCTTCCATTCTCCAGGAATGATATTTTGGGTTTTTCTTTGTTGACCTCTCCTCCCTTTTATAAAGTGTACCTTTTACCTCTCTGACCAAGCTTGGAGCCACTGTTTCTACTAGCTTAGAGATAGTCGGACCTGCCAATGCTGCTGGAGAATCTGAGATAACAAGGTGTAGAGCTGGATGAACACAGCAGGCCAAGGAGCATCAGAGGAGCAGGAAGGCTGACATTTTGGGTCTGGACCCTCATTTCCGAAGAAGCGTCTAGACTCCATGTCAGCTTTTCTGCTCCTCTGATGCTACTTGGCCTTCTGTGTTCATCCAGCTCTACACCTTGTTATCTAGACCTCTCACCTCGTCCCCTCAGTCTCACGTCTGTTTGCTGCCCTTTCTCTCCCCACATCCCCCACACCCAAAATGACATAGGAACAGAACCACGCCATTTAGCCCATCAAGTCGATGATCATAGAACATAGAACAGTACAGTACAGGCCCTTTTGGCCCACGATGTTGTGCTGAACTTTTACCTTCATCTCAGGTCTATCTAACCTCTTCCCCTACCTTATACTATCATCCATATGCCTAGCTAATAGCTGCTTAAATGCCCCAAATGAGGCCAAAACCACTCCCCTCTCCAGCAATGCATTCCGCTAATGCATCGTGGCTGATCTGATAATCATAGAATCTCCACAGGCCAAATGGCCTCTTTCCACACCATCAATTCTGCATGGACCCTCCATAGAACACCCCGCCCCCCCACCCTATCCCTGTAATCCTGCATTTCCCACAGCCAATCTACCCCAAGCTGCAGGTAACAAGGTGTAGAGCTGGATGAACACAGGCCAAGCAGCATCAGAGGAACAGGAAGGCTGACGTTTCAGGCCTAGACCTAACCTGCAGACCTTTGCACTGTGGGAGGAAACCCACGCAGACACAGGGAGAATGTGTGGAGTTTGCACAGGCAGTCACCTGAGGCTGGAATCGAACCTGGGCCCCTGGCACTGTGAGGCAGCAGTGCCAATCACTAATCTTCAGCCTCACTTTCCTGCCTTTTCCCCATAAGCCCTGATTCCCTTCCTGAGTTAAAAAAATCTCTCTATCTCGGCCTGGCCTATACTGAATGACCCAGCCTCGACAGCCCTCTGTGGTGAAGAATTCCACAGATTCACTCCACTCTGGGAGAAGAAATTCCTCCCCATCTCTGTTCAATGGATGACCCCTTTTATTCTGAGATTGCACCCTTTGGTCCTAGACTCTCCCACAACGAGAAACCACCTCTCCACATCTCCCCTGTCCAGTCTTCCTAAGAATCTTGTATGTTTCAATGAGGTTGCCTCGTTGCCATATCATTATGACGAGTGGAAATATCCAAATCAAAATTATTGCAGTGCAAATAAAATTCTGGCTCCACGAGCCGGCTTTGTGTGCTGGGCTTGTGGCTATGGACTTGCATCTAAGGAAGGCTGGGTTGAAATGGTTAGCCCTGATGTTGCACAACACCTTTCTGACTCTGAGCATGATCTCCTGGAAAGCGATAAGCAGGCTGATTATTGGGACCTTTTTAAATTTATAAATACTGCTCATGGGATGAACTCCAGGGAAATGGCCCCCTCTCTATTTCTTCTGTACAATCCTCGTTAGCTCGGAAACTGTGTGTAGGCTCGGAGTCCCGGGTGGGATGATGGAAATGGGATTTAACTGCACAGCTCAGAAGAGGGTACTCTCTCCCTGAAATTGGTGTGCTTCGGTATCCCAGCTCCAGAGGCTTGAATGTGATCCAGTAATAAGAGGGGAGAGTCCACTCTGTCACAGGGGTCGCCAAGACAATGAAGTTTCAAATTGGCACCCCCGTTTTCACATGGATGCAAGAGATTGTGCAGGTTATTTTCGAAGAACAGGGGTTTTCCTTTTCTCTACTACTTATCCCACCCCTAATGGCCTGCTTCTGCTTCAATGTCATTTTGGGTGTTGGGGAGGTGGGGAGAGAAAGGGAAGCAAGCAGACGTGAGACTGAGGGGAGGTGGTGAGAAGAGACAAAATTTCAAGACAGTAGCAAGGAGGAAATTCTGCTCAAAATCTAATACCACCCTCCAGGCTGAAATCAGGAAGCCTGTAAAACAGCTCCCAGATCCTAATCCCATTTGGAACAAAAAAAAACCAGAAGCTTGAAAGAAAAAGTGGACCACAACTGCTTTGGTTGGCACATGTATCAAATCGGAACTATCGAAGGCAGTCACAGAAACTTTCCTTTCACCTAAGAAAATGTTCCAAGGCACGGCACAGAAATGTAAATCATACAGAAAGGGAGGAGCTGGTTAAACTAACACGGTGTGGAGCTGGATGAACATGGCAGGCCAAGCAGCATCAGAGGAGCAGGAAAGCTGACGTTTCAAGTTTAGGACTTCTTCAGAAACGAGTGAGCGCGAGAGGCTGATGGAAATGCTCAGCAAGTCGGTCAGCCAGTTGTGGAGTGGAATAAGAACAGTTCTCCTGGGTGTTCGGGATAGAAAGATGTGATGGTCACAGAAGGTAGCTGTGGAAGGGGACATTTTTTTTTCTGCCTGGCAGTCTGTGATCAGTGGGGTTCCACAAACAGCGATACTGTCATGTGTATGTAAATGATTTGGAAGAAGATGTCAGTGGTCTGGTTAGTGGTCTTGCAGGCGATTATGAAAACGAGACTTGTGGATAGTGAGAGAGGTTGTCAAAGGATACAGCGGGATCTAGATCAGCTGGAAAGTTGGGCAGAGGAAATGGCAGACGGAGTTCAAACTGCACAAATGTGAGGCGATGCATTTTGGAAGGTCACACGTAAGAGAAAAGTGTAATGTGAATGGGGACCCTTAGGAGCATTGATGTACAGAGGGATCTTTGGGGTACAAGACCATAGCTCCCTGAAAGTGGCAGCACAAGTGGGTACAGTGGTAAAGAAGGCATATTGCCATGCTTGCCTATGTCAGTCAAGGTATTGGATAGAAAGGTTGGCGAGTCATGTTGCAGCTGTCTCAAGCTTCAGTGAGGCCCCATTTGGAGTAGTGCATGCAGTTCTGGTCACCACACTATAGGAAGGATGTGGAGGCTTTGGAGAGGGTGGAGAAGAGATTTCCCAGGATGTTGCCTGGATTGGAGTGTATTGGCTATAAGGAGAGGCTGGATAAACTTGGATTGTTTTCACTAGAGCATCAGAGGCTGAGGGCTGACCTGACTCGAGAGGTACAGGTACGTTGGTAGTTGAAGCATTTTCCCAGAGTTGAAACATCAAAAACTGGGAGGCCTGGGCTTAAGGCTAGAAGGATAAAATTGTGAGGAATGTGCTGCCGGGGAGGTGGTAGAAGCAGATACAATAGTAACGTTGAAGAGGCATTTAGAGACATGAACAGGCAGGCAATAGAGGGATTTTCTTTGGACCATGTGCAGGCAGATGGATTAGTTTAGAATGGCATCACACACAGCAGAAACATTGTGGGGTGAAGGGCCAGTTCCTGTGCTGTACTGTTCTATGTTTTTAATGAGGTGGGGAGCAGAGGATTCATCGTTGCAAGGCCCAAGCTGATGTAATTTGTCCCGGCTGGCCAACAAATGGCCCTCTGCTGGAATTTGATTTTGGGGCTGTGTGTGTGTGTGTGTGTGTGTGTGTGTGTGTGTGTGTGTGTGTGAAATGGTTTTGGTGCCAGGCCTGGCGTCTCAGCGCTAAAGAGAAGCATCGCTGCATTGCAATCTCACGAGCTCCGTGCATGCGCAACTTTCAGCCAGTGCCATTTTGCCACGAACGTCGGGTGGTCCTGATTCTTGGCGCTCTCTGTAACAGGTGTGTTCCTGGACTGCTACAGAGAACTCTGGGAGTTAGCCGAACTCTGAGTCGGAGGCGTGGGGGGGGGGGGGGGGTGCAGGGTGGTTGGCATTGGTGGTGGGGGGGCAGGGGCAGGAAACTTGTGATTAGTGTTCGCTTTGATCTGCGGTAAGAGGAACAGCTGTGTGTTTTTTTTTTAAACTTACTTATTTTGGTGGGATGTGGGCACGGCTGGTTAAGCCCCAAATGAGTCAGCTGCTGTGTGCATCCTTGGGGGTGCCGCAACCTCACTGCATTGGGAAGACACTCGGTTGTATTTGCTGACTTGACAAATGGCTGTTACCCTAGAGTTGACCTCTCTGCCCTGGATGGACCCTGAGACCATTGCGGGAGGGAGTGGTTTATTTTTGTGTTCGAGTCTAAAAGGCCTTTTTTTTTTCTTCTTTCAAGCGTTGAAGTGCTTTTGTAAGGATTGTGTGAAGACAAACCAAACTTGTGAGACAGATGGGGCGTGCCTGGCCTCCCTCTCCCGAATTGGGGGTGTTGAGCATGAGATCAGAGTGTGTGTGCGGCCCCAAGACTTGGTTCCACCTATCTACTGTCGGAATAACAAAGAGTATGTGACTACAATCTGCTGTTACAAAGACTTCTGCAACAACCTGGAGCTACCTCCTCCAGAAGGTAGGTTCCCCAGGGAAGCTATCAGTAACTTATTACTGTGTCTGCCCTCGCCCTCGCCCCTGCCCCTGAGCCCAGGGTTCTGGTGACCACATTAATGTTACCGCCACCCCCCCCCCCCCCCCCCCCCCCCCCCCCCCCCCCAAAGCCAACTTCTGCTGCCTCCTCCTTTCCCAAAAATGGCCAGTCCAGGCCCCGTTTACAGAGCTACTGTCTGTCTGGTGCAGTGCCCGCATTTCTCCAGTAGCGGCCTTCCGTACACTCCTTGGACAATTCGTGCCAATTCATGCCTGCTTTTTGCCTCTGGTTTCAACACTGCCTGATGGGCAGGGTCTTGCCAGCCCCCAGTGCCAATGGATCGGTTTAGACCGGGCTAACCATGGCCAATCTGGTGTATTCATTGGCATTTCCAGCAACTGGGCACCAGGGCTTTGAAGTTAAAAGCTGTTCATGTGCTGTTGTTCCTCCCACGCTGGCATCAGGCGTCAACACAGCCAGACTCTGGGCTGGAGGTGTCGGCGCTGTGTGTGTGTGGAACTTTTATGACCCTGAACTCTAGGCATGAAGCACGGGAGTGCAAAACAAGGGCTACTTTGTCGCTGCTCTGGGCTGTCCTGCCAACTGATGCTAGGGTAAGGTATATCATGCGGTCAAGGAAATGTGTTTGAAGCACATAAGGGCCCATCAACATCCAAGTCACGCCTGAGCCTGCTCTGTTTCTTAAGGCTGTGTCCTACGTTACCCAACTCCTCAAACACTCAACCAAGCTTGTTGTTATAACATGCAGAGTGGTATTGGCATGTGGCCGTTCGCAAACTTCTGTCCAGTTGCCTGTTGTTGTGAGACATTTAATTGAGGCCTAGCTAGGCCTGTTTCAGGTTGGTATTTATGCATTACTATTTTGTTTTAAAACAAAGGTGGGCTGCTGGTTTCGCTAACACTCTTTTTTTTAATTTGGCCCTCCCTCGACTACTGGAAGATATGTGCAAGTATGCCTCTGTCTCGCTTCTGTTTTTGGGAATGCTGTGCGCAAACTGGTGGCCGCGTTTGCCTTTGCGCCAACAGCAAGTGCATTTCAAGGTAGTGCATTGGCCCAGAAATATTGTTGTGGCGGGGGGAGACCCCTGAGATGTGTGCTAAATGAAGGGGATTGAAGAAAATAAGACCCACCTTGTTGAAGCATTTCGCCTTGCCACTCATCAGGACAGTTCACAAGAAGACCAATTCGAGGGGGAAGTGGACAGTTGCACAGTGTGAGGATGGAGTACTGATTGGACTCTGGTTGAGGTGTTGCTATAGAAAAATGCACCCTTTAACTGTTGATTGACAATTAATGGCCACGCTTTTTTGTTTAAACTTTAAACCAGGCAAGTTGATGTTGGTTCAGGGCGTTATCCTGAGAAAGGAACCTGAAAATGGCTATCACCCATCTCGAGGTTAAACTGGCACAGTACCCGCATGTTTTTTTGTGCCCTTACTTGAGAAAATTGGCTAGATGTTCTGAAAGTCTGCCTTAGTGCAAACCAAAGTTCTCTGGTCAATTTACCCATTGAGATTCCTACAGGCATGGCCCTAAAGTCCGAGAGGTGTCGAATCTATCTCTGGTTTGGGTGTCTCAACAGGTTGAAGTAAGGGTAGCTGTTTTGTAATGTGACTGTGCAGCAGCGAGGTGAGTAGGGGTTTGCCGCCAGTACGATCCTGCCAGCAAGTGTGGTGTGTGAATTTCAGTGCCCATGTGATGCCAGCTATGTGGGCAGTCTGTCCCAAATGACAGCCTGACTATCAAACAGCATGTCCCGTCGACTGTTTGCAACAAGCAAAGTATTGGGTGTACCCAACTGTCTGCACGTGCAAGGCGCTCAACGTTGCGTGGGCTTCTGCAATTGGACAATATTTGCTGGCTCATCCGGAGTGCGTAAAGGGTTATGCTGGTAACCGAGCTAAGAATATCAGTTGAGCCCGTGGTGTGGCACGTTTGCGCACAGGCGGAAGCTACGTCCCTTCTGAATACACAGGGCCTGTTCTTTTCAGACCGAGAACATGCTCCTATTGCAATTCAACAAATTGTGTGGCAGCCATCCATTGGCTCACTCCTTGAGTCAGCCTGCCTGCTCTTAAAATTTAAACAAAGCCTGACTGTTAACTGTCATTCGCCATCAACGAGTGCATTCTCCATGGCAACACCTTTTTTTAAACCAATCCAATGCATGCCTGCCGACCAACCAGCACGTTCCTCCTTTGCAAAATAAATAAATGATTTATATTTTTATTTTTCTCTTGTTGCCTCCACTGCCCCCCACCCCCCAACTCCTTGCAATCTTTGGAGACCCAAGCCAAGAGTAGGAAATCAAGTTTGCAAGATGGACAACATTGTCTTTGGTGGTCTGTACAGGTGGTTGCTGGGGGTTGTGTGTGTGATGCACATAAAGGTGGTTTCTTTCCCACCCTCCCTATGTGCTCACTAAATTCTCATGGCTGCCAACTCACCCTGGTGCCCTGGGGCAGATTTAAACAGCTGAGGTAATGCAGCACCTGCCGATCCCTAGTCATAAACTGGGCATTGGGGCCAAATTCATGGCAGTGCTGGTTTTTTCTAGAATGTGTTGGGCACCTGGTGCCACCCTCATGGATGGCACACAACAGTCAATTGGTCATGGGTCCTGCCACAAACCTTTGGAGATGGGGAGGGGGTTCCCTGCCAAATTAATAACTTCGGAAGCTTTCTCCACGCATAACGGCTTCAGAGAAGAGAACTGGGGCAGGATTAGTGAAATTACATTTGTTGCCCACTTCCCACCCTTTTTTTTCTGAAAGCTCATTGCTAGTTTTGATATTTAACTCTTAGCCCTGTGGGTGAGGGTGAGTGAGTGGTGGGTGACTCAGTGGTGAAGGTGAGGGGCGGGATGGGCAACACAAGCCACCCTCTGCCACACACTCCCGATTTTGCTTCAGTTGGATCTACTGCTCCAAGGCTGCCATTTTGAGGTGGCGCCTCTGGGCTTGAGCTGCGTGTGCGCAAATGGCAAAGCGGCTTGTATCGAGGGAATTTTCTTATTGCCCCGTGGCGATGGCTGAAGCTTCTCTTGAGCCTCCAATACTTCACAAGGATGGCATGTGGCGCTTGGCATTGTTGACCATCCAACTGTGGGCATTTACTGGCATTGTACAGCTTTGGTGGGGGTCCACCCATCTTCAGTTAGCACTTCTTTTATTTCCTCTTGAACATCAAGTGGCATCATGGATTTGAGGGGTAAGTATGTGAAGTCAGTGCCGTGCTCCTCTGCACCCACCTCTTTGTTTTGGACAATTGCTTTCCAACCTCTTGTGCCACTCGGGGTGGCACAACCACCTGGTACTGCTCTTGACATTTAAGAGGGGAGACGGTGAGCATTTTGTTTTGACTTTGGGCAGTGCCACCGTCCAAACTGAGGACTGTGTCGCCATGGGTGAGTGGCATGATGGAAGGTTGAGATTGGCATCGTTCTCCTGGGACTTGGATGGTGTTGAGTCCTAATGCAAGAGTGTCACCCCCATGTTTGTTTATTTTCAATTTAGTTCAGCGTTAGTGGGAAATTTGAAGTTTAGAATGCTGTGTGGGTGGCCATTTTGAAAAGTTAGTAACTGTGGGCGTTTTGATTTGAATTAACTGCTGCCTCTTCTCGCTCTCTTTCTTTTTGTCCCCGACACCAGGTCCAACAGATGATGCATTTGATGGTTGGGGCCCTGTGGAGCTAGCCGCGGTGATCGCTGGCCCAGTGTTTCTCCTGTGTGTGCTGTTGATGGTGACGGTTTTCCTGTGCCATTACCACCACCAGCGGGTCTACCATGACCGTAACCAGCTCGATATGGAGGAGCCATCGTGCGACCACATGTACATCTCGGAGGGGAAGTCCTTGAAGGACCTCATGTTCGATATGACCACTTCGGGATCGGGATCCGGTAGGGCTCTGGGTTAGCCAGGGTTGCAGTGGGAGGGTAACGGGTGATTGGAGGGCGAGCAATGCGTTGAATCAAGGACCTTGCCTGGCCCACCCCTCTCGACCCCTTTTTCCCCCCCCTCTCCCTCTAACTGGCTTTGTCTAGGATTAAGGTGTTTGCGTCATCAACTGCCCGTTAGAGGCGCCATTGCAGCGCGCCCCCCACCCCCTCCCTGGTGGCCTGCGACCCGTGACTCCCTGTTCATTGAAGACCACCATGTGTTTCGGCTCCTCCTGAAGGTGCTGACTCTTTCTTGGAGTTGCTCTAACTGACTGTGGCCTCTAGGAGGCGCCATTGCTGTTGGCAGTGCTGTTCTGCACATGCTCCCTGCTGCGCTGCCCACACATTCTCCCATCATGCCCCTGCTCTGTGGAGTCACATGGCAGTGATCTGGATCTGCATCTGGAAAACCAGAGGGTGTGTTGCCTGACTGGAGATGGCATCTTTTGGGGCATTAACCCAAAGATTTGTGTGCATTTTGGGCCCAATGTCCAAGATCCCCCTGGTGCTCATTGGAGATACATCTCAACTCCTCCTCAAGTCTCTTGGCACATTACTCATCTCCCCGCCACCCCCCCCCCCCCCCCAAAACAGAAGGGATGGGAAAAATATTGGTGATGGGCAGAGTTGCCCAGTTACTGCCAGCATCCTTCAGAAGTAGCTTCCCCGTGTGGCACTGCAGGAGTATTTTGACAGCTCTGCCTGCTGAAATGGCAAGGTCTGGCCTGGGAATCAATGGGCAATGATTTGTTCTCCCTGCAGGCCTGCCGCTGTTTGTGCGACGGACCATCGCCAGGACCATCGTCCTCCAAGAAATAATTGGCAAAGGTCGCTTTGGCGAAGTGTGGCGAGGTAAATGGCGAGGTGGTGACATTGCTGTCAAAATCTTCTCCTCCCGGGAAGAGCGCTCGTGGTTCAGAGAGGCAGAGATCTACCAGACCGTCATGTTGCGTCACGAAAATATTTTGGGATTCATCGCTGCAGACAATAAAGGTATGGCAGCCATTTTGTTTTTGTTTTGCATGCCGTTCTTGGCCGAATGACCCAGTTTGTGTGTGAAGTGTAAACCTCCTCGACGATGCCCCAAATGAAATGGAGCAGCTGATCTTGAGATCTGTGGCACTGTCTGAAGTGCCAACTGGCATCCAGTGTGCCTTTGGAATGTTCTTGCGCTGCCACTTTGGGATGGCAGTTAGGTTTTGCGGGAGGAGTGTGGGGGGGAACGTGCAACCACTTCCATTTTGTTCAATGGATCCAACTGGTGTCTGAACAAGTTTTTACAAAATAATGTGATTCAATCCATTAATAGTCCAAGCATGCGAGTTTAAACAAAAACAGCAACTTGCATTGTTATAGCGCCTCTCCCGAAAGCAGCAAACTGTTTCGCTCGAAGAAAGATGACCTGACCCAGAATTTGAAAGTGTGCCATATTCCAGTGCATTTGGGAAGAGTGACTGAAATCTTGGTCCAATAAGTGTGGTTTTTAGAGGTGCCTTTAAGGGAGAGTGAAGAATTTTTTTTGTTAAAGGGAGGGCATTCCAGAGCAAGGGCCCTCGGGAACTCTGGAGCCTGGGGCCTCGGCATCTGAAGACAGTGGGCCAAAGTTTTGAAAGCTGGGTTTCTATTTGACATCCGGCTGACCAATCCGGCTTGACAGACCAGAATAATGTTCCCTTCCTGTAACTCCTATGATTTATGTGGCCATTCTGTGAATTGAGAGTTTTCTGCCTCAGTCGCTGCAAAGAACGCTCGCTTTCTTGTATCAGTTTTATTTTTACGTTGCTTTGCTGTTGTAAACCTCTTTCTTTTTGCCCAAATGTTTTTGTGCTCCAGATAATGGGACGTGGACTCAGTTGTGGTTGGTGTCTGCCTCAGTCGCTACAAAGAACGCTCGCTTTCTTGTATCAGTTTTATTTTTACGTTGCTTTGCTGTTGTAAACCTCTTTCTTTTTGCCCAAATGTTTTTGTGCTCCAGATAATGGGACGTGGACTCAGTTGTGGTTAGTGTCTGACTACCACGAGCACGGCTCTCTCTTCGACTACCTGAACAGGTATACAGTCACTGTTGAAGGCCTGATCAAGTTGG
The DNA here is from genome assembly GCF_030684315.1 of Stegostoma tigrinum. Lineage (NCBI taxonomy): Eukaryota > Metazoa > Chordata > Chondrichthyes > Orectolobiformes > Stegostomatidae > Stegostoma > Stegostoma tigrinum. Next base: position 4,127,844 of record NC_081404.1, read on the forward strand.
CACTCTCTGCCGTCAGTGGGTTGGCGCACCTGCATATGGAGATCGTGGGCACTCAGGGTAAGGCAAGGCAAAGTCGTTCTCTCTTAATGTAAAAATAGCCAGGAATACTGGAGCTGTGTCGCAGCTCCCACCTGATTCTGTACAATCTCTTTGTGTGTGGTGCGATCTGCCTGTGCTGCGTGCAAAACAAAACTTTTCACTGTACTTGGGTATATGTGACAACAATAAATTAAATCGCATCAAAAACAAGGAACACTCCCTGTCTTGAATCTGTGTTTTCTGGCTGAGCACATTTTAACCACAACAGCAAAAATCTATTACTCTCTACCATTTTTTTTCTAAACCAACTCAAAGCTTCAGCCCTCTGGTGGGGAATCCAACACATTCCCAACCCCGTGAGTGAAAGAATTTCTCATTGTCTCAGACTGAATTGGCACCTTCCCAATCCACACACCTTTTTATTTTTAAATTGAGCCCCCTGTTTTCAGACTATGGTTGCCAGGTGACTGGCCTGTGGCATTGCAGCCAAGCTGGATGTTGGCACAACTCCCTCATGAAGCGGGCACCTTTGCAATGCCACTTCTCTCCCGCTGGTTCCCTGGGTTCTGTACATTGTCCATGTGCAACAGGATAACAAAAGGTGACAGCGGGCTGGAAAATTAGTTCTCCCAAAGAAGGGTACCTGTCAAGCTCCATCAGATCCGAGGGAGGGCACAGGAAGCGGGTCACGCCACTTCTACAAAGAAACAATTCCAGCCCGTCCTGTGGTGACTGGCAGGCAAGCTGGGTGAGCAACTTTTCAAGACGCAGGTTTAAATCCTCTGCAAATCGAGGGATTAAATTGTTTTCCACTCCCTCTTGCACAGGAATGCAATTACGCAACAGGAAGCATTCACGCTCTTAAGCTGCTTTGCTTGGGTTGGATAGAACGTGGGAACTTGCAGCCACAGGAAATAACATTTCGAGGGAAGGCTAGACTCTAAGCTCCGTGCGAAAGGGGGTACACAGTTAAGTTGAAGTCCTACAGCACCAGATTATAGTCCGACAGGTTTATTTTGAAATCACGAGCTTTCGGAGCGCTGCTCCTTTTTGTCCATTGGCCTCAAGCCTTCAGCCACATCCAACTCCTGTCTCCACTCGTGGACTTGGGCTTGTACAGGAGGATGGAATACGATCACTTCTCAGTTGAAAACCAAAAAAATGCTGGAAATCACAGCGAGTCAAGCAGCGTCCACAGGGTGGGGGGGATGGTGAGGTGGGGGGGAGGGGAGAGAAAGAGAGAGAGAACTATTGTTTTGAGTCGAGCTGTTAGCTTATGCCTGACCCACTGTGATTTCCAGCATTTCTTAAAATTTTGGTTCTGTTTTTAGTACAGATTCCAGCATCTGCAGTAACTTTTCACTTCACCATTGCTTACGTTGTCTGGGCTCTGGGATTCCCTCCCTTTTTATTTATTGACCAAGCTCCTTGACCGAGCCTCTGCTCCCTTCTCCTATTTATCCGCACCAAGCTGCGTGCGGTCTTGTCTGAAAACTAAATTGTTGGTCCCATCAGGTGATCAAGCAACATTTGTGGGAGAATTCCCAAGCTTTTAGCATCTGTTACTGTTTCGAAAACAAAAGGTTCCCCCCCCCGCCCCCACCTTCCTTTTTCTCTCTCTCTCTCTCTCTCGCGCGCTCTCTCAATTCGCTCCAAAGTTCCTGTCCCGTTCACCAGGTCGGTGAGATGTCACCTCCCTACGATCACGTGCCAGGGATTTGGCCTCATTTGGAAGAGGGAACGTTGTGCATTATGTCAAGGCCGTTGCACAGGCTGTGTCATGATGAAGGGACAGTCACGCACAGAGACCCCCGATCCCTGCAAGCTCCTGATTTGCTAAATGAGATCCCTGCCCTGGTCGGTGGTGGTGGGGGTGGGGGGGGGGGGGGGGGGGGTGTGGCGGTGTGGTAGCTTGGGTACAGACTTGAGCTAGGACTTGCTTTGGCCCAGTGGGTGGATGTCAGGGCGAGTTGGGCATATCTTGGAGCTTTGGCAGATTGGGTGTTGGTGGCACTTTATAGTTTGCCTGGGCTGGTGCGGTAACGCTCGCATGTTTACCCACAAGCTGTTTTATAGTTTGGAGCAATGGAGAGTGATGACAGAAGCTCCAGTGTAGCTGAGCTGGCATCTTCTGCTCCTACTGCCCCCTGTTGGAATGTGTGGGAATGCCACTGGTTTGACTGTGTTTCTAAACACACCCTTCCTTGTCCATCAATTCCTGGAGTGGAAATTTACCTTCTAGCTCAGAGGTGGGGACACTACCCACTGTCAGAAGACCTTGGATAGAGATGTCCACAAGTGTTTATTGGCTGGAAGCATTTTGGGGGAAAAAAACAACAAAAATTACAAGTGCTGGAAATGCTTGATAACATTTGAGAGCATTGCCTTTTTGAATCTTTATCAAAACATTGGGCAGAATGACTGACTGACTTCTGTTGGGTCCCACGGAGTGTGTTCATTGGGTGCTTTCTGCTGTGCGTGTGATCCCATGTCGCCTTGTATCCTTGCAGGCAAACCTGGCATTGCCCACCGAGACCTGAAGAGCAAAAACATCCTGGTGAAGAAGAATGGCACGTGTGCCATTGCTGACCTGGGCCTCGCCGTTCGGCATGACTCGCTGACCGACACCATCGACATTGCTCCCAATCAGAGAGTGGGCACAAAACGGTACCAGCTCCTTCACCCCCTCACCCCCCCCAGTTCCCCCCCCCCCCCCAAAAAAAAATCCCTGTGAGCCCAGCACCCATTTTGGCCCTTCGAGCCTGCTCTGCCATGTCATAGGATCATGGCTGCACATCCAACTCCCCTGTTCCCACTTTCTTCCCCCACATCCTTTGATCTCTTTTATCTTTAAGAACGCTATCAAACTCCTTTTTTTTTCTGAAAATATGTTTTGGCCTTCGTTGCTTTCTGTGGTAGAGAATTCCACACGTATTTTTGGGTGAAGACATTTCTCCTTGCATGCACGAGTCTCTGGCTTTCTTTTGTTCTGATTCGAAGGCTGTGATTTTTGAAAGCGGATGGTCTGTCAGGGGTAAAGTGTTGGTTTAAACCAATCGAGTTGTTTAAATTGCAGCCTGGAGTCCAGGAGATGAAAGCACTCGTGTTAGGAGTGGCATTTTGTATTGAATGTTTCAATAAGCCTGACCTGTGGCAAGCTAACAGTTGTGTTCTTCCATTTTTTTTTTTGGTTTTGACTGTAAGGAGCTTATTTAGCTTTACTCATCCTTTTTTTTCCCTTAACATACTTGGAACTAACTGTAAAAGCTTCTATATCTTCCCTGCAATTTTACTCATACTCTATTTGCTTACTATTGTTTGGACATTTGCCTTCAGCTCACTTCCGAAATGCACCCAATCCTCGGGCTTGCTGCTTCCCCCACCACCACCACCACCCCCCTCCTCCCCCGGAAGTGTTATGCCTTCTCTTTTTGGAGTTGATGATATCCCTAAGCCATGGTTTAGTCTCATTATTGTATATCAGTAGTGAAATTTGTGCTTATATCCTCGTAACTCCCTCCCTTTAGATACTGGAGCCATGCCCTTTTTTAGGGAGGGCAGTCTGCCACCTTTACCTGGTCTAGTCTACATGTGACATCAGAAGCTCTTCCTCCCACCCGGTGTTGTTGGGGTGCTACGTGAGGACAAGGAGGATTCTGTCTTAGTTTTTGTTGTGGGAAGGGGATATGAGGTGGGGAAACACAAGAGATGCGGTTGAGAGAATTTTCGACCACTGACCTTGACACCCTCGTCTGCTCCACGCTCCCCACTAGCCCCGCCACCCCCAGCACCTTTCCCTGTAACCGCAGGAAGTGCTACACCTCCACCCCCCCCCCCCCACCCCCACCATCCCCCCCAGTCACCTCCATTCAAGGCGCTAAATAAACCTTTCACGTCAGACAGAGGTTCACCTGCACGTCCGTCAATATGGTCTGTTGTACCTGATGTGGCCTCCTCTACATCAGTGAGACCAAGCGGAGGCTTGGAGGCCGCTTTGTAAAGCACCTGCGCTCTGTTCGTGACAAATCTCAACACCTTCCAGTCATGAACCATTTCAACTCCCCCTCCCACTCCCTGGGTGACATGTCCATCCTGGGCCTCCTCCAGTGTCACAATGACGTCACCCAGAAACTAGAGGAACAGCACCTCATATTCTGCCTCAGGAGCCTACAGCCCAATCCTCTCAATGTGGATTTTACCAGTTTCAAAATCTCCCCACCCCTGGCCTCATCCCATGACCAACCCTTCCTCCCATCCCCGCTTCCTCGACCTGACACAACCTGTCCATCTCACCCGAAACATCAGCTTTCCTGCTCTTCTGATGCTGCTTGGCCTGCTGTGTCCATCCAGCTCTACACCTTGTTTCCTCGGATTCTCCAGCATCGGCAGCTCCTTCTATCTTTCTGATGATCCTTTGTTGTTGATCTCCTTGGAAAGACGAGAGTGATCTGTTTTAGCTCGACATTGACCTTTTTTGCTTTCAGTCTGGTTTTAATCTCTGTTCTCTGTAGTTTTTTTTTAAGAGCATGTCTCTGTTTTTCTCTCTGAAGCTACATGGCCCCTGAAGTACTGGACGAGACTATCAATATGCAACACTTTGATTCCTTCAAGTGTGCTGACATTTACGCTCTGGGGCTGGTGTATTGGGAGATTGCTCGAAGATGCTCTGCAGGAGGTACTGAGCTGTTACCAGATGTTGCTGTTCCTTCCACATGTTCTGTACATCCACCCAGACACCCCCTCTTCTCTCTTCTCCCCCCCGGCCCACCCAACCCACTGTGTACTTTAGTATCTGCACAGTGAGCTCTTGGCTTCACAATGCTATGGTTTTGTTCAACATGAATCAAGTATTAAGGCTCCAACGCTCACTTTTTTGAAGCACAGGAAAAAGGCTATTCGGCCCCTTGAGTCTGTTCCATCCTTCAAACGGATCACCAGGTGATCTCTACCTACCCACCTCTGTTCAGTAACCCTTCCTTCTTTTTTAATCCCCCTTTCACCCCAGCAGAATTTAATCTAAGTAGGGTGCCGTTCTTTTTGGTCTTCCACTTCCAGTGCCCTGAGGTACCCTCTTCTGTACTGGCATTTCTGGCTGGCATGAAGTTGCCAACACTTCAGGGATTGGAGGTTTACCTGCCATATGCTGCTGGGGTGCTGAAAAGACTTTATCATTGAATCACGTAGCACAAAAAACAAACCCTTCAGTCCAACCCGTCCATTTCAACTAAGTCTCCCAATCTGAACCAGTCCCATTTGCCATCATTTGGCCCATATCCTTCATGTCCCCATCCAGATGCCTTTTAAATGCTGTAACTGTACCAGCCTCCACCACTTCCTCTGGCAGCTCATTCCATACACGCACCACCCTCTGTGTGAAAAAGCTTCCCCTCTCACCTTAAACCTATGCCCCCTAGTTTTGGACTCCCCTACCCTGGGGGAGCGACCTTGACTATTCACCCTCTCCATGCCCCTCATGATTTTATAAACCTCTATAACGGCACCCTGTTTGAAAACATTCGATGCTGGGATTGGGGACTGTTGAGGTGGTGGGAGAAGTGGAAAAGGCTGTCTTCCTGGACAGACGTGATTTGATCCAATTGGGTTCACCTATGGGCGGCAGTGCATTGAGGAAATGGACCAATTACAGGAGTATGGAATCAGGGTGGTCTGGGGTGGCCGGTCATGTGATAAAGCCTCTGGGAATCTGGCCAGTCAGAGTTGGTGACCCAAGCTGGTGCAGGGGATGGAATGGGTGAGTACCAGGACGGTGGCAAAGATGGTCATTATCTGTGCTGGTGTGCACTTTCTTCCTTCGCTGAAGATGCCAACTCGCTCACTGTTGTCCATGTGGCAATTTTCCACATCTGAATTTTGATGGATGACGGGGATTTTCCTGTCTTTGCTTGCAAGAATTGTTCTTGTTTATGTTCCTTTTGCAAAATGTTGGTGCTTTTGAGTTTTTCTTTTGGTCTTAATCCTTTCCAATTATATTAAGGTGGTGAACTATTTTACAACATGTTTAATCTTTGCTCCTAGGACTCCATGAGGATTATCAGCTGCCCTACTTTGACCTCGTGCCCTCCGACCCCTCCATAGAGGAAATGAGGAAGGTTGTTTGTGAACAGAACCTGAGGCCAAATGTTCCCACTGTTTGGCACACTAACGAGGTAAGTCTGGAGTTGATTGCCGGAATAGGGGTAGGCCCTTCAGCCCCTCAAACCTGTTCTGCCATTCAACGAGATCATGGCTGATCTGTGGCCTAACTCCATAGATTGCCTTAGGGTAGCACATAGCTCGGTAGTTCGCATTGCTACCTCACAGCACCAGGGACCCAGGTTCAATTCCACCCTCTGGCGACCTGTGTGGAGTTTGCACGTTCTCCCTGTGTCTCCGTGGGTTCCCTAACACAGTCCAAAGATGTGCAGGTTAGGTGGATTGGCCATGGGGAACTGCAAAGTTACGGGGACCAGGTAGGGTCTGGGTGGGATGTTCTATAGAGGATTGATGTGGACTCGATGGGCCGAATGGCCTGCTTCTACACTGAATTCTGTCTGCTTTTGGCCTGTAATTCTTATACTTTTTTTGGTTCGACAAAATTTTATCTGTCTCTAATTTGGAATTAGCAACTGATCCTTTTTAGTTGCGTGGTGGTATATTGCTGAAAAACGAGACAGATTGTTGGAGCTCTTTCAGTTTGGCCCTCATCAGAACAGAATTGCAAGAAAACCAAATCTTAAGGGGCACAACAATTGATACCATAACAGGAAGCTAGGTTGGCAAGTGGACTTGACAAGGGAGAATGTTCAAAGAGGTGACCCTGGCTAACTTTTTTTTCCCCGTTAAGAAGGCTCTGCTGTCCTTTTAAATGCCTTAGTTTCTGCGAAGGAGCCATTGATGTTGGTATTTGTTTATGCAGCCTGTGGCTTAAATTCACTGACGAGACACAAATTATTACAGCCTAGCAGCAGGCCAGTGGAATGCGGTAACCAGGAAGGTGATGGCCTAGTGGTGCTATTGCTAGACCAGGTGACATTCTGGGGATCTGGGTTCGAATCCTTCTACAGTGCAATTTGAATTCACTAAAAATCTGGAATTCCAAGTCTAATGACTGTGAACCCGTTGTCAATTGTTTTTTTCAAAAAAAACCCATCTGGTTCACTAATGTCACTTTTAGAGAAGGACACTGTCATCCTTCCCCTGTCTGGCCTACATGTGACTCCAGACCAGCACTCAATGGGGTTGACTCTTAAAAGCCCTCAGGGATGGGGCGATAAATTCTGGTGTAGCCACCGATGCCCACATGCTGTGAATGAACGAGGCGGGGTGGGGACTGTGCAGTCTTCTGTGGGCATGTAGGTGGCATGGTTGGGACTGCCTTCCAGGTAAGACCCTGTCTGTCCCCTTTTGTGTATATGAAAGATCCCTGCAGCACTGTTTAGAAGGGGAGAGCTTCCCAGCTCCTTTTGTCCTGCCCAATATTTATCCCCTGACCATCGTCGCAAAGAACAGATTCTCTGCCCGTGATGTGGAGAGGTTTTCCTGAGTTCGGATGAGCTCCTGTGACTCCCCTGCATTGCCCTCCCCCATGACCTTACCTTCAGAATTTTGATGTGGAACTGGTTGGAGATCTAGTCTCTTTCCCAGGTACCTCATCCAGGAGACCCGAAGGGAAAGTGTGGAAGGTTCTCCCTTTTGGGACTGAGGGAGTGGGAGGGTTACCTCTTGGCCTTATATGCAATGAAAGCTTCTCACTTCTATTGTCTTCCACCTCTTTCCACACCCCCCCCCCAACCCAATCCTCAAACCTTGGCCCACCAGGCGTTGCGAGTCATGACCAAGATCATGCGGGAGTGTTGGTATGCCAACGGGGCTGCCAGGTTGACGGCTCTACGCATCAAGAAAGCATTGTCTCAGCTTAGCATTCAAGAGGATGTGAAGATCTAAGGAGAGAGGGGGAGAGAGCGTGTGAACGAAGCAGGGAAGCATGGCATTGTGGATGCAAACCTACACCACCTGCCACTTTAGCTGCAGAGCAACGTCTACCTCACTACACAAGGAGCCAATCCTGCGGCAGTGTTGACTGTTGTATTTGGGGTAAGGGGGGTGCTGGTGTGGCGGGAGGGAATGAAACAGGGTGGTGGGGGGTTGGGGGGGCGTGGTCCTGATTCTTCAGGAAAGCAGAAGCAAAGTGAAAAATTCTGGTAAGTATTATGGATTAAATTTTAAAAGCAAACTACCACTTTCCATCACTTGGAATGGACAAAATGGCTTCCTGGCAACCATGATTTTTAAGAATTGGTAGCTGCTTGCTTGTCTTTTCAGAAAACAATGATTGTATTTGATTTCGTTTTGAAATTGCAATATGTTCCTTGACCAACCCACCCCCACCCCCTCAAGTTGTGATATTGTTTAAATTTTGTTCTATGAAGTCCCTTTTATGTTTTTACTGCCTTTTTTAAGGTCTGCATTAAAAGTGGGGAAGATTGACCTCAGTAGTTTTTTTGTTGTATGAAAGAAATGAAATTGTCAGGTAGAAGGGACAGGAAAAGTGATTTTATTGAAATGTGTGCTTTGATCCCTCATCTCAAACAGGTTTTCCAATTATTGTATGAGACAACTTGACTTCAGTTGGGTGTTACCCATCCAATAGTTCCTGATGGTAGAATCTGCTGCCACTGCCTTTAGTGGTGCTTTTAGCGGGGAAGCTCCCACAATTGGCAGGGGGAGGGTGGGGAGAACAGGGCATCACTGGAGCAGAATTAACTGTTTTGAATAACAAGAATGCTATAAAAAGTGAGCCCCTCATCCCACCCAAAGCTCCCTTTCTGTTGCTCGGGTGTGAGATATTTGCACTATTGATGATCCAGCTTAGAGGAACACCCAGCAACATCCCTGTAGTTCTTCCATTTCATTTTTAACTGTGTGTTTAGCTGAGAGAGATGTCAGAACTGGCTAGCGGGAAAATGGGGTTGGCAAGTTGAGTCGAGCCATGGTCGCCTCTTTGACCGTTTTCACATTCTCCACCACCCCCCACCCCTCCTCTTCAGGATGTGAAGTGGGCCCATTTTTGAGGTGAGGGAATTCTTGAGAGCTGTGGGGAAGCTGTTGACTTTATTGCATTTTAGTCTCATTTCCCCACTGTTTTCGCACCCCCCCCCCCCCCCCCCCACCCTGCCCTGTTAAATACACCCGGGAATAATCCTGGCCTAATAAAGGCTGAACCACTTAGGACAAATGTTGCAGCCTAACTTCTGAGGGTTTTGCTTGTAATGGCTGAATGAGTAGTCAAGATTTGCCATCTTTATTTTGAGGCTCTGGTCCCCAAAGGCTCCTTATCACCAGAGACCTTCTGTGTTCCTCAAGTCCAACACCACTTGGCAGCGAAGTGGTTGCACATCTGTGAAAGCTGATGGACAGACCTCTCAAAACACACTGCATGGCACCTTGGGCCTTTGCCCTGCACTTGGCTTTCTTGAGAAAGAATGTTGGTGTGTTTTATCTTTTTTTTTGTTTTCTCGTTTCTCCAACCCCACCACCCATTCCTCTTTCAGTTGTCACTGAGCCAGTTTTTGTTTTGTAACTGGCCAAATGACATTAGCGATTGTTGGGTTTTTTTTGAGCTGGCTGTGTTTTTTTTTAAAATGAGCAATGTGTTTTTTTTTTAAAAAGTGCGCCTTTGGATTCGCTCCAGATTGGAAGCAATTTAATGCCACACTGCAAGTGAAGGAGCTATGTGGTTAGCTTTGCTGTTGGCATGAGGAGGTTGGCCATGGGCACAAGGATGGTTGGTAAAGCTCTTGGCACTATTCCAGGTTGAGGTGGGAGGGAGGGCAACATTTACTCAATGAGGGCAAAGATCATTGATTTCAATCTCTCCCCATATCAACTTTTTAAAAAAACTCTTGAAATACTATCAGTGCAGGCCAGGAGTTGAAACCTAAACCTGATTCGATGTGCTACAGATCGCTGTATTTATCAACTGAATTGTAACTTGGCTTTGGAGAAAAATGTAAAGTAAATGCACTTGTCTCGTTTCTCCAACTGCTAGACGTTTTCAGCTGTCGGCCATCTTGGAAGCCCTTCAGAATTGAAGTGCGATGTTTTGGTCACTTTTTGACTACTTTTAAATTGTGGATTAAAAGATCTATTGTCTGAGCAGTGAAATCTTTAAGTGAGGGGCCTGCTTTTAAAATTTGAAAGGGTGTTGTTGTATGGCATTGCTGTCTGATCTGAGGCCTTTTCTGGACGGGCCTTGTTGCCAAATCAATCTCTGGGTGATGAGGATATCACCCATCGAACACTGTTGCCTCGGTGACATTAGATCAATGATGTGTGAGCTGTACAAACGGGGGCTTTATTAAAGTTGTCTTTTGTCACTCTCCCATCCCAGCCCTATTTGACATAGCATTGACATCAGTGCGGTTGGGACTATATAGTAAAAAGGTTGGTAGATGCTTTGCCCTGGCAACTGTGCCCCTTTTTAGCCTTTTGCCTCTCATGCAGTTGGTGTGATGGGCTGTCCTGGCATTGAATGCCCACTTGAATTGGCACTGAATGCCAAAATCGATTGGCATGTACTGCACGTGGGAATCTGTTACTCATTTTACTCCAAACTACTGACTTCTTCTCATCCTTTTTTTTTTAAAAGAAGAAAAATTACCTCACGGTATGCAGATAGAAAATGTTATGACTGTTCTGATGTGAAACTTGACATTTTAGACCTTGTATTTTGACTTTGACATGCTAGGTAAGTTTAAGACTACTGCTGTTGTAAAAATCAAATCACTTCACATTTGGAATATTTTTGTATGGGGGCTCTGTGCTGTTGTGGCTGGTGACAATATTTGTAAATCTGTTTCTTGCTGCTAATAAGATTTCAAATGCTGCACGACCTTACTTTAAAAAGGGCCCACTGTACGATCGACTGGCCGAAATCTTGCTGGCAAAGGTCATCAGTGGGCAGAGGAGCTGGCATTTAACTATCTGCCTGGCATCCATTTTGGGTGGGGAGATTTTTTTAATGATGTTTTCTGCAAAAGGGCAATCTCTTCCCACCATGCGATCCTGCACACACTCCAAGGGGCAATTACTGCAACAGTTGCCATCCCTGCTGCTCTGAGGGATAATTTCACTCCCAAATTTTTCAAGTCACCACTACCCCAAAAAAAAGCTACGTGTCCCTCCCAAAGGCAAGTCGCCAACTTTTTTTTTTGAGGCAAGGTAACACTGGATGGACTGGAGAATTGTTCTTTTTGAGTATTGGCTGTTGCCATGCTGGACTGCAATGTATGCTGGGTACCAGAGCAGCCATATTGGAAGGGCCAAGTTGCTTTTCCTGAAAAGTGCAACTTGAGTTTCAGTTAAAATTCGTTGGTGGGGAGGAGAGGGAATCTCCCATCCAAGCTTGATTTTTGTCTCTACCCAATGTAATCTTGGCCTCCTCTCCCAGCATTTGCCCACCTCTATTGGTCCACTTGTAGCAATATTGTCATCCTCTCTCTTTTTTTGTCTGAGCTCTTAGTGACATTTGACTGGGCCAAACCCGGCTCAGTCCTGGCTGGGTAGTGCCGTGTCCAGCCTACAGGTGGTACGCTAGAAAAGAAGGCCTGTCTTCATTGATTGTAAAACACTTTGGGGTGCGCCGAGGTTACAAAGTAGAGGACTTTCAAAGTGTCACCACTGTTGTAACATTGGAAATGTGACAGCCAATTTGCACACAGCAAGCTCCCACCAGCAGCAACGTGATCACTGGCCACTCGAGCTGAGTGGTTGAGGGATTAAAGATTGCCTTGCATGCCACCAGGAGGTGCTCTCTTGCATGCGTTCTCCCAAATGCTTCCATTCAGCTGAGAGCGAGGGTCCCTGTCTGCTCAAACAAATCAATAGAAAAGCAGCAGCCCCTCTGGTGCTGCTGAGATTATGGGCTCAGGTTCCAATTCGATGCTCAAGCTTGTTTATTCTTCTCTTTTATTAGGCTAATCCGCCTCAAAACAAGGGCAGTCGATGTCTCTTTAGTCAATGCTGCTCTTGCCAAACTTTGTTTGACTTTTGCTGATGAGACGGGCTTGATTGGTCATCCACATACCAAATCCACCAAGGTTTCGGCCTATCTCACTGTATTTGAACTAACTGGAGTGTGTTTTAACTGATGTATTGCATTCTTCACTGTTTTGCGATCGGATTTGTGTGTACATATTGGAAGAATAAAGATGCGTTTTTCATTTTGCGTTGGATTTTAATTTTGCTGAAATAATTCCTGTCAAATCCTTAGTGCTGAAAGAGGCCATTCAGCCTGTTGTGCTGATGCTAGTTCTTTATGAAAGAGCTACCAGTGATTACACAGATGCTAAGTTCATCCTCAAATGGTTTGGCTGAATTTGTTTTAGATGGAACAATGCTTTTTCCATAGCCCAGCTGAATCTGTAGTTGGCATAAGAGAAGTTATGCAGGCAAGTTTAAGAATTTGGCTTTGTGTGATTCCCTTTTATTTTTGCAAATGTAACAAAGAAAGTCCTTGAATCACAATATGTAATCAATTTGTGTGCTAATATGTCACAGCAGGGGAAGAAATCACAGGTAGGGGTCTGCTAACTTGCAAAGTAGCCTCGCTGTAGGATTAGATTAGACTAGATTCCCTACAGGTGTGAAAACAGGCCCTTCAGCCCAACAAGTCCACTCTGCCCCTTGAAGCTTCCCACCCAGACCCATCCCCCTATAACCTACACACCCCTAAACGCTACAGGCAATTTAGCATACATTGGGAAATAATGGGTTGTAAGAAGGACACTACCAAATTTTCATGGGTGATTTTCATCTGTGTCTTGACAGGACTAATCAATTGGCCGAAGGTAACTTGGAAGATGAATTTGTAGAGCACATCGGGGATTGTTTCTTAGAGCGGCACATTACAAAACCGAGCTTGGGACTGGTGGTTTTTATCAGATTTAGTAATGCCTAACGAGGTCAGATTAATAAGAGATCCCTTTTAGTGGAGGATCCTGTTGGGAAGATAGTCAAAGTCAAAATTTCATTTTGAAGACCACCAGCTCTGGTCTCAAACTAGTATCCCGCCTATTAGCCATCCCTAATTGCCCCTTGAACTGCTATTCATGATGATCACGGCTGACCACCCAACTCAATCCCCTGTTCCCACTTTCTCCCCATATCCTTTTTCATCCCTTTAGTCTTAAAAACTAGACTAACCCTCTCCTTGAAAGCATTTAGTGTTTTGGCCTCGTAACGCACTTGAGTCAACCAGATTGGGTGTGGAGTCACCCCTGCAGACCAGAACAGACCAGGTACAAATGGTAGATTTTCTTCCTAGATGGTGTCTGGTGTTTAGTGGACCAGATGACAAATGGGTATTCATAACAGTCCGTATGGTTGTCATTGTGGAGAGTTTACATTTAATGTGGGAAGTAAATTCCTTTGTTTCCATAATGAGAGTTGAACCTGTGCTCCTCCCCTGGGGTTGGGGGGGGGGGGGGGGTGAAGATTCCAGTGGATAACTCCCCCCCCCCGCACCCCCCCCCCCCCCCCTGCCATTAGTGGTTTTACTCCCGATTTTAAAAATGTCACACAACAGCAGCTCAATATTAATTATTTTCTTTCACTGGGAATCATTGGCCAAAAATACCTTTGCCTGTCTCCCAAGTTGTTTTGATGTCGAGTTTGAGACAGTGGCCCTTGTAATTTCCCAGCCATGCTCTGTGGAAATAATCTTTTATTAACATGCTCATGCATGCCATCCCATCGAACCCAGCTTCTGCAGGCAAGCTTGGGTATTTGCACTCTCTGCAGGAATGCGAGTTAAAAGCACAAAGGTGAGCAGGATTCAAATATCAACCACAGCTTCCTTTTTTTTATATAAAAGAAAAGAAATCCAGCAGCCCTACAGCCTACTGCTACGATCCACGTTACGTAGAGTCATAGAGACGTACAGCATGGAAACAGACCCTTCGGTCCAACCCATCCATGCTGACCAGCTATCCTAAACTAATCTAGTCCCATTTGGCAGCATTGGCCCATATCCCTCTAAACCCTTTCTATTCATGTCCCCATCCAGATGCCTTTTAAATGTTGTAACTGTACCAGCCTCCACCACTTCCTCTGGCAACTCATTCCATACACACACCACCCTCTGTGTGGAAAAAGTTACCCCTTAGGTCCCCTTTAAATCTTTCCCCTCTCACCTTAAACCTATGCCCCTCTAAAACAAAGAAAATTACAGCACAGGAACAGGCCCTTCGACCCTCCAAGCCTGCGCTGATCCAGATCCTCTATCTAAACCTGTTGCCTATTTTCCAAGGATCTGTATCCCTCTGCTCCCTGCCCATTCATGTATCTGTCTAGATACATCTTAAATGACGCTATCATGCCCACCCCTACCACCTTCGCTGGCACCCACCACCCTCTGCATAAAGAACTTTCCACAGATATCTCCTTTAAACTTTTCCTCTCTCACCTTGAAATTGTGACCCCTAGTAATTGAGTCTCCCACTCTGGGGGGGAAAAGGCTTCTTGCTATTCACCCTGCCCATATCTCTCATGATTTTGTAGACCTCAATCAGGTTCCCCCCTCAATCTGTCTTTCTAATGTAAATAATCCTCATATATTCAACCTCTCTTCATAGCTAGCACCCTCCATACCAGGCAACATCCTGGTGAACCTCCTCTGCACCCTCTCCAAAGCATCCACATCCTTTTGTGGCGACCAGAACTGCACACAGTACTCCAAATGTGGGCGAACCAAAGACCTCTAGTTTTGGACACCCCTATCCTGGGGAAAGATCTTGTCTATTCATTCTATCCATGCCCCTCATGATTTTATAAACCTCTATAAGGTCACCCCTCAGCCTCTGACACTCCAGGGGAAAATAGCCCCAGCCTACTCAGCCTCTCCCTGTAGCTCAAACCCTCCAACCCCAGCAATATCCTTGTAAATCTTTCCTGCACCCTTTCAAGTTTCACAACTTCCTCGTGCTTTTTTTGATTCAAAACTGCTGGTTAGTGTAAGAGGAAAATACTATCGCTGCTGGAAATCTGAAATAGAAACAGAAAATACTGGAAATCCCCCAGATCCCAAATATTACTGGCCTTGAGGGGAAGGTCTGGTCATGAACTTTAGTGAACCCAGATGCATTTTTACAATGAGATGATAAGAACTGCCGCTGCTGGACTCTGAGATAACAGCCTGGAGTTGGAGGAGAACAGTAGGCCGGGCAGCATGAGAGGAGCAGGAAAGCTGACGTTTTGGGTCAAGACCCTTCTTCGGAAATGGGGGAGGGGGAAGGGGGCTCTGAAATAAATAGGAGGGCTGCGGCTGGGGAAGGGGAGGTGGGGTGGTGATAGGTGAGTGCAGGTAGGCAGTGGTGGGGATTGGCCGGGGAGCGGACAGGTGGGAGATGTCCCTTTCGGAAGGAAACTGCCACTCTTACCTGGGTGTAGCCTACATGCGACTCCAGACCCAGGGCAATGTGGATAACTTGAATACTGTCCTCTGAAATGGCCAAGCATTCCACACAGTTCAAGGGATTTTTTTAAAATTGCCAGTGTATATTGCTGTTAAGGGGAAAATTCCAGGATTTTGACTGAGTGACATTGCAGGAACAGCGATATATTTTCAAGTCATGGAGCCAAACATACAGGGTGGGTGGTGGGATTAGTGTACCTGCTTTCCTTCAAGAAAGGAATTCCAGAGCTTTGGACATGAGCAGCCAATGGCAGAGAGCTAGAATTATAGGAACACAGTTCCTGGAGGGTTGTAGGAGGCTAAATGAGGTGACCAAGGTAGGGAGGGGGGCTGGAGGGATGCAGGGGCTTGGAGCAGGTGACTGAAGTCAGGGGGGAGCTGGAGGGATTGGAAAACAATGCTGAGACTCGAGTGAACAGCATAGGGCAACAGCTGATAAGAACGTGTTCTGTGTTTGTCTGAAACGATCGCTAGCACACCAACTCAAGTTTTCTGAGGGGATGGAAACAGTCTAGCGGTGAAAAAAAAATGGATGAGGAGTCAATTTTTAGCCTCAAACAGTTGCTGGGTTCTTTGGAAATCCAGGCCTGAGATAGAAGGTCTCTTTTGCTTACCTGTGTGGAGTCAGCCACTCCAGAGAGTCTAGAGCTAAGTGTATGACCGTTGGTCATAATAAGGGCAGAGAAAGATCCAGCAGCTGGTTCAATGGAAAACACTTAGGGGGCTAGTGAAACTTAACAGAGGTGTTGCTTTTAATGGTGCCCCTGACTAATGCACGCTTGCTAGATTGGCATCCAAAGGTGATTGGTTCATGCCATTTGAAGAAGGGACAAAAATGGGCAGTGTGGGAACTGGAGACCATAACAGCCTGTTGTTGCGCCATAAGGTACGGAGAGGCCAAAAAAAATGTTGCTGCAGCTGTTTTGACCTGAGCTCAGCTCAAGTGGATTCGAGGAGTTCCCAAACAATGACAACGCACACACACACACACACACACACACACATTGAGTCATTAAACCCTTAAAGCCAAGCAGGGGCCCGGCCGGCTCGCAGGGCTGTGAGTAATCGCTTCGCGGAGGCTTGGGGACCGCTTTGCAGAACACCTCCGCTCAGTTCGCAACAAACTGCACCTCCCAGTCGCAAACCATTTCCACTCCCCCTCCCATGGGGGTTCTGCAAAGCGGTTCCTATTTATTCCAGTTCCCTCTCCCCATCCCCCTCTCTGATGAAGGGTCTAGGCCCGAAACGTCAGCTTTTGTGCTCCTGAGATGCTGCTTGGCCTGCTGTGTTCACCCAGCCTCACATTGTATTATCTTGGAATTCTCCAGCATCTGCAGTTCCCATTATCTCTCGCCAGCATTTAGCCTCTATTCCTCTAAATCCTTCCTATACCCATCCAGATGCCTTTTAAATGCTGTAATTGTACCAGCTCCCACCACTTCCTCTGGCAGCTCATTCCATACACGCACCACCCTCTGTGTGAAAAAGTTACCCCTCAGGTCCCCTTTAAATCTTTTCCCTCTCACCTTAAACCTATGTCCCTCTAGTTTTAGACTACCTCACCCCAGGGAAAACACCTTATCTATGCCCCTCGTGATTTTATAAACCTCTATAAGGTCACCCCTCAGCATCTGATGCTCCAGGGAAAATAGCCCCAGCCTATTCAGCCCCTCCCTGTAGCTCAAATCTAACTCTGGTACCATCCTTGAAAATCTTTTCTGAATCCTTTCAAGTTTCACAACATCCTTCTGACAGCAGGGAGTCCAGAATTGAATGCAGTATTCCAAAAGTGTCCGAACCAATGTCCTGTACAGCCACAACATGACCCTCCCAACTCCTGTACTCAATACGCTAACCTATAAAGGCAAGCTTACCGAATGCCTTCCACACTGCCCTGTCTCCCTGTGACTCCACTTTCAAGGAACCATGACCCTGCCCCCCCCCCCAGGTCTCTTTGTATGGTGCCCTACTGTTAACTGTACAAGTCCAACCCTGATTTGCATTATCAAACTGTAACACTTGGCTGTGGCACTGGGAGTAATCTGGGGATTATGACATTTAAGGTCCTGCTTGCTAAATTTCCACTTAGCTCGTTAAATTCTGATTGCATGACCACATTCCCCTTTCCACACGTCATTGTTACCAACATAGACCACATCGTCCAGCTGAAGATGGTTGGGGCTGGGACACGGCCCTGAGGAACTCCTGCTGAGATGTCCTGGAGCTGAGATGACTGACCTCCAACAACCACACCATCTTCCTATGACAGGTAATACCGTAACCAGCAGAGAGTTTGCGCCCTGATACCCACTGATTCCAGATTTGCCAGGGGTCCTTGATGCCACACTCGGTCGAATGCAGCCTTGATGTCAAGGGCTATCACTCTCACCTCACCTCTAGAATGCAGCTCTTTTGTCCATGTTTGAACCAAGGCTGTAATGAGGTCAGGAGCTGAGTGGCCCTGGTGGAACCCAAACTGGGCGTCACTGAGCAGGTTATTGCTGAGCAGGTGCTGCTTGATAGCACTGTTACTGACACCTTCCATCACTTTACTGAAGGAGGAGTGAGGCTGTGAAAGCTTGTGATTTAAAATAAACCCGTTGGACTGGTGTCGTGTAATTTCTGACTTTGTCCACCCCAGTCAACACCAGCACCTCCACATCCTTACTGATGAGAAAATTGGAAAACTGTAATTGAAAACCTGAACTATATCACAGTTCTTTCAGTAGCGTTGGGTTGAAATCCTGGAATTCCTTCCCTAAGCATTTTGTGGGTCAACCTACAGCACATGGACTGCAGAGGTTCAAGAAGGCAGCTCACCCTCACCTTCTCAAGGGGCAACTAGGGACAGGCAATAAATGCTGGGCCCAGCCTGCGACAACTACATCGCATAAGTGAATTTTTAAAAAAAACCTTCTCACCAATATTTCTGCAGCTGTTGGGACTTGGACCTGTCCTAGAGCAGAGGTAGAGACACTACCCTTGCACCACAAGAGCCAAGTCACACTGAGATATGTATTTGTACATCCAGAAACTAAAGAGTTAGTGAAGTTCCAGTAACAGAGAAAAAAAAATCAGAACTCAAACTCACTTCCTTAATTAACTGAGTATACCTGTTTCCCAGTGGATAGTTTGTATCCCCCAAACTTAAATAGTAACTTCCAGTTAAATCTTAACTGTTAAATACAAACACATTTGAATTGTTGGAAAGCGATCAAGAGTCTCTCAATTCACCACACATTGCTCAAGCTGCCCACCACATTTCACTTATCTGTCTCAGTGGGATCTCCTCACATTCCTCTTTACCCCTCAACAGGGTATGGGCCAAACCCACAAATCCAACAGGCCCAGAAATCAGCTGAGTGAACCTTCTTAGAATTAGATTCAGAATTTGCTTTATTGCCACATGTACTCACAGAGAGTCACAGAGTCATACAGCACGGAAATAGACCCTTCGGTCCAACCAGTCCGTGCCAAACATAATCTCAAACTAAACTAGCCCCACCTGCCTGCTCCTGGCCCATACCCCGCCAACCTTTTCCTATCCATGTACTTATCCAAATATCTTTTAAACATTGTAACTGTGCCCACATTCACCACTTCCTCTGGAAGTTCATTCCACACATGCGCCATTCTCTGCATTTAAAAAAAATGCCTCATGTCTTTTTTAAATCTCTGTCCTCTCACCTTAAAAATGTTTCCCCTAGTCTTGAAATTCCCAATCTTTAGACAACCACCATTAGCTCTATCTATATTTCTCATTATTTTATAAACTTCTATCAGGTCATCTCTTAACCTTCCACGCTCCAGTGAAAAAAGTCCCAGGCTATCCAGCCTTTCTTTATAACTCGAACCTTCCATACCCGGCAACATCCTGGGAAAAACAACAAAAACAGAAGTTGCTGGAAAAGCTCAGCAGCTCTGGCAGCATCTGTGAAGAAAAGCCTTCAAGGGTCACCGGACCCAAAACGTTAACTGATTTTTTTTCTTCACTGATGCTTCCAGATCTGCTGAGCTTTTACAGCAACTTCTGTTTTTGTCAGCATCCGCAGTTCTTTCGGTTTTTATTTAACATCCTGCTCACTCTCTTCTGAACCCTCTCCATGTTAATAACATCCTTTCTATAACAGGACGACCAGAACTGGACACAGTGCTCCAGAAGTCACCTCACTGACGTCTTGTACAACATCAACATGATGTTCCGAGCTCTGATACTCAAAAGTCTGAGCAATGAAGGCAAGTGTGTTAAATGCCTTTATAACCACCCTGTCTACAGGTGATGCAAAGTTCAAACAGTTATGTACCTGCACCCCTAGGTCCTTCTGTTCTACAGCACTACCAAAGGCCCTACCATTCATTGTATAAGCCGTCCTCTTTTTGTTGTACCAAAATGCAATACCTCATTTATCTACCATTTTTCAGCCCTTTGACCCATTTGATCAAGATCCCTTTGTAATCTTAGAAAACCTTCTTCACTGTCTACAATGCCACCAATTTTGGTGATGCCCACAAACTTACTGACCATGTCTTCTATATTCTCATCCAAATCATTTATATAAACGACAAACAAAAGTGGACCCAGATCCTAAGATGCTGCTTGGCCTGCTGTGTTCATCCAGCTCCACACTTTGTTATCTTGGATTCTCCAACATCAGCAGTTCCTATTGTCTCTGTGGACCCAAAACCGATCCTTGTGGAACACCAATGGTCACAGGCCTCCAGTTCAATAAACAATCCTCCACCAACACCCTTTGTCTCCTGCCATGAAGCTAGTTATGTATCCAATGGGTAAGATCACTGTAAATCCCAAGTGACCTAACTTCACTAATTAGTCTACCATGTGGAACCTTGCTAAAGGTTTAACTAAAGCCCAAATAAACAACATCTACTGCTCTTCCATTGTCAACCTTTTTGGTAACTTAATCAAAAAACTCAAACAAGTTTATGGGATGATTTTCCTCGCACAAAACCATGTCGACTATCCCTAATCAATCTGTGCCTCTCTGCTTGTCCATAAATCCTATCTTTTATAATCACCTCCAACAATTTACCCACAACCAACGTCAGGCTCACGGGTCTATAGTTCCCTCGTTTCTCCTTACAACCTTTCTTAAACAAAGCTACATCAGCTGCCCGAGGTTGGAAACAAGGCTCAGTTCATGTCCTCAAAACAGCAAAGTGATTGTGAGCAGTGAATTTGTTTTAGAATCCTTACAGTGTAGAAACGCCATTCAGCACATCGAGTCCACACCGACCCACTGAATAGCATCCCACCCAGACCCCACCCTAACCCTGCATTTCCCAGGCCTAATCTACCCTAACCTACGCATCCCTGGGCACTATGGGACAATTTCCCACGGCCAATCCACCCCAACCTACACATCCCTGGGCACTGGGCCAATTTCCCACGGCCAATCCACCCTAACCTGCACATCCTTGGGCACTATGGGATAATTTAGCACGGCCAATCCCACCCTAACATGCACATCCCTGGGCACTATGGGACAATTTAGCACGGCCAATCCACCCTAACCTGCACATCCCTGGGCACTATGGGACAATTTCCCATGGCCAATCCCACCCTAACCTGCACATCCCTGGGCACTACAGGACAATTTAGCACTGCCAATCCACCCTACACTACACATCTTTCGACTGTGGGAGCAAACTGGAGCACCCGGAGCACATCCACACAGATATTGGGACAGAACATGCAAACTCCGCACAGGCAGTGACCCGAGGGTGGAGTTGGACCCGGTTCCGCAGCACTATGAGGCAGCAGATCCGCCCACTGGGCCACTGTGCCTCCCCTGAAGATTTTTACGTGTTGTTGAGGCCACTGAAGGGAGAATTTCTCACTCCTGTTTCGGGAGGTGCAATGGGATTGTTTTCCATGAAGACCTCAGTTTAACATCTCCTTGAAAAGATGGTACTCCTGACTGTACAGCACGGGAGTGTCAACGGATCCAAATCGTTTGAACAAACAAACATTTTAAGTTTAAGCAGGAATGTTGATTTAATTTATTCAAATATGGGTATTGACAGAGGACAGCTCCCTCCTGAAGGACATTAGTGAACCAGATGGGTTCTTTTATGAACAACACTTGATGGTGCTTCTGAGCTTAGTTCCTTCCTTCCAGATTTCTAACGCATTCAAATTCCACTCGTGGGGATTCAAATCCGTACTCCCTGGTTCTGGATTATTCATCCAGTGATATTAGCAATACAGCACCACCTCCCCTTGTATAACGGCTCTGAAAGGGTTAATGCTCATGCGACATTGCTTTCACTGATTTGAGCGATGAGACACGGTCTGAGGGAGCACATGTATCTGCACCTGCTCCCTTCGGTCCCAGGAATTCTACCTGATCAAATATAGTCATCCTTATTCCAATAAGCCTCCTTATTATCAAAGAACGGCCTCTTCTGGAGATCACAGCATCCGTGGAGAGAGAGCAAGCTAACGTTTAGATCCTAGATGACTATTCATCAGAGCTGACGTGAAGCGTGGAGGGACCAGCCTTTTTGCAACAGATGGTCTTGTGGGGAAGGGGAATGTGCAGGGTGTTGAGTGTTGGGGGAGAGAGGATGTTGCCAGTTCAGATTAAGGATTTCTAATATAGTGGGGGGTGGGGGGGATGTGTTGAGCCCTGGGTGGAGAAAGGATGTTGAGAGTTCAGATGAAGTGATTTGAATGTGAGATTGGCACAACAATGTTGTGTCTAACTGCCAGGCTGTCCCAGTGGGGTGGGGGGAAGACGAAGAAGTGTGACAGAGAATGTCACAAGTAAGGCTAAAAGAAAAGGAAAGAATGTGTCCACAATTTGACTTAATGTTGAGCCCAGCAGGTTGTTTTAGTTTTCAGTACAGATTCTAGCATTGGAAGTAATTTGCTCCCTCTTCTGGAGATACTCCACAGTGGTGTATCCTCCACCCCCTAAGCACTAGATAGGCCCAACACAAAGGAGGGATGGTGGGAGTGAGCCTTCTCGAGCAATCCTTACCCAGTACCACACACTGGCAGAGGTGGCAAATCCCACAAGGTGCCAGGAGTGGACAAATGCCTGTTGAATGAGTGCTCTTTCCCTCATGTCATCTGCCCCACGTTGAACAATTTGTGTCGTTTTCCAAGATAATAAAATGTGAGGCTGGATGAACACAGCAGGCCAAGCAGCATCTCAGGAGCACAAAAGCTTGTGTCGTTTTCCGTTTGTTTGTGAACCATAACCTCAGGGCGCTGAGACTAACAAGAACACTGGGGAGCGTCCGAAGCTGTGGAGTTCTGGGCTGAACCAGGCAGTACATTCTCTGACAGAGCCATCAGGAATCTTAAACAGGGGCTGATGCAAATGAGTTGCCTGTACATGAACTTTTTATAACTATCCACCGGGGGTGGGGTTGGGTGCTTTCACAGGGTTAATAATGTTATTCAAAATAATATTCTTCTTTACACCCTACCTCTTGTCCAGACGTTCCCCTTAGATTTCATGTCAAACTGCCCTAGCTTAGTCCCCCAATCGTCACAGCCAATGAGAATTCCCCACTTATTCCAATTCTGTTTCACTTCGAATCATCAATTCTTAACCTATACCATCAGAACAAAAGATATAGGAGTAGAATTAGGCCATTTGGCCCATCCAGCCTGCTCCACCATTCGCTCATGGCTGTAATGTTTCTCAACTGCATTCCCCTGCCCTATCCCCATAACCCTTGATCCCCCACTAATCAAGAACCTGTCTCTATCTTAAATGTGCCCAATGACTTGGCTCCCACAGCCCTCTGCAGCAATGAGTCCCACCGATTCACCAGCCTCTGGCTGAAGAAATTCCTCCCCATCTCAGTTCTCAAAGGTTGTCCCTTCACTCTGAGGCTGTGCTCTTGGGTCCTCGTCTCTCCTGCTGGTGGAAACATCTTCTCCAATGTCCACTCTTTCCAGATCTCTCAGTATTCTGTAAGTTTCAATCAGATCCCCCCGCATCCTTCTAAACTCCAATAAATACAGGTCGAGCGTCCTCAACTGTTCCTCATACAACAAGCCCTTCATCCCTGGGATCATTATGAGAAACCTCCTCTGGACCCCCTCCAACACCAGCACATCCTTCCTCAGATAGTGGGCCCAAAACTGCTAACAATATTCCAAACATGGTCTGACCAGATCCTCATACAGCCTCAGCAGTACGTTTCTGCTGTTGTATTCTAGCACTCTGGAAATGAACGCTAACATTAAATGTGCCTTCCTAACTGCCAACTGAGCCTGCACGTTAACCTTCAGGGAATTCCGCACTAGGACTCCCATGTCCCTTTGTGCTTCAGATTTCCGAAGCCTTTCCCCATTGAGGAAACAGCCTACATCTCTGTTCTTCCTACCAAAGTGCATAACCTCACACTTGTATTCCATCTGTCACTTCTTTGCCCACTCTCCTACCCTGTCCAAGGCTTTCTACAGCCTTCCTAGTTCCTCAGCACTACCTGTCCCTCCACCCATCTTTGTGTCACCTGCAAACTCAGCAACAATACCCTCAGTTTCTTCACTCAGATCATCAATGTATAATGTGAACAGTTGTGGCCCCAACAGTGACCCCTGTGGAACTCCACTAGTCACAGGCTGCCATCCTGAGAAAGACCCCATTATCCCCACTCTCTGCCTTCTGCCAGTCAGCCAATCCTCTACCCATGCCAGTACCTTGCCCCTTACACCATGGGCCCTTATCCTATTTTGCAGCTTCCTGTGTAGCACCTTGTCTAAGGCCTTCTGCAAATCCAACCAGATCTTGTCCACTGGCTCTCCTTTGTCTAACTTGCTCGTTACCACCTCAAAGAATTCAAACAGATTTGTCAGGCATTACCTCTTGGTGAAGCTATGCTGACTCTGCTCTATTTTGCTACGCACTTCCAAATAATCACTGTACTTTTAACATTGAATACCCTTGTCAATAAATGATTCAATTCAATTCAATACTCCGCAATCTCATCTTTACTAATGGTCTCTAAAATCTTATCAATAACCAAGGTCAGGCCAACCAGTTTATAGTTGCCCGTCTTCTGCCTCCCTCCCTTCTTAAACAGGTATGTTACATTAGCCATTTTCCAGTCCTTTGGGACCCTCCCTGACTCCAGTGATTCCTGAAAGATCGCCACGAATGCCTCCACGATCTCTTCAACCACCTCCTTCAGAATTCTGGGATGTTGTCCATCTGGTCTGGGTACATTCCACTCTGAAAACTGATGCAAAGTACCTATTCAATTCCTCTGCCATTTCTCTGTTCCGCATTCCGACTTCTCCAGCTTGATTTTCCAGTGGTCCAATGTCCACTCTCGTCTCTTACTTTTCAGTTATCTAAAAAAAACTCTTGCAATCTTCTTTTATATTACTAGCTAGCTTACTCTCAAATTTCATTGTCTCCTCCCACTTTATTGTTTTTTTTAGTTATCCTCTGCTGGTTTTTAAAAGCTTCTCAATCCTCTGGCTTCCCACTGATCCTCGCCACTGCTTTTTCTATATGCCAGCACATCATCAACTATCCCACGAGCTCTGTTTTTGTTTCCTGATCTCTGTGGAACCCTATCGAAAGCCTTCTGAAAATCCAACCCTACTATTATCAACTCTGCTGGTAGCATCGTGACAAAAAGGTTTGTCAAACATGATTTTTCCTTCATAAATCCTGCCTCATCAGACCATTTATTTTTCTCTGTGTTGACTTACCGCATCCTTTGTGATGGATTCTAGTATTTCCACTGCCTGTGACTTGAAGCTCACAAGCCCATCCCTTCTCCCTCCCTTCTGAAGCAGTGGGGCTACATTTTTAACCTTCTGATCTGCAGCCACCTCTTCATGACATGCTGGGGGTGTAGGTAGTCACCAATAAATCCGACAGGCCATTCAGGAGAGGGGTCTATACTCAGGAGAGTCGTGACAGCACGGAACTCGCTCCCATTGGGAGCAAACAGAGCTACAAAAGATCTGCTCCAGAGGTGTCTAACAACATCTTTGAACAGTCGGAATAATAAAACGAAAGAATTATGCAATTCAGGAAAACGGAGTTAGGGAGATGAAAGAGAAGGCAATAGAAGGATGCAGAATTTTACATAACAAGAAAAGGCCCTTCAGCCTATTGAGTCTGTACTAACTAAACTGCTAAATCTACACCGGTCCCATTTTCCTGCACTAGGCCCCATAGCTTTGAATGTTATGACACTTCAGGTTCACAGCCAAGTGCTTTTTAAAAGTTGTGAGATTTTCTGCCTCAATTACCCTCCCAGGTAGTGCCTCCCAGACCCCCGCCAACCTCTGGGTGAAAAGGATTTCACCTCAAATCTCCTGCCTTCCACTTTAAAATGATGACCCCTTGTGATGAAGTTGCTTCCTCTCCACCCTGCCCATGCCCCTCACAATCTTCAACACCTCTATCAGGTTTCCCCCCCTCTGTCTTCTCTGCTCTTGAGGTTATGCAGTCGCTCTCTGCAATCACTAAACTCTTCCATCCCACGCAATTTAGAATCCTCACAGCGCAGGGACAGGCCATTCAGCCCAATGGGTTCTCACCAACACCCCCCCCCCCCCCCCCCCCTCAACCCCGGTCAAAGAGCAGCCCACACCATTCCTGTAACCCTGTATTTTCCACAGCCAACCCACCCTAACCTGCACATCCCTGGGCACTATCGGACAATTTAGCACAGCCAACCCACCCTAACCTGCACATCCCTGGGCACTATGGGACAATTTAGCACGGCCAATCCACCCTAACCTGCACATCCCTGGGCACTACGGGACAATTTCCCATGGCCAACCCACCCTAACCTGCACATCCCTGGGCACTATGGGACAATTTAGCACAGCCAACCCACCCTAACCTGCACATCCCTGGGCACTATGGGACAATTTAGCACAGCCAACCCACACTAACCTGCACGTCTTTGGACTGTGGGAGGAAACTGGAGCACCCGGAGGAAACCCACACAGACACGGGGAGAATGTACAAACTCCCACACAGACAGTTACCCAATGATGGGATCAAATGCAGGCCCATGGTGCTGTGAAGCAGCAGTGCTACTCACTGAGCCACCATACTGTCCATTGGCCACAACATCTTGGTGAATATCCTCTGCAGCCCCTCTACTGCAATCACATACTTCCCACAGTCTGTGACCAGACCTGCACACAGTCCTTCAGCTGTGGTGCAAGAGCAGCGCCAAGGGTTGAAACTTCCAGTGGAGGCATGAGGGAAAGCGAGTCCCAGGACAGCGTGAGGGGAAGCGAGTGCTGGGACAGCGCCAGGGGATGAGAGTCCCAGAGTGTCACCAGGACATGAGAGCCCTGGGGCAGCATCAGGGGAAGTGAGCCCCAGTGCAGTGCCAAGGGATGAGAGTCCCAGAGCGTTGCCAGTGGATGAGAGCCCCGGGGCAGCACTGGGGGAAGTGAGCCCTGGAGCATTGCCAGGGGATGAGAGCCCCAGGGCAACGCTAGGGGATGAGAGCCCCAGGGCAACGCTAGGGGAAGCGAGCCCCAGAGCAACGCCAGGGGAAGACAGCCCCGGGGCAGCACCAGGGGAAGTGAGCCCCGGTGCAGCACCAGGGGAAGAGAGCCCCGGGGCTGCACCAGGGGAAGTGAGCCCCGGTGCTGCACCAGGGGAAGAGAGCCCCGGGGCAGCACCAGGGGAAGAGAGCCCCAAGGCAGCACCAGGGGAAGTGAGCCCCGGTGCTGCACCAGGGGAAGAGAGCCCCGGGGTAGCACCAGGGGAAGAGAGCCCCGGGGCAGCACCAGGGGAAGTGAGTCCCAGAGCATCCCACGGGGGAGCAAGTATTTGTCCCTAAGATGGTGCCTTTAGAGGCAGCCATTGTAAAAAATTTTCACTGTACACCTGTACTTCTGTACTGAAGTACTCTTGACAATAAAGGATATTCTATTCTATCCTATATTCCAACTACGTACGATTCCACTGACAGAAGGGGGATGGGAGAAGGCTCACAGTCTACCCGAATACCAGCAAGGAGTATTTGGGCCGAGTGGCCTGGTTTAGTGGGTGTCATGCTGTCTCGTGTCATATGATGGCGTGATGTCCTCTTTGACAAAGCCTGCAGAAGGTAGTGTCCCATTGAAGTGTATCTCACTTCTCTCAGTCTACGGCCCAACTCTGATCTGGAAAAGGCCGAAAGACCGTATCCCTCCAGGCGCTGTCGGGCTGTTTGTCACAGACAGCGATCAGCCTTTGCGTGGAAGATGTCCCAAACGTCTTGCATTCCTGTGGCCTTGATCCTGTCTCCCAAGCATCCTGGCCTTTGTGTGTCTCTTTGATCACAACACACTGCCAACTGAAAGGCGGAAGTTTTGCCAAGCAAGTGCAGGCAGTGAGAGGGAGCCCACTGAATGCTGGCCCATTGGCAGTGAGCTGGCAAAAATAATCAGAGCAGCTGATTCTGATGTGCAGGCCAGTTACAGAGAGTAAAAATGGTGTAAGAATACTTTCCAGTTCATCTGCTTTTAAATAAAATAGGCAATGAACATAGCTTGACCACAGCAAAGAGGTTCTCTCCAAATCTGATGCTGGCCCCTTGCTATGTCCCAAGTCCCTCACTGTAGCATGAATGGACTGTCTCCTGTCAAGAGTTCTTAACTACCCCTATCCTGCATTTATTTAGTGAGAAACATGACTAAAAATGGGAAGCAAGGCTAAAGGGGGAAGTTCACTTCCGAGGACTACCCCACCTTTTATTTTACTTCCCATTTTTGTTGTCACTAAGATGAAAATAGTTCGATCTTTGCATGTTTCCCTTTTACCTCATTCTCATGCTCTTCAAATGACTCCTCATGGTATCAGCTCCTCCCCCAAAACTTTGTTTTTCTCCAAACCCCTTCGGTTTCTCAGGGACCCACCCGCTCCACTGATCTGCAGATGGCAAACAGTGGCGTTCCCTGCCATGACCTCATCGTTCACTTCCTTCTCACGCCAACCTCAGTTGGTGCCCGCATGCAGTTTGGCCACTCACCACTGGTAACTAAAGAGAGGCTGGCAAGGTTGGCCATTCTGACATTTTAAAGTAGCTCTGACTGACAAAGTTGAAGGTGGAGCGGTGAATTGCCTTGTGGGATCGCTTCGGGGTGAAACCAGACAGTGAGGATTGGCCATACTACTGGCTATAGGCATTTACATCACACCGTTGACAAGGCTAAACTTCCCAGGATGCTTCACTGGAACATCACCAAACTGAGAGTTGACACTGACCCGCTTTTAAGGTCAGGTGACCAACAGCTGTGTTAAAGAGAATAAAATGTGAGGCTGGATGAACACAGCAGGCCAAGCAGCATCTCAGGAGCACAAAAGCTGACCTTTCGGGCCTAGACCCTTCATCAGAGAGGGGGATGGGGAGAGGGAACTGGAATAAATAGGGAGAGAGGGGGAGGCGGACCGAAGATGGAGAGTAAAGAAGATAGGTGGAGAGAGTGTAGGTGGGGAGGTAGGGAGGGGATAGGTCAGTCCAGGGAAGACGGACAGGTCAAGGAGGTGGGATGAGGTTAGTAGGTAGCTGGGGGTGCGTCTTGGGGTGGGAGGAAGGGATGGGTGAGAGGAAGAACCGGTTAGGGAGGCAGAGACAGGTTGGACTGGTTTTGGGATGCAGTGGGTTGGGGGGAAGAGCTGGGCTGGTTGTGTGGTGCAGTGGGGGGAGGGGACGAACTGGGCTGGTTTAGGGATGCAGTAGGGGAAGGGGAGATTTTGAAACTGGTGAAGTCCACATTGATACCATATGGCTGCAGGGTTCCCAGGCGGAATATGAGTTGCTGTTCCTGCAACCTTCGGGTGGCATCATTGTGGCAGTGCAGGAGGCCCATGATGGACATGTCATCTAGAGAATGGGAGGGGGAGTGGAAATGGTTTGCGACCGGGAGGTGTAGTTGTTTGTTGCGAACTGAGCGGAGGTGTTCTGCAAAGCGGTCTCCAAGCCTCCGCTTGGTTTCCCCAATGTAGAGGAAGCCACACCGGGTACAGTGGATGCAGTATACCACATTGGCAGATGTGCAGGTGAACCTCTGCTTAATGTGGAATGTCATCTTGGGGCCTGGGATGGGGGTGAGGGAGGAGGTGTGGGGGCAAGTGTAGCATTTCCTGCGGTTGCAGGGGAAGGTGCCGGGTGTGGTGGGGTTGGAGGGCAGTGTGGAGCGAACAAGGGAGTCACGGAGAGAGTGGTCTCTCCGGAAAGCAGACAGGGGAGGGGATGGAAAAATGTCTTGGGTGGTGGGGTCGGATTGTAAATGGCGGAAGTGTCGGAGGATGATGCGTTGTTAAAGAGGTTAGTTGGGGGATTGTCTTAAACAGGGTGAGGGAGGGACACCACTGCTGGGCTCGCATTTATGTGGGGCACACTAAACTGGGCATGGGGCACACCCTGCTTTGAATTAGATTAGCAAGTTGCTTCCCTTGGCAACTTGCCAACCAAGCAGAGTTGCAACTCCAATTCTCATGGGCAGATGTCAGTTGAATGAATATGAGAGCCATGGATACGCTGTGGCAGTAGCGCATCTCAGCTGAATGCTGCCTGTGATCGTAGCTGCGATTTCAAGCAACAACCAAATTCCCTAAGCAACAGTGCAGAGGGTTCCGTGTCTCAGATGCAGAAGGTTGTGGGCTTAAATCCTACTTAGGTAGAGACCATTCAGTCCATTAAGTCTGCATGGACCCTCTGACCCAGACCAAACATATAACCCTTCCATTTCCCAAGCCCAATCCCACCCTAACCTGCACATCCCTGGACACTATGGGACAATTTCCCACGGCCAATCCTACCCTAACTTGCACATCCCTGGGCACTATGGGACAATTTAGCACAGCCAATCCTACCCTAACCTGCACATCCCTGTGCAGTATGGGACAATTTCCCACGGCCAATCCACCCTAACCTGCACATCCCTGTGCAGTATGGGACAATTTCCAACGGCCAATCCACCCTAACCTGCACATCCCTGGACACTACGGGACAATTTCCCACAGCCAATCCCACCCTAACCTGCACATCCCTGGGCACTATGGGACAATTTCCCATGGCCAATCCACCCTAACCTGCACATCCCTGTGCACTATGGGACAATTTCCCATGGCCAATCCACCCTAACCTGCACATCCCTGGGCACTACAGGACAATTTAACACAGCCAATCCCACCCTAACCTGCACATCCCTGGACACTATGGGACAATTTAGCACAGCCAATCCGCCCTACCTGCACATCCCTGGGCACTACGGGACAATTTAGCATGGCCAGTCCACCCTAACCTGCACATCCCTGGGCATTATGGGACAATTTAGCACGGCCAGTCCACCCTAACCTGCACATCCCTGGGCACTATGGGACAATTTAGCACGGCCAGTCCACCCTAACCTGCACATCCCTGGGCACTATGGGACAATTTAGCATGGCAAATCCATCCTAACCTGCACACCCCTGGGCACTATGGGACAATTTAGCATGGCGAATCTATCCTAACCTGCACATCCCTGGGCATTATGGGACAATTTAGCACGGCCAATTCATCTAGCCTGCACATCTTTGGACTGTGGGAGAAAACCGGAGCACCTGGAGGAAACCCACTCAGGTATGGGGTGAATGTGCAAACTTCAGTTGCCCAAGGTTGGAATCGAACATGGGTCTCTGCTGCTATAAGGTAGCAGTGCCATCCTCTAAACATAGTTGAGGCGTGAAATTGAAACTGTGCCTGACATATTTCGGTGGATGTATGGGACAAATCAGCGCAACTTGATGGATTGTCCCAAAATTTATCCTGGGCCTAAATCACTGACAATAGATGATCTCTCCATCATCGCATGGCAGTTTCACAGAGCTTGCTGTGAGCAAATTAGCTTCCCTGCATTTCAGACTGATGACACTACAATACCTGGAAAGAGTGGTCCACATTGCTAAGCACCCAAGAAAAATAAAACAAAACCACCAGTCAATCTACGTGCAGCTTTGCACCTGCTTCAAAGCTAAAAATAGGCCGGTGCAGAGCATGCAGCTTGGTTTGCATGACCCATACTGCTGTTAGACCTCTGACTGCTGCCTCCAGCCCAGGTCGAGAACTATTTTCGATCCATTGCAAACCTGACGTTCTCTGCCGAACGAGGGTGGTCAGACATCCTGTTCTGATGCGTGCACCTCAGCGGCAATGCCGCACATGCACGCAAACACATGGCCACGAACCCCACTCATCGCATCCTCCCCACCCTACACACACCCACCCTCACCAAGACTAAAGGACTGGAGGAGAGGCTAGGATGAAAAGGTGAACGAGGGTGGAACCTGCCTTTCTCGCTAGTGCAGCCCCTTGTCACTGCTACTGGAGTGGAGAGTCAGTTAGCTCAGTTGGTTAGATGGCTGGGTTTTTTTTATATTTAAAAAACATACTTCATTCATAAAAGGTCTTGATACACACACAGTTAGATTCTGCACAGTGGTTCAGTGGTTGCTAACAGCAACAGGGTTAAATTTCACCCTCGGGCAACTGTCTGCGTGGAGTTTGCACATTCTCCCCTTGTCTGCATGGGTTTCCTCTGGGTGCTCCGGTTTCCTCCCACAGTCCAAAGATGTGCAGGTTAGGGGGATTTGGCCATGGGAAATTGTCCCATAATGTGCAGGGATGTGTAGGCCGGGTGGGTTAGACACAGGAAATACAGGGGTAGGGGAATGGGTCTGGGTGGGATGCTCTTTGGAGGGATGGTGTGGACTTGTTGGGCTGAATGGCCTGTTTCCACACTGTAGGATTGCTGTGATTCTATGAAATGGAGAACAAACCAACGTTAGAGTTTGACTTTCCCAACAGTTCCAACAAATAACACCAAAGGCATTCTTACTTTTGCAAGATACTGTTTATATGTATTTGAAGCACGGGGACGGTCCGATAATTGAACAGACCCTTCCCCCAATTGTACTTTGGCCACTGGGCGGTTTTCTAATTTTTTCTTATGTTTCAAAAACGTGCTTTTTTTTCAAAACTTCTCTTTGCACATATACAGAGTCACAAACAGAGTTTGGTCCTGCACATTATAATTTCTAGGAAACAAACAAACACCAGAATTTGACTCTATCCAAAGAAACCCCCAAAAGCATCTCCTACATACAAGATTATATTTACTTACATTTGAGGCAGTAGAAGGGCAGGATAACTGAACAGATCCTCATTTGCCTTCAGCAGAAAGCCCTCAGACAGGGGTCTTTCCCCATTGCGCCTTGGTGGCCCCACACCAGATGTTTTACTAAATCAGAACAAACCCAACAGCATAGGCTCAATTCCCACATCAGCTGAGGTTACTGCGTTCTCAGCCTCTTCCCCTCCGAGCCGTGGTGACCCTCAGGTGGAATGACCTCGCAGCCATCTCAGTCCCAGAGTCTGACAGCACAGAGGGAGGCCATTTGGCCCATCATACGTGCATGCTCACACACACCAACAGGTTCAAGAACAGCTTCTTCCTTGCCATTATTAGACTGATGAATGGACTCTCTAACTTCAAATCATATTGATCTTGTTTTGAGCACCTCTTGTGCAGTGTAACCCTGTGTGCCTCACTCTGTCCAAGCACCCTATGCTCTGCATGTCTGATGATCTGCCTGTACTGCTCACAAAACAAAGCTTTTCACTGTACTTAGGTACATGTGACTACAATAAATCAAATCAAAAAAGATATCAAAATCTGAAAGCACATGCTCATATTTGCATTGCAATTTATAGCCAATAGGAGGCATGGTTACTGTTGTAGTGCAGTAGCCAATTAGCTCAGAACAAGCTCCTACAGCCAGTAATGGGATGTAAGTGAGCTAATTCATTCCGGTGATGCTCGTCAGGACCCTGGGCGGCTGGGGGGCGGGGGTCTTTGCTGCACTTTGAACAATGAAACAGGGTCTTAGACACTTGCTTGAGAAGGAAGAGGGGACTTCAGCGCATATCTTATCTGGAAGACTGTGCTGGGTATCAGCCAAGATTTTGCATTCAGGTCTTTGGATTAAGACTCGAACCCGCCAGTCCCAGACTCCAGTGTTACCTGGCTGACACCATCTCACCCTTTTCCCCAACTGCCACACGCATTTTTCCATTTCAAGGTGTTTCCCCAAATCCCCTTTTAGCTTTCTTATTCCCTCCCCTGCCCCTTTCAGACAAGTCCCTGATGGTAGCAATTCATGACATTAAACCAAATCTCCCTGACCCCTGTATTTCTCGTGTCTAGCCCACCTAACCTACACATCCCTGAACACTATGGGCAATTTAACAGGGCCAATCCTCCCTACCCCTTCAGGTTGTTTCAACATTTGTTGCCCCCTCTGATTTGATTTATTATTGTCACATGTACCTGGGTACAGTGAAAAGTTTTGTTTAGTGTGCAGTACAGGCAGATCATACCATACAAAGTGCATTAGGGTAATAGAACAGAGCGAGGAATACAATGTTACAGCCGCAGAGAAGTTGCACAAAGCAAGATCAACATTAGATCTGAAACTTGAGGGGTCCATTCAGAAGTCTAATAACAGCAGGGAAGAAGCTGTTCTTGAATCTGTTAGTATGTGTATTTAAGTTTTTGTATCTTCTGCCTGATCGAAGAGGGCGGAAGAGAGTATAATCAATGTTGGTTGCTTTCCGCAGGCAGTGGGAAGTGTAGATGGAGTCAATGGATGGAAGATTGGTTTGTGTGATGGACTGGGCTGTGTTCACAACTCTCTGTAGTTTCTTACAGTCCTGGGCAGAGCTGTTGCTGTACCAGGCCATGATGCACCCAGATAGAATAGAAAGTCATAGAATCCCTACAGTGTGAAAGCAGGCCCTTCGGCCCAACAAGTCCACACTGAACCTCAGAGCATCCTACCCAGTTCCATCCCTCTATAACCCACCTAATCTACAACTCCCTGAACACTACGGGCAATTTCCCAGGGGCCAATCCACCCTAACCTGCACATCTTTGGGCTGCGGGAGGAAACCGGAGCACCCGGGGGAGACCCACGCAGACACGGGGAGAACGTGCAAACTTCAGAGAGGAGCTGGAGCTGGAGCAGCGTCCTTACCCTGGGAGAAAACAAAAACGTCTTTGGGAGGAAGGAGGGTTCATAGAAAGAAGGAGCAGACAGGAAAAGGATTCCTCAATCCGATGTAAACCACAAGCTTTATTCCATGGAATTAACTTCCTTGTTTATACCGATTTGGGCGTACATGTCATTCCAGTCCCACGGCTGACCCCGAGTGTCCTTGGGCAGGCTGGGTGATAACTGTAGCCTTGCCTGCACTGTCCATATCCTGGCAACAGAGAAGGCGACAGCTTGGCACTTGGTGTTGAACCATCAAGAAGAAGGAGCTTCCATTTTGACCTCGCAACAGGCTGCTCCTTGACCACTTGAGATACTTCGGTCATTATTGATGCCAACTGGTGTCAAACAGAAGGCTCAAAAGAGCCCTAGGATACAGTTTCAATATGTTTTGAACAAGAGTAATGAGGTTGGACTTTGTCACTTGACCTTTTGAGCTGGCCTTCTTAAACAAGATGTGTCAGTGGCTATTGAATCACAGCACAGCGTGTACCTCAGGGAACACAGCTTCACTTGAAGGATCCCCATTAAACCAACTTGGAAAAACTCAGACATGTGTCAAAGCAAAAGCGTCTGGCCGAACTCCTTCCCTGCCACTGGCACGCTCGCTCTAGTCTGCTGGGTGCGGGCAGAAATGCCAGCGGCTCATGCCTGCCAACTTGGAAGCCGTTGCCAATTAATAAAAAAGTGGGCAGCTTGAAGAAAATGCATTCAGCCAGCCGATGCTCTGTGAACCAAGCGGTTGATTAGCAAAAGAGACACCAAGCGGTTCCTGTTTAGTTTCCCGATTGTTAGAACCAGATGTTGTCAGCTCCACTTCCGCATAACATCAACCTCCAGAAACCACCCACTGCGGCTAAATATAGGCCCACCTCAGCAGGGGGCGCTAACAATTTCAAGTTTGATCACACACCAAAACCTAAATGACAAACACAGCTGGGCAGTGCTTACTTTTCCTCACAAACATCTGTTTTGTTTGGTGAGAGGGTCGTTCCTTTGTGTTGCCAGCCTGGCTTGGCCGAACGCAAGAACACTGACTCTTGACGGCATCGTCTAATGAAACAAAAGGGCATCCTCCGACCTCAATCTCTGCCCAAATCCACCAGCCTTCCCAGTAGGTGATGGCCTATTAATGCTCGTACCCCCAGGTAATGTTGTGGGCACCTGGGTTCAAATCCTGCCACAGTAGGTGGTAGAGTTAGACGTCAGTAAAAAAAACTCAATCTTTTTTAAGAGTTTAATGATGAGCATGATTGTCAGAAACTCTCATCTGGCTCATCAATGCCCTTTGGGGATGGAAATCTGCCATCCTTCCCTACACATGAGTCTAGACCCACAGCAATGTGTTTGACCCTTAACTGCCCTCTGGGTAAATAGGGAAGGGGCAATGAATGCTGGTCCAGCCACTGATGAATAAATTTTTAAAAATGCTCTGACGAACGCCCTTCCTAAGTAAATATATACAGATGTCTATAATGCTGGGCAGTGAAGTACAATGAGCACTATTGAAATTTGCGGGCGATTTGGGTACAATAGGACAAGATACACAAGTAAGCAGAGGTGCCCACCTTTCCACCAGATCAGAGCCAATCTCTACCTCAACTCCCATTAGCCTTTGCTCATTATCCCTTGATGCCCTAAAAGGAGCATTTTGTTCCTGGTCTTGAAAACGCTAACCTTGACCACTAAACAATCAAGGCACCTTGTAAAGAGAGCCACACACTGGGTGTGACAGAGAGGAGGCCAACGCATCTATTCCATGTGAGTGAGATCCCACTGACATCCATCTATTCACCGGAAGAAGGCAGCTGAGGGCTTCAGTATAAAGTCCCCTCTGAAGCTAGCATTTGTACAGTGTTTTGCTCGAATACACACTTGAACCTTTCAAGAGAACGTTGAACACAGCGACCTTCTTGCTCCGCAGTGTGGTGAGCTAAGCTGCCTTTCATTCAACCTGCGAATAATTGACAGGCAATGACCAGAAAATATACATTTAAATAAGGCTGCATTCAGCGTCTCCCCCCTGCTACCCATTCCTTCAGTGTCACCGGGTCAAGATCCTGAACTCCCTCGTTAACAGCACCGTGTGGGTGTCCCTACAGCACACAGACTGCAGCAGTTCAAGAAAGCAGTTCACTACCACCCTTTTGGGGCAGTTAGGAATAGACACCTATGCTAGCCCAGCCAACAACACCCGCATCTCATGAAAGAATTGCAAACAAGTCCCCGTTATTCCCAGACAGAACAGAGATGCTCGGGTAATTCCCCAGTTACTCTAGACTGGAGATAGCTGTAAGTGACTGAAATCAATTTTACAAGCATCGTTTGTGATATACAAATGTTCTCCTCTCTCTGCATTTAACTGGAGGAATCATTTCATGGGGAGACTACGCTTGCTGTTAGTTCAATCCTGAGTCTGAGGACTGATGTTCAAGCACTACCTGAACATTGTGAAAATATGAAACCAAAAACAGCTGGAGAAATTCAGCAGGTCTGGAAGTACCCGTGGAGAGAGAGAGTGTTGATGTTTCGATTCCAGAGACCTCTCTTTCGATTTTATCATGAGAAAAAGTGTTTGACAAAACATTTTTCAATTCATAGCGAAACACGCAGCAATGTTCATAGTTTACTTGGAATATAATAAAGCCTTTGACAAGGTTCCACACAGTGAACTAATTAGTGAAGTCAGGTCACTTGGGATTTACCGTGATCTTGCCAATTGGATACATAACTAATTTAATGGCAGGAGACAGAGGGTGATGGTGGAGGGCTGGTCTTCAGTCTGGAGGCCTGTGACCAGTGGTGTACAACAGGGATCGGGTACTGGGTCCACTTTTGTTTGTCATTTATATAAATGATTTGGATGGGAATATAGGAAGCATGGTCAGTAAGTTTGCGGATGACATCAAAGTTGGTGGCATTGTAGACAGTGAAGAATGTTTTTTGAGATTTCAAAGAAATCTTGATCAAACGGGTCAATGGACTGAAAAATGGGCTGGATAAATGCGAGATTGAAGAAGGGTCCAGACCCGAAACGTCAGCTTTCCTGCTCCTCTGATGCTGCTTGGCCTGCTGTGTTCATCCAGCTCTTCACCTTGTTATCTTGGATAATATGAGGCATTGTTTCAAAATGCAAGGGTAGAGTTATACAATTAATGGGAGGACCCTGGGTAGTGTTGTAGACAGAGGGACCTAGGGTTTCAGGTACATAATTTTTTCAAGTTTGCAGGACACATAGATAGGGTGGTTGGCAGGAATTGTGGAATCCCCTAATTTGGGGAAACAGGCCCTTTGGCCCAACGAGTCCACACTGACCCTCAGAGCATCCCACCCAGACCCATCCACCTAATCTACACATCCCAGAACACTATGGGCCATTTAGCATGGCCAATCCACCTAGCCTGTACAGACACAGGGAGAATGTGCAAACTCCACACGGACAGTTGCCCAAGGGTGAGATTGAACCCAAGTCCCTAGTGCTGTCAGGCAGCAGTGCTACCCACTGAGGCACTGTGCCACACTGCTTACCTTCAGTGCTCAGACCTTGGAATATAGGAGTTGGGACGTCATGTTGAGGTTGTACAGGACGTTGGTGAGGCCTCTTCTGGTGTACAGTGAGCAGTTCTAGTTGCCCAGTTATAGGAAGGACATTATTATGCCGGAGAGGGTTCAGAAGAGATTTACCAGGATGTTGCCAGGAATGAAAGGTTTGAGTTATAAGGAGAGGGTGAGCCTTTATTTCTGGAGCGTAGGAGGTTGAGGGTTATAAATCATGAGGGGCATAGATTGGGTTAATGGTAGATGTCTTTTCATGCTGTATGACTCTATGTGAATATTAATTGCATTTAGACAGACCACAAGCATGAAGTTCTGGTGGAATTTTAAATGTATCCTTTCATTGGAAATGGCAAGGCAACATTACCCCTTTGAACTGAGTGCCTTGTTTAGCCATTTCAGAGGATAGTTGAGAGTCAACTCCATTGCTGTGGGCCTGGAGTCATGTGTAGTCCAGACAGGATAAGGATGGCAGATTTTCCTCCCTAAAGGGCATCAGATGGGATTTTAACAGCACTGTTTGTTACAGTTGGCACTACTTTCCAGGTTCATTAATTGAATTTAATTTCCCTCACCGCAGAGCATTACTAATCCAGTGACAAGACCACAATACCACCAGCTCCCCATGAACAGGAGTGCTGTGTCCCGCTCTTTTCGCACTCATTTTGTGTGTCAAATGTTTTTGTTTACACAAGGGGCAGTTTCTGGGGCCCCCATTTCTGGGGAACTGCTCTGTTGGCATGGGGGTGGCAGAGCAGAATTCTGCCAACTCATGCCCCATACGACGACTTCACTTGTACAGCTGGGGTAGCTCCCATCAGGCCTGCCAAGGGATGGCAGAGGGGCAGGTTGGCATTATTTAACCCATTGGTGTACAATCATGGAACTGTTTTCTTCTTTTTCGTTAAACTAATGTAGGCTGGAGCCCTGAGGATGTACTCGCAGATGTAGAACATTCAGGAAGGAAGAACTCAGGACAAAGACACTGCATCGTGGGCATGAAGATGCAAGGCAGGATGGTTCATTTAGCCAAGGAGGAGCCTTGCTAGAACGAGGTGGCTGGTAATGGCAGCTACCATCTGGAATGTCAGATCACTGCCGTTCGGCCTGATGGCAGTGATGGAAACCTTCTACTTTAGCCCTTAGTGCCAACAAGTAAAAGTTCCTTCACTGGCATCTGGGGTTTGGTGCTGACTCTGAGCTGGCATGAGTTTAGCTGTGGCATTGAGAGAAGGGTCAAATGCCCCCATGAAACTAGGCAGAGCAAGGCTGTGAGCCCAAATTTTCTACTTACCCAGAATTTAAAGGATTTGTCTAAACAGAATGGAATGACCAGATCACTGGGAACTTCCCAGAAGTCTTTGCCTCTCAGGTGGACCACGGACCTCGCGTCGCCCCCCCCCCCCCCCCACCCCCCACTCTCTGACCCCAGGAATTGGCCACTAGCAAGTTCACTCTGTTGATACTGGATTTGAAAGGGTTGGCTTATGACAAGAGATCAAGTAGACCAGGGCTATACTCATTGGAATTTCGAAGAATGATGGGGGTTCTTATAGAAACATATAAATATGAAGGGAAGAGATAAGATAGAAGCAGGGAGGTTGTTTCCACTGGGGGAGGGGGTGAAATGAGAATTGTGGGGGGTCACAGCCTCAAAATAAGGGGGAGCAGACTGAGTTGAGGAGCATTTCTTTCTCTAAAAGACATTAATTGGAGTTTTAACAACATTGATTGTTACAATTGGCGTTACATTTCAGGCTGGTTAATTGAGTCCTGTGTTGGGATAAAGCACTGCATAACCCATAGAGTTGTGAATCTGTGGAATTCCTTGCCCAGTGAAGCAGTTGGAGCTTCCTCACCGAATGTTTTTAAGGCAAAGATAGATTTTGAACAGTAAAGGAATTAAGGGTTATAGTGAGTGGGCAGGTAAGTGGAGCTGAGTCCATGAAAAGATCAGCCATGATCTTATTGGATGACAGAGTATGCTCGATGGGCCAAATGGCCTACTCCTGCTCCTGCTTCTTCTGTTCTTATGCCACAATCACTTTTCAATTTAAGTAAGGGCAGATCTGGTTTTCTTAGGTTTGCTGTGATACCGGCCAATTTGGACTTGCTGGGATCCAAGAGGAAGAAGTTGAGAAACGGAAAGTTAGAGAAATCGAAAAGTCATTCTCCAGTGCCCATCAATCAGGTAAACAGCACTCTCGACCTCTTCACAGGAAGCAGTTGGATTCATTTAGCACTCCTACAGGCCTCACTATCTTCTCTCTTTTCAAAGAGAAAAAAAAATCCCACATCTCATCCATCGCTAAATCTGTATCCCAGATGCTTGGTTTTGTCTTTCATGCCAAACATTCACTTTTCCCCTGAACAACTATTAACTCTCTACCTACCCGAAGTCTGTAAAAAATTCCCACTCTGCTTCCACATCTGCGGACTCACATCCAGCATCTCTCTCACTTTATTAAACAATCTGCTATGGTTCAGGAGTGAGCATGAGGCCCACAGACATGTGGTCCAGCCTGCAACTCCCTTAATAAAGAGCCGAAATTGCTTGAGAAACTCAGCAGGTCTGGCAGCATCTGTGGAGAGAGAGAAACAGAGGGAATATTTTCGAGTCTGGTGTGACTCTTCTTCAGAACTAAGACTTCCAGCCTAATACAGAGGGAGCGGCGCACTGTCAGAGATGCTACCTTTCGGAGGAAAGATTAAACCGGGATGCTATGGCTTACTGAGTTGAATAAGGCAGTACTGTTTCAGAGAGTTTGGGTGTTCTCGCCAGTTTTTATCACTCACATTGTGAGGAAAGGGAGGTTGTGGTGGTGGTAGCATTATCACTTCATGAGACAATGGCCAGTTTCGAAGAAACGTGAACTCTGCATTCTCTCAGATGCTGCCTGACTTGGTGCATTGTTCCAGCCTCTGCAGTTCTTTTTGTTTGCTGTTAATGCTTTTCTTTCAACAAATCATTTGAATCCCTACAGCATGCGAGCAGGCTATTCAGCCCATCAGGTCCACACCATCCCACCCAGACCCAGCCCTATATCCTCTCCCTATAACTTCACATTTCCCATGGCTAACCCACACGTCTTTGGACTGTGGGAAGAAGCCCACACAGGCACAGGAAGGACACACAAAAATCCACACAGACAGCTCCCCATGGCTGGGATTGAACTTGTGCCCCTAGCAGAGCAAGGTAACAGTGCTAACCACTGAGCCACCAATGCAGGAACTCAAATCTCCAAAGCTTGGAAAATGACACTGGTCTCAGCAACAGTGACCACAAAACCATTACAGTTTGAAAAGTATCCACAAATGCTCTTTTTGTGAAATGTCATGGGGCACAGAGTCAATGTTGAGGGCTCCTAGGGGGAGAAATTGACTGCCCTTATTTAGTGTGACTCCAGACCCATAGCAATGCAGTTGACTTTCCAATACCATCCAAGAGCCAGCAGGGTGCTCAAGGCCAGAGGGCAGGAGGTCAATGTTGTGGGGGTCGGGGAGGTGATACCCTAGTGTTATTATCGTTGGACTGTTAATCCAAAGACCCAGATAATGTTCTGGGGGCCCAGGTCTGAATCCTGCCACGGCAGACGGTGGAATTTGAATTCAATAAATATCTGGAATTAAGAATCTAGTGATGACTGTGAATCCATTGTCAACTGTTGGAAAAACCCATCTGGTTCATTAATGTCCTTTAGGGAAGGAAACTGCCATCCTCACCTGGTCTGGCCTGACATGTGACTCCAGACCCACAGCAATGCGGTTGACTCTTAATTGCCATCTGGGCAATTAGGGATGGGCAATAAATGCTGCCTGGCCAGCGACACCCTCATCCTGTGACTGAATAAAGGAAAACAAAACACAACAGAATAGGAAGTGCAGTCAGTGTGGGGTAGGCAGTGTCCCAACTGTACAAAGCTGAATCAGAGTGGCAAAGTGGTAATGTTGCTTGGCTTGTAATCTAAAATCTCAACTTAATGCGTTGGAGATGTGCGTTCAAATCCCACTGTGGTGAATAACAAAATGTGAATTTAATTTCTAGTATCGAGAATAAAAAGCCAACTCTCTAAAGCAACCAAGTAACCATTAGCAATAGTCTACAGAGCCACAGTAATAAAATGTTTGCCTCTGAAACAGCTGAGGAAGCTGTTCAGTTCAAAGGCAATAAACACTGGTTTAACCAGCAACACTCACATCCCACAGACATTTTTTTACCACAGTTTGACCAAGCCATTCAGTTGTATCAAACTATGATAGAAAAGAATCAAATTGGACAGGCCACCTGGTATCAACCGAGGCACCGGCAATGGCAAACTCAGCTCTGCCAAGCCTGCTGAGTCCTCCCTTCCACCATCCAGGGGCCAGTGGGAGAGCTGTCTCACAGACTGGTTAAACCTCAGCCTGATACAGTCATACTCACAGATTCAGACCTTACAGACAATGTCCCAGACACCACCATCACCATCCCTGGATCTGTCCTATCTCACCGGCAGGACAGGCCCAGCACAGGGGACAGCACAGTGGGATACAGTCAGGAGGGTGTTGCTCCAGGAGTCCTCAACATTGACTCCAGACCCCATGAAGTCTCATGGCTTCAGGGTAAACATGGGCAAGGAAACCTCCTGCTGATTACCACATACCGTCCTCTGATGAATCAGTACTCCTTAATGTTGAACAACACTTGGAGGAAGCACTGAGGATGGTAAGGACACAAAACATACTCTGGGTGGGGGATGTCAATGTCCACCACCAGGAGGGGCTCAGCAGCAGTACTACTGATTGAGATGGTCGGGTCCTAAAGGACATAACTGCTAGACTGGGTCTGCAGCAGGTGGTGAGGGAACCAACAAGAGGGAAAAACATACTT
Organism: Stegostoma tigrinum; assembly: GCF_030684315.1. Taxonomy (NCBI): domain Eukaryota; kingdom Metazoa; phylum Chordata; class Chondrichthyes; order Orectolobiformes; family Stegostomatidae; genus Stegostoma; species Stegostoma tigrinum. The sequence goes on from NC_081404.1 coordinate 4,170,832, forward strand.
GACCTCATCCTCACCAATCCGCCAGCTGCAGATGCACCTGTCCATGACAGTGTCGGTAAGAGTAACCATCGCACAGTCCTAGTAGAGACAAAGTCCCACCTTCACATTGAGAACTTCTCTATCACCATGCTAATTGGGACAGACTTCAAACAGATCTAGCAACTCAAGACTGGGCATCTATGAAGCGCTGTGGGCCATCAGCAGCAGCAGAATTGTACTCCAGCACAATGTGTAACCTCATGGCCTGGCATATCCCCCACTCAACCATTACCACCAAGCCAGGGGATCAATCCTGGTTCAATGGAGGGTGCAGTAGGGCATGCCAGGAGCAGCACCAGGGATACCTGAAGATGAGGTATTAACCTGGTGAAGCTACGAAACAAGACCACGTGCACCCCAAACAGTGAAAGCAGCAAGTGATAGACAGAACTAAGTGATCCCACACCAATAGATCAGATCTAAGATCTGCAATCCTGCCATCCAGTTGTGAATGGTAGCAGAAATTAAACAAGTCACTGGAGGAGGAGGCTCCACAAATATCCCCATCCTCAATGATGGAAGAGCCCAGCACATCAGTGCAAAAGATAAGGCTGAAGCATTCGCAGCGATCTTCAGCCAGAAGTGCCGAGTGGAAGATCCATCTCAGCCTCCTCCAGTGGTCCCCAGCTTCACAGATACCAGTCTTCAGCCAATTCGATTCATTCCACATGATATCAAGAAATGGTTAGAAACACTGGAGACTGCAAAGGCTGCGGGCCCTGACAGTATCCCGGCAATAGTACTGAAGACTTGTGCTCCAGAACTTGCCTCTCTCCTAGCCAAGCTGTTCCAGTGCAGATACAACCCTGGCAACTACCTGACAATGTGGAAATTTGCCCAAGTATGTCCTGTACACAAAAAGCAGGACAAATCCAACCCGACCAATTACCGCCCCATCAGTCTACTCTCGATCATCAGTAAAGTGATGAAGGTGTCACTAACAGGGCTATCAAGCAGCAACTGCTCAGCAAAAACCTGCTCAGTGACTCCCAGTTTGGGTTCCACCAGGGCCACTCGGCTCCTGATCTCATTACAGCCTTGATTCAAACACGGACAAAAGGAGGTTAATTCCACAGGGGAGGGGAGAATGTGGCAACAAGGAGCCCCCTGAAAACTGTAATCAATGGACAAACTCTCTGCTGGGTGGAGTCATACCTGACACATAGGAAGATGGTTGTGGTTGTTGGAGGCCAATCATCTCAGCTCCAGGGCATCTCTGCAGGAGTTCCTCAGGGTAGTGGCCCAACCAACCTGTTATGGAGATGTTATTATGCAAGTGGGATTTGAACCTGGGCCTCCTAGTCCAGATATAGGGGTAAGTTCCTCAGGGTCATGACCGAGACCCAACAATCTTTAACTGCTTTATCAATGTCCTTCCCTGCCATTCAGGCAGTGGCGAGGCCACTAGGGGGCCCTACCCTCAAACCAAGACCCTGGATGTGGAAGTCCCGCCCAGTGAGGACTACTGGCGAATCCCAGACTAGCAGCACTTGCGCTCAGCAGTGCCACAGAGATTGATGAAGGGTGCAGAGCCTGGAGTGCCAAGATGGTGGCGGGCCCAAGACAAGAGTGAGTAATATGGGCGCGGGGTGGCTTTGTGTGACAGGAGTTGTGCGAAGATTGGGGACTTGTGGCAGTGTGGAGTTGGAAGTGAGGACAAAGGGTTTCAGTGGGCTCCCTTCTTCCTGGTGTTCAGTCATGTGATCATGTAATGTGTGGGCTACCTCTCATGATGTCAAGCTGTCCGCATAGCTGCCAGGAAAGTCACATGGTGCCAAATTGGGTTCATCCAAGGCCTATACGGTGAGGTCCTTAAGTGCTGACCATTTTGCCACTTAAGTGCCTCTGTTGGTAGGGAGGCAGACTGTCAACAGTAGGCCTACCTACCCAGGGCTTAGCAACACAAGCACATTGAAATTAGGAGCAGAAGTAGGCCATTCAGCCCACTGAGTCTGCTCCACCATTCAATATGGTCACAGCTGACAGTCCCACTCCCTCTCCGTGCCCTGTGACGCCTTTAATCTCTGGAGAACTCTTCTCTCCTCAGTTCATTCAGCAACTTTGCTTCAACAGCCAACTGTGGGTGGAGAATCCCACAGATAAACTCGATTCACACTCACACACAACACACAAATACACAGTCACACTTTCTGTCTCACACACTCACACAGACATACACACACACACACAAATACACATGCACACTCTCTCTCTCTCTCTCACACACACACACACACACACACACTCTCTCTCTCTCTCTCACATACTCACACAGACACACACACACACACACACACACAAGTTCAAGAACGAACAAATCAGTTTCAGCCTCCCTGCTCCAGACAACCCTGTCGCAGAGACAGGCTGACTGACACAGGCATTGGCTTGCTAATCTGAATGTGTGAGAAAGCCTTTGGGCCTATTGCTCATGGTGACCACAGCATTGTGACTAAGCACTTCCTCCCTCTGTCGTTATATATATATAGATAATACCGTGTGTGTGTGTGTGTGTGTGTGTGTGTGTGTGTATGTGTGTGTGGGGAGGGGTGGGAGCAAGCTGAAGGGCTCTCTCTTCCTCCATAAAACAACATTTTGAAGCAGAAGTATTGGAGACAAAACCTTTTAGCATTGCCTGAGAGAAATAGCCTTGCATCCTTGGTTCTCCATCACTAATTGGTTTATTTGTGTTATTTGTTGGGTCCTTTGTTAACTAAGTAGGCGACGAGTTAGTATAACCAGTCAATAACACCAATATCATTACCTCTCACACAACTCCCCAGCTAGTAGGCCATAAATTTGATGGACTTTTCTCCGTGAGTCATTCCTGTCTTAATTAGTTTACCTCAAGCAGTTTCAAGCTTTTGTGAAACGTATGTTATGTCTGTCAAATAACATCTGATCATACCCTGTTCCCTGCAGAAGTTGTCACAGGCTCCTTCAGATTTGTTCATACTCTCTAGACAGAGTCCCCAGTTATTATTGAGCCTCAAAACTTCAGCTGTTCTGAGACATACAGCATGGAAATAGAACTTTTGACCCAACATGCCCATATATCCCAATCGGACCTAGCCCCATTTGCCAGTATTTGGCCCATGTCCCTCTAAACCCTTCCCACTCATATACACAATCATAAATGTTGTAACTGTACCAGCCTCCACCACTTCCTCTGGCAGCTCATTCCATACACACACCACCCTCTGTGTGAAAAAGTTGTCCCTCAGGTCCCTTTTACTCTTTCTCCCCTCACCTTAAACCTATCCCCCTCTAGTTTCAGACTCCCCTACCCAGGGGAAAAGACCTTGTCTATTCACCCTATCCATGCCCCTCATGATTTTAAAGCCTCTATAATGTCACCCCTCAGCCTCCAATGCTCCAGGGAAAATAGCCCCAAACTATCCCTATCACTCAACCCTGTAAATTATTTCTGAACCCTTTCAAGTTGATAGAATCCCTAGAGTGTGGAAACAGGTTATTTGGCCCAACAAGTCCACACCAACACACAGAGAATCCCACCCAGACCTAATCCCTAATCTACACATCCCTGAACACTATGGACAATTTAGCATGGCCAATCCACCCTAACCTACACAACATCATCCTTCCCGTAGCAGGGAGCGCAGAATTGAATGCAGTATTCCAAAAGTGGCCCTAACCAATGTCCAGTACAGACACAACATGACCCTCCCAACTTCTACACTCAATGCACTGACCAATAAAGGCAAGCGTACCAAATGCCTTCCTGTCTACCTGCAGTTCCACTTTCAAGGAATTTTGAACTGGTCCCATTCTATCTTTAACTGCATGCATATATATACATGTTGTCATTCTGTTCACACACACGCCTACATCCATCTGTCTTGGGAGGGCCAATTGACTGTGCCTGGAGACTGCAGTTCCACTTGAGATATGAAAAACTGCTGCCTTCTTTAGTGACTTTCGTCCAACCCAGTGCATCAATTAGGAACCAGCTTGTGAAGAGACGACTCTCTAAGCCCCAAGTGCCCACTGAAGTGAACAGGCTGGAGGGTGGCGAACAGTGCCTGACTGCCCAGCCTGGGGCAAGACAGAACAATCAGGTAAGATCCAATGGCTAACCCAGCTAGCTTTACATCCCTGGACAATTTAACATGGCCAAACCACACTTGCCTTTTTTTGCTATTCATTTGTGGGATGTGGGCATTGCTTGCTGGGCCCAGCATTTATTGCCTGTCCCTAGTTGCCATTGAGAAGGTGGTGGTGAGCTGCCTTCTTGAACCGCAGCAGTCCACCTGCTGTAGGTGGACCCACGATGCCCTTAGGGAGGGAATTCCAGGATTGTGACCCAACGACAGTGAAGGAACGGCGATATATTTCCAAGTCAGGATGGTGAGTGGCTTGGAGGGGAACTTGCAGGGGGTGGTGTTCCCATGTATCTGCTGCCCTTGTCCTTCTAAATGGAAGTGGTCGTGGGTTTGGAAGGTGCTGCCTGAGGATCTTTGGTGAATTTCTGCAGTGCATCTTGTAGATAGTACACACTGCTGCTACTGAGCGTCGGTGGTGGAGGGAGTGGGATGTTTGTGGATGTGGTGTCAATCAAGCAGGAGCTGCTTTGTCCTGGATGGTGTTGAGCTTCTTGAGTGTTGTTGGGGCTGCACCCATCCAGGCAAGTGGGGAGTATTCCATCAAACCCCTGACTTGTGCCTTGTAGATGGTGGACAGGCTTTGGGGAGTCAGGAGGTGAGTTACTTGCTGCAGGATTCCTTGCTTCTGGCCTGCTTTGTATTTATGTGGTGCGTATAGTTGTGTTTCTGGTCAATGATAACTGGCAAGATGTTGATAGTGAGGGATTCAGTGATGGTAACACCATTGAATGTCAAGGGGCAGAGGTTAGATTGTCTCTTATTGGTGATGGTCACTGCCTGGCATTTGTGTGGCATGAATGGCACTTGCCACTTGTCAGTCCGAGCCTGGATATTGTCTAGATGTTGTTGCATTTGAACATGGACTGCTTCAGTATCTGAGGAGACATGAATGGTGCTGAACATTGTGCAATCATCAGCGACCATCCCCACTTCTGACCTTATGATGGAGGGAAGGTCATTGATGAAGCAGCTGAAGATGGTTCGGCCGAGGACACTACCCTGAGGAACTTCTGCTGAGATGTCCTGGAGCTGAGATGACTGACCTCCAACTACCATGATCATCTTCCTGTGTGTCAGGTATGACTCCAACCACTGGGGAGTGGCCCTGGTGGAACCCAAACTGGGAGTCACTGAGCAGGTTTTTGCTGAGCAGTTTCTGCTTGATAGCTCTGTTACTGACACCTTCATCACTTTACTGATGATCGAGAGGAGACTGATGGGGCTGTGAGGCAGCAGTGCTAACCACTGAGCCGCTGTGCACCCATTGTGCTTGTTGTCATCTAGGAATATGTAATAACTGGTAATGTAACCTGCCAGATCTCTTTGTTTGAGTGTACGTTGTAATTTCAAGGGCCATGTGAAACCTATGAGCAGATTTCTTGGGGCACCCATTTGACACCCAATACCGCAGTGCATAACTCAACTCCTGATTCCCCAAAGCCTGTCCGCCATCTACAGGGCACAAGTCAGGAGTGTGATGGAATACTCCCCAGTTGCCTGAATGGGTGCAGCCCCAACAACACTCAAGAGGTTTGACCCCATCCAGGATAAAGCTCCCGCTTGATTGGCACCACATCCACAAACATCCCACTCCCTCCACCACCGACACTCAGTAGCAGCAGTGTGTACCATCTACAAGATGCACTGCAGAAATTCACCAAAGATCCTCAGGGAGCACGTTCTGAACTCACGACCACTTCCATCTAGAAGGACAAGGGCAGCAGATACATTGGAACACCACCCCCTGCAAGTTCCCCTCCAAACCATTCACCATCCTGACTTGGAAATATATCGCTGTTCCTTCAGTGTCACTGGGTCAAAATCCTGGAATTCCCTCCCTAAGGGCATCGTGGGTCAACCCACAGCACATGGACTGCAGCGGTTCAAGGAGACAGCTCACCCCCCGCCTTCTCAAGGGGGCAACTAGGGACAGGCAATAAAGGCTGTGCCCGTCCGAAGGTGGTCACGTTCCCTGAATTAATAGATCAAACTTTGTAAGGGACTTACTGATGGGTCGAGGGGATGTTATCTGACAATTCAATTTACCAAAGGCAAACATTGTCCTGTGCAAATGCAGCGTTACAACGTCGGTGACAAACCGGGATATTCAGGTCTAGAAAACGGATTTATCCGGCAGGCTTCATCAGGAGGGGTCGGGAGTGAGTCTTAACAAGAATTCGTAAGCTTCTTGTTTGCAGATTCTTATCGGGGGGTGGGGGGGAAAATGAAACTGTAACCACACCTCGGCCACGTGCGGCAGAAGGGGTGGGGGCTGGGGACTGCAGCATCTGTCTGGACGCTTTAATAAACCGTTGTGTCAGGGAGCAGCTTCCACTTTGGGACAGACTTCGTTGTTGGTTTGAGGAGGTGTGCCGGGGTCGGGGGCAGCGGAGGATGAGCATCGCAGGAAAATGACTTTCCGAAGAGTGAAAAAGTTGAGCCGTAAGGAGGACTACGGCAGCGCCGAGTGCACCGGGGCAGACAGTGATATTTACAAAAGCGGCGCTGAAACTTACAAAAGCGCCGCTGAAACTTATAAGACCTCTGAACTTTACAAGACCCTCGCTTACTCCGGGGGCACGTTACCTCGCAGCCACAAGCAAGTGAGTAAAACAACAAATATTGTTTTGCTGTAACATCTGCTTTGCAAAACAAACAAACGTATTTTGTTTTCTTTAAAGTGAAAACAGCAGCTCAGTATTCCAGGTAGAAATGTGATTTCTGACGCCACCTTTACCATGAATTGGTCACAGAAAGTGAAGTTTTGTGGAGTCCTATTGCTAGGGTAGTCATGAGTAGAGGCAAACGGATTGGGGTCACTTGCTGTGTCGGCAACACCGAGGTGTCTACCTTTTGTGCTGTTCTGAAGAAGGGAAACGTTAACCCTGTTTCTCTCTCCACAGATGCTGCCAGACCTGCTGAGTTTCTCCCGCAATTACAGTTCTTGTTTCAGGCTTACAGCCCCACTTTGTTTTACTTTCGCCAGTATCAACGTTGGCGCAGCAGCTGTGATGTTTCTTAGCACAAAATAGATTATTTGCAATCTCGCTCAAAATTGCTCGACGGGTAGAGCCTTGTTATGAATGGCAACAGGTTTTCCTTTAATTCGATGCTTTCAGTGGGTTTGGGGAGCAATTCCTCACAAGCTCTGGTTAAGCATATTTCGCAGTCTGATAAACCTGAGGGATGGAAATCTCTGGGGTCGGAAAGGTTGACTACATTAGAGGCGCCATTCATTGAAAAGTTCTCTCATGGAAGCTTTTGGATTACAAAGACTGTGCCTGAAATGGATCCATACAGATCAGCTATGATCTAATTGAATGGCAGAACAGGCTGAAGGGGCCGAATGGGCTGGGGAAGGAAGGTGGGGTGGCGTAAGAGGGATTCACTTCTCCTTATCTCACAAACCTGGGAAGGGAGGGAGGGGACAAACCCGAACATGAGTGAGGGAGAGGGAGTGGGTGATAACCCCTGAGTGGAGTCGGGGCATGTGGGTTTTTGTCCCAAGCTTTTAAAGGTGGGGAGCAGTGCAAGTGCAGGGCTTTCCGGGAGAGCCCAGCTGTGTGTTTGAGGGCCAGGTGGCCCTTTTATGTTTGTATCCTGGGCTTGTGATAACAGAGGGTTTCATAACAGCAACAATGTGCATTTATGTAGGGCCCTAAATGTAGTCAAACATCCTGTGGCCAGGTGGCCGTGTTGCGTTTGCATCCGGCGCTTGTGATAACAGCAACAACAATGTGCATTGACATTGCGCCTTCAATGTCATCAATCATCCCAGGGTGCTTCGCAGGAGAACGTCTTCAGACAAAACCCAACACTAAGCCACATACAGAACCCCTGAATGGTTTGGTTAAATGTTGGTCGAACCGGGAGGATTTTAAGAAACACCTCAGAGGAGGAGAGAGAGAGATGCAGAAATGTTTCAGGAGGAAACTCCAGAGCTGGGACTGAGGGAGCTGGTGTCGAAAACCCAGGGAATAGGTGACAGATCAGAATTGGAGGAACACAGAGATCTTGGAGAACTGTGGCTCTAGAGGAAGTTACAAAGCAGTGACCAAGCTCCAAGTGCTTTTCTTCTTTTTAACTGGACAATAAGTTCTACTCCGAGCCACACCCCATCCTGACTTGGAAACATATCACTACCATTCTCTTCTGTCGCTGGGTCAAAATCCTGGAATTCCCTCCGTAATAGCATTGTGGATCTACCTGCAGCATATGGACTGCAGCAGTTCAAGAAGGCCCCATCTTCTCAAGGGGCAACGAGGGACAAGCAATAAATGCTGTGCCCAGCCTGTGATGCCCATGTCCCATGAATGAGTACAGACCAGAGCAGAGGCTGGCACTGAAGAGAAACACTGTGCCCAATCTCAGTGGGCCATGTTTGGGCAGGGGCTGTAGATGGGGCCCACATGGAGAGCAGAATGTCCAGGGAGCAGTCGCAAAGTGGAGCGGGGTATAGCTTTAACAACTTGTGCTATTGCTGAAATTGAAGCAGAAATTGTTGGAGAAACTCAACAGGTCTGGTAGCATCTGTGGGGGGAGAGACAGACAGAGACAGAGACAGAGTTCACTTTTCAAGCCTGGTGTGACTGAAGAACATGTCAGACTCGAAATATTAACTCTGTTTCTCCTTCCCTAGATGCTGCCAGACTTGTTGAGTTTCTCCAGCGATTTCTGCGTTGATTTCAGATTTCCAGCAGCCAAATGAGCTTGCATGTATTAGTGCTGCTGCTGCCAAGGTATGTTTGTCTCTCATGGATGGTGGATTATGTGGAATGGATTCCTGGTCACTGAATTGGCTTCAGCTTGTTTATAAAGGAAAATGACCGACTTTCTGTTGAAAAGTGGTTTGAGAATGAGACTGCCCTACTTCATCTGTTTGCTTTTCAGAGCAGGAACTACAAACCCAGAAGTTACACTCAGCAATGTATAATGAGGAAGCAATTCTTCAGATAAAGGGGAATGAAGTCTGGAATTCTTTCCCATTGCCCCTCTTCCCCCCCCAAAAAAGCTGTTGACATTGAAGTGGGGTGCAATTGAAAATTTCGAAACTGACCAATTTGTTTTTGAGGAAGGGGGTTTTTGTGTTCTTCCATGGATGTGGGCATCACTGGTGAGGACAGTATTTGCTACCCATCTCTAATTGCCTCCTGAACTCAATCAGCTATTTCAGAGATAACAGGGTGTAGAGCTGGATGAACACAGCAGGCCAAGCAGCATCAGAGGAGCAGGAAAGCTTGACATTTTGGGCCTAGACCCTTCTTCAGAGAGGCCCAGCATCTGCAGTTCCAACTATCTCTGCGGCTATTTCAGAGGGTAGTTAAGAATCAGCCACATTTGCTGCGGGTCTGGAGTCATACAGAGGCCCAGACCACATAAGGATGACATATTTCCTTCCCTAAGGACATTAGCGAACTGGATGGCTTTTTCCAACAATCAACGGTGCTTTCACAGCCACCATAATTGAAGATTATATTTCAGATTGATTCATTGAATATAAATTCCAGCAGGTGCCAGACTGGAATCCATGTCCCCCACATTTGCCTGGCTGTCTGGGTGATATTACCTGCTCACTTTCTGCGTGATGGTCTGGGGAACAAAGCCAAGTCAATGCAGTTTAAATGCTGCTTGGCCATCATCCAATTGAATGGCAGCACAGGCTCAAGGGCTGAATGGCTTCCTCGTTGCTGCCATAAGGTTGGGCTTTCAGTCTTTTGAGAACAAGAGTAGTACCAACTGGCCGAAAGTGACACACCATCTTCCCTGCCTCCAGTGCTTTGTATTGGATTTATGTCTGATCCCATGCAGTGTACCTAAGAGGGTTCCATTTCATTAAACCACTCAGCCAATTGCTCAACCTTGCCAAATTGTAAGGGAAAAACATTATATCAGATCATAGCTGATGTGTATGCCTTCATGGCCTAACTGAACAGAACTCAAAGACATATCTTTGTTACCTCAGTCCTCTTGCCAAAAGCAATGGATGACTGGGATTGCTGCTCTCCAACAAGATTCAATTCCCTTCGCTGACCCCGGAGTGCAATCCAAACTGATGAGAACGCTCAGCTACCAATATCTGAAAGGAGCTTTCTCAGTGTATCATTAAAGAATCAGGAGATGGTGTCGAGCAGCAGAAGGGCATTCAGCCCGTTGTTTGAGATGTCCAGCCAATCCCACTACACTCCCCTTTCCCTGTCACTTTGTCATCTGGAGGACTGATCCAATCCTATTCTGATGCCACTATTGAATCTGCTTCCACTAAGATTCCCTCTTGGGCATTGGATTCCAGATCGTGACCACTCTTCGCATGATGAAGTGATCAAAAAAGCACTGTGACATCTCATTGAGTCATGCATAATCTGCAACATTGCCCATCTGCCAATTCTTTAAACCTCTCCTGGGCCTAGAAAGCAGTCACTTCTCACTTACTCACTCTGAACCGTCTCACCGTTTTGAACGCGTCAATCAAATCTCCTCTTAACCTTTTCTGCTCAAAGGGAAACCACCCCTAGCTTCTCCAGTCTCCCCGATGAAAGCTCCTCATCCCCAGAATCAAATCCTCTTTGTACCCAGTCCTGTTTGGGAATGAGCTGTTGGTCAGGGTAGTGGGAGCAGTTTCAGAAAGCTTTCGAAAGGTGAAGTATTCCAGAGCTGTGAGGAAGGAGCAGGGCAGTGGGCCTAGTTAGTGGCTCGTTCACACAGCGAGTGGTCTCTGATTCTCCTGAACCGTCCTCTCATGTTGATATTTCGCTGCTGACTGTGGGAGGCTGTTGACACAGTATGATTTGCCTGTCGCCTACGTGATAGTCACGCCACTTCATTGTGTGCAGTTCCTTTGAGACGCTTTGACATGCTAATCTATATCAAGGCAAACATCATCTGTTATCAGGCTGGCAGCGAAACCCGGCTGGTGTATGCCTTTCTCTAGAATGAACTGCACTGAGGCCAAGGAAACACTTCACTGAACAATGCAGAATTTGCAACAGGTTGTGTTTCACAGAAACTGCAAATCTCTGCGATACTGGATTGCACCCTTCTGTTTTCCTTCAATTCTGGCCTCTGGTGCAGCTAAATTTCCAATGCTTAACCATTGTTGTCCATGCCTCCCAGGTGTCAAGGTAAATGTTCCCCAAACACACACTCTCACTCACTCTCTCTCTCTCTCTCTCTCTCTCTCTCTCTCTCTCTCTCTCTCTCTCTCTCTCTCTCTCTCTCTCTCTCTCTCTCTCTCTCTCTCTCTCTCTCTCTCTCTCTCTCTCCCCCCCCCCCCCCCCCCCCCCCCCCCTCTCTCTCCCCCTCCCTCTCCCTCTCTCTCTCTCCCCCTCCCTCTCCCTCTCTCTTAGATAACAAGGTGTGGAGCTGGATGAACACAGCAGGCCAAGCAGCATCAGAGGAGCAGGAAAGCTAACGTTTCCGGCCTAGACACTTCTTCAGGAGGAGGGTCTAGGCCTGAAACGTCCGCTTTCCTTCTCCTCTGATGCTGCTTGGCCTGCTGTGTTCATCCAACTCCACACTTTGTTATCTCAAATTCTCCAGCATCTGCAGTTCCCACTAGATCTCTCTCTCTTCCCAGCCCTTGTGCCTCTCTAACTCCTCCATGTGTGGTTCATTCACCAATTTTAGTCGATTATTCTTCCTCTGAAGCACACTGGAGTGATTTACTGCATCGAAGGTGCTGCATCAACGATGTTGTTACACAGCTATCAATTCAACTAGGTCCAGTCACAGTGTAGTGTCTATAAACTTCGAGCTGGATAAGTGCAGAGGGTCAGACTGCATCAGAGGAGCAGGAGAGTCAATGTTTCAGGATGAAACCCTTCGTCAGGACTCTTTCACCAGCCGGCAAGCATCTGACCTCCATTCAGCAATTAGCCAATGTGTTACGGTGGAATCCAGGGGTTTATTGTGTGGGGAATTGCAGGCACAGATTCATGATGCTTTGAAACATTTGCGAAATTTGCTTATGATCCTGACAGCACCTAAGAGATGTTCCTAAATAAATTAATATTAGTGCCTTCTGTTAAAGGGTCTTAAAGAGCTCTTGGCTGGAATTTTTAAAACAATTCATTCATTAACGAGTTGAGGGTGTTGCTGTTTATTGCCTACCCTTAATTATCCAGAAGGTAGTTAAGAGTGAACTGCATTGCTGTGGGTCTGGAGTCATATGTAGGCTAAACTGGGTAAGGATGGCGAATTTCCTTCCCTAGAGGACATTAGTGAACCAGGTCGGATTTTCCCATGACAATCAAATTCATGGTCATCAGTAGATTCTTAATTCCAGAAAAAATAACACCTGGTCATCATTAGACTCTGAATTTCAATGACATTCAAAGTCTATTTTGAATTCCACCATCTGCTATAGCAGAATATGAACCTGGGCCTCTGGATTAACAGTCCAGCCATAATATCACTAGGCTATCACCTCTTCTCTGCCCTTCCATTCAGTGTTATTTGAAGTTATTTGGTTATCGCTGTTTGTAAATTATTAAAATTAGGTGACCTTGCAGTTCTTAAAAAGCAAGTTTCCCAGGATCTGGGCATCAGTGGCTGGGTCCAGCCTTTATTGCCCATCCCTAGTTGCCCCACCTTGAGAAGGTGGGGGTGAGCTGCCTTCTTGAACCGCTGCAGTCCATGGGCTGTGGGTTGACCCACAATGCCTTTGGGAGGGAATTCCAGGACTTTGACCCAGCAACAATGAAGGAACGGCGATATATTTCCAAGTCAGGATGGTGAGTGGCTTGGAGGGGAACTTGCAGGGGGTGGTGTTCCCGTGTATCTGCTGCCCTTGTCCTTCTAGATGGAAGTGGTTGTGGGTTTGGAAGGTGCTGCCTGAGGATCTTTGGTGAGTTTCTGCAGTGCATCTTGTAGATGGTACACACTGCTGCTACTGAGCGTCGGTAGTGGAGGGAGTGGATGTTGATTTTTAGACTTATGTTCACATTGGACACAGCAAGCTTTGTTTCAATAAAGTATGAAAGCTGCAGTGTCTATTTGCTGTTTCATCTTTGGAACAGACCCTTTCAGCTGCTGAGAACACTGGTTGGCGAAACCTCCCTTTTAAGTTTCAGTTTTGGTCTGTGGACCACATAAACCTGAACTTAGATCAAAGAACTGGAATTGATCTCACCCTGTGGTCAGTGATGAGTAGAAAAATATTAAAGGGGTCCAACTGTCGACCAGTGTACCGTTCCCCTCCAGCCCTAGCTTCGCTTCAAGTGAAACTCTGCTTAGTGGTAAGGGTGTGTTGAGCAGCACGCACCACAGTTGTGTTTGGAAGTGACGCTAGGCACAGTCATTCCAGTACAAGACTGGTAATCAGAGGTCTCTGCTAGTTATCCATAGACAAGAGTTCAAACCCCACCAAGGCATCTGGGGAATTTAAATTCAATTATTTAAATAAATTTGTGATTTAAAAAGATTAGCATTAACGTTGGAGACCGTAGGACTACCATTGAGCTGGGAGAGATATCTGCTGTCCTCACCTAGTCTGGCCGACGTGTGACTCCAGACCTCAGCAAATGGAGCTAACTCTGAATAGGCTACACGGTTGCCTCAGGGGTAATTAGGGATGGGTGATCAGTGCTGGTCTGAATAAAATCAGAACTGAGAAAAAGCCAGCCAAGCAGGTCGTGTTCTGCTTCATGATCAGGCAATTTCAATTCCTCGTTTAAGACCTAACCTGGGGATTTGTGGGCTTGAAAAATGAGAAATGCCTGAGTTGTCAGTTTAGCCACTGAGTTCAGAGAAGTTCCTTATCATCGAGGGTGTAATGTTTTCCATTGCTTTGTGTGTGAATGCTGACAGTTGGGGGAAGACGTTAGCATTGTGATTGGACAGCAGCTTCAAGCTTGCAAGGCATCATGGAAAATGTCATGTCTGAAATACTGAGTGTGCCTGGTTTGGTTTAATTTTTCAACTTTGGAGCTGTAGACTCTCTGAGAACTCCATCTCTTATGGAGCTGTTATAGGTTGTACATGCTGGAATACATAAGCATCTATGTTGGGCACAAAATCACATGAGCACTAAAGACAAATATCCTTAGACTCTATTTGGGTCATCTTCCCATTCATTCCCGAGTGATACCATCTTCACCCCTTTGGGTTCAACGCAAGCAGGTGCAGCAAGCTGGCACACACTGTCTCTGGCATTTAGGTGAGAATCCAACTCCTCTCGATTGGCATGAAAGCCTCCTACCTGAAGCAAATCTGGGCACTCAGTGTCAAAGACGGGTGTAACTTCCCTCTCAGTGACAAACCTGGGCAAAGAGGCCAAGGAGGTTGGGTAGAAGTGGCAAGCGTCACACTGGCAGCTTCCCTTGGGGTCTGGGCTCAGGCTTTTTTTTAGAGCAAATAGAAGGAGTCTTGCTTTGTACTGAACTCTGCGGCCTCGTATCTGGGAGTGCACTGATTCCTGGAACTGAGAAGAGTTCCATGTTGATAAGTGCACAGTGACTGTACAATGTGAAATACAAGCGACATTCAGTTTAAAATAGTGGCCAGGGCTCTGAATGGTGACAACTCTTCTCCCATCTAAATGAATCAGGAAATACGACGACACACCCAGTGACTGGACTATTTACCATGGAGACCATCCAAAGCCTGTATGCTCTACACCTTTGGAGCAAGTGTGCAGGCTCAACACACACAATCCATGCCTGCACATCTCCAGCGAACATCCCCATTCACAGAAAATTCGTGACACAGGAATGACTCGAGAGTTGCTGTCAGTTTTGCAAATAACGTGATTTACACCTGTTGGCCGCTACCAAGTTGCTGCTGAGCCGTTTTCCTGGCAAGGAACTTGAGGGTGGAAGGGCCAGTTGAGGTGGGTTAAAGGTCAGTTGGCCTTTGGGCCCTGTGGACATTGGGAACCTCCAAACAGTCGATTCCAAATTCTGAGACCCTCCATTGACCCTCTGGTTTCTACAGCCCATGTGCCAACCATAATTGACCAAGTGGCCAACCCAGGCAAGATCAGTGCCAACTGACAGGAATCCCATGCTCACTCCATTCATTTTAGGCTTACACCAGTGTCATAAAATTCCTAAAATGTGGAAGTAGGCCATTCAATCCCACCCATGCCCCCCCCCCCCGCCCCACATTCCCCATGGCTAACCCATCCAGCCTGCACCTCCCTGGACACCACGGGCAATTTAGCACGGCCAATCCACCCTAACCTGCACATCTTTGGACTGCAGGAGGAATCCAGAGCACCTGGAGGAAAACCGTCATAGACACGGGGAGAATGTGCAAACTCCACACGGTCACCCGAGGCTGGAATTGAAACTGAGTCCCTGGCACTGTGAGGCAGTAGTGGTAACCACTGAGTTACCATGCCGCCCAACCCAAAAGATACCATCCTAACCCAGCCATCTACCCACAGAGTTGGGATTCAGCTCAGTGCCACATGACACCACTGGAAGGAACTGCCCTAGTGAGACCATTAAATCCATGCTCCCATTCCCCATGCAACACTCCCATACTGCAACAGCATTTGCGATGACATGCACTTGGGAGAGGCCGTGTATTTGCGCTGGGTTCTTCATTTTTCCACCTCTTGCTTTCATGTGATATGAATCAAGGCACGGTCTACATTTTCTTGTTTGCTACAAATGGGACTTAAAAAGTAAAAAGTGGTCCCTGATGATTTCAACAGTCAGCAAGACTGGCTACAAGATTGCGAGAAATGGAAAGTTGCCCTGCAATGGTTAGTAGTGTTTGGAGAGTAAGGGTATGCAGACAGATCTAACCATGATAGAAATCAGAAAGGAAATGCATTTGGTCAATTTAACCAGAAGGGTGTGGGCGGAATTGCACATCTGGGGGAGGTGTGTGTGTATGTGCGTGGGGCGGGGGGAGTTTTGTCTGGATAACAAGGCATGAGGAAATTGCGTTGACTCTCAGTTGGTTTTTCAAGAGGGGAAAGTGCTTTCATGTGCTGACTTCAAACTAGTGCCAGTGAAAATAAAAACTTAATGGAAACCAGAAACGACAACTTATATGATATTATAAATCTTTCCCTCGCTTTCAACCATTCAGTGATGACATTCAGCGGGGCAACGGGGCTGCTGAGTGTGTTAGCAATCTTTTAAAAACCTTTATAGGCTCTTCTCATCCCATTAGGGCAAGGGCCATTGGCTCACAGTCAGCTATGAGGCTTTAATTTCATGACCTTCCCCAATATGTGCATCCCATTGCCTTATTTCAACTGTTTGTAAGGAAAAATGATTGCTGTCCAGGTAGACCAAGCTCAGATTTCCCTCTTACTGGGTCAGGTACCAGTGATATTCGTATCGACTGCTGTGCAGTCCTCCCATCTAGTCATACAGTCATACAGATGGAAACAGACCCTTCAGTCCAACTTGTCCATGCTGACCATAATCCCAAACTAAACTAGCCCCATTTGCCTGCATTTGGCCCATATTGCTCCAACCTTTCCTATCCCTGTACCTGTCCAAATGTCTTTTAAATGCTGTAAGTGTACCCATTTCTTCCTCTGGCAGCTCGTTCCACACAAAAACCACTGTCTGTGAGAAAAAGTTCCCCCACAAGTTCCTGTAAAATCTCTCCCCTCTCACCTTAAACCTATGCCCCTCTAGTTTTGACCTCCCCCACCCTGGGGAAAAGACCTTGGCCAGTCACCCCATCCATGCCCCTCATGATTTTAAAAACCTCTATAAAGTCAGCCCTCAGCCTCCCAACACTCTAGGGAAAATGTCCCCAGTCTATCCAGCCTCTCCTTATAACTGAGATACTCCTATCCCAGTAATATCCAGGTAAATCTTCTCTGAACCCTCTCCAATTTAGAACATAGAACATAGAAAAGTACAGCACAGTACAGGCCCTTCAGCCCAAGATGTTGTGCCGTGGAATAATCCTAATCCAAACATAACCTAAGCTACATTCCCCTCAATTCACTGCTGTCCATGTGCATGTCCAGCAGTCACTTAAATGTCACTAATGACTCCGCTTCCACGACTACCACTGGCAAACTATTCCATGTGCTCACAACTCTCTGCGTGAAGAACCTCCCTCTGACGCCTCCTCTATACCTTCCTCCTAACACCTTAAAACTATGACCCCTCGTGGCAGTCAATCCTGCCCTCGGGAAAAGTCTCTGGCTATCGGCTCTACCCATGCCTCTCATTACCTTGTACACCTCGATCAGGTCACCTCTCTTCCTCCTTCTCTCCAGAGAGAAAAGTCTGAGCTCAGTCAACCTATTTAGTAGCATCCTTCCTGTAACATGGCAACCAGAACTGGGCACAGTGCTCCAGAAGAGGCCTGACCAACATCCTGTACAACCTCAATATGACGTCCTGACGTCCCAACTCCCACACTCAAAAGACTGAGCAATGAAGGCAAGCATGCTAAATGCCTTCTTAACCACCCTGTCTATATGTAACACCACTTTCAAGGAACTTTGTACCTGAACCCCGAGGCCTCTCTGTTCGCTAACACTACCCAACTCCCTACCATTAACTGTAAGTCCTGCCCTTGTTCACTTTACCAAAATGCAATATCTCACTGTGAACTACATGACACTTGAGAGTCTGTCTTTACTTTTATTCCAAGTTCCTTTCGCTCTCTGCTCTCGGATCTACATTGGCAACATTTCCATTTTCACATTCTCACATCCGCTGTTCAAATCCCTCCATGGCTGCACCCTACCTTAACTCTCGACCCTCCTCCAGCCTCATGACCCTCTGAAAATCTCCTCTAATTCCAGCCTCTCTTCCCCCTCGTTTTAATCGCTGTGCCAATGGTAGGCATGCCTTTAGCTGGCCAGGTCCTAGACTCGGGGCATTCGCTCCCTGAACCTCCCCCACTCTCCTTTTCAGGACGTTCCCCTGCCTCTTCTGACCAAGTATTTGGTTCCTCTGTTCTACCGTCCTCCTCAGTGTCAGTTTTTGGTCAGGAAGCCCAGTTGGCATTGGGCATTTTTATGGGGTCTTGCCTTCTGGAGGGGTGGGAGGAGGTGGCATTTATGCTGTGGAATGACACTGGCAGAGGGGTATGAAGCTGACCTTGCTGTTGGCTGCTATGCTATAAAATCTGCTATGTGCTGAGTGAAAGTGACTGCTAACTTTGAGGGGCAAAGAGCTTTGTTGAGGCACAAATGCTTTATCTGCAGAAAGGCTTGAAGAAGAAATCTCGAATCTTTCGGGTATGGAATCGGATCATTTTGATTGTCTCATCCACCTAGCAGGGTAATGGATAGGAAGGGCTCCTTTACCTGCTTATATTGAGAACCAGGTAATTAACCTTCCGCTGTTTAGACCACAACGATAACTCAGGAATGTTTGGTACCTTTAATCCCAATATATGCAATCACGGCTTGTGATTTAATCTATTTTAATTATACATTTGAAGGCATTTATTCATTTCACATAAGTACAGAACACAGTCAGTTTCAGAGTGCTTTTGGCATGGGGTGCGAGTTATAGAATCATAGAACCCCTCCAGTGTGGAAGCAGGCCGTCCAGTCCATTGAGCCTCTGAAGGGCATCCCAACCGGGACTCATCCTATCCCTGTAACCCAGCATTTCCCACCTACGGCTAACCCACCCAGCTTGCACATCCCTGAACGCTAAGGGCAATTTAGCACGGCCAATCCACCTAGCGTGCACATCTTTGGACTGTGGGAGGAAACTGGAGAACCCAGAGGAAACTCATACAGGCACGGGGAGGACATGCAAACTCCATGTTGGGTAGCTCAGTTGCCTGGATTGCTGGCTTGTGATGCAGAATGATGCGAATAGCGTTGGCTCAATCCCTACACTAGCTGAGGTTACTATGGTCACTCAGCCTCTCCCCTTGCCTGAGGTATGGTGACCCTCAGGTTAAACCACCACCTCTCTGAGAGAGAGCAGCCCTGTGGGAGTATGCTGGTTTGGCACAGCAAAATACCAGAGTGGCGTATCAGTTAGCTAGCGATGATTTCAGTGCCAGAGGTGAGTGGGCGATGAAGGGCATTGACCCACAGCTGTGATCTAAAGCATGGCACACCTGAAGTTGTTTGGTTGGCAAAGTCATTGGCTGGCGCCCATACTATCCTCAGGTCACTGGGGCACATTGTGCCACCCCTGGATCCAACTCCACCACATTCAGCGTAGCTTTCAGGCCCAACCTCTCGGCTTCTTGTTGTGTAGTTTCACTTAGCAATGCCGGCGGGTGTGGGGGTGGGGGGAGCGGGGTGTGGTATCACCATTGGATTTCATGCTATTTGAGAGAAATGGGCACTCCCATTGACCCTTCCATTTTGGCAGTAGAGACTGTGTGGTTGGACCAGAAGTCTCTGCGAGCCTTATCCACCAACCTCTGCCTGAGCCAAGCAAACTCTCAATCCAGACTCAACACATTTTCATTGGCCCCCATGGAAATTCACTGAGAGTGCAATAACTTCTGCATGACCAATCAAAAAGGTAGCTATGTTACCAATGATGCAAAGCCATGTCACTACAGAGCATTACCAACATCAGAGTCAAAATACAGTAAAGAGAGACAAGCTAGAAACTAGGCTCACTCCCATGTCTCTGGGCTGTTGTAGAATGCTGTAAGCATTGTTGTGGTGCAAAGACTGTGACATTGAAACCGCTCAGTGGAATATTTGCATGGGCGCTCAATGCCTTCAGAAGTTCCTCTTACTGGCTGCCTTCATGCAGAACTTCCTTCTGTTAAAAATAGCGGAAAGAGCGATTTCATACACATGCATTAGACAAATGTCCTCAACTTTTGATTCAAAGCCCTCCCACAGGCTTTGTAATCTGCTCCACCCCACCACCCTCTGAGATTTCTGCTCTCCTCGAAGATCAGCCTCTTTAACATGCCCCGATTTTAATCACTTCATCACTGGTAGGCTGTACCCTCAGCTGAAGTTGCTGGAAAAGCTCAGCAGCATCTGTGAAGAAACATTTCGGGTCCGGTGACCCTTCCTCAGAACATTCAGCTACCTAGGCTCCAGGCTCTGGAATTCCGTCCCTAAACCTTTCCGTCTCACTTTCCCTGGCTTAGGTGCTCCTTAAAACCATAGTCTGGTCCTTATGTCTACCTAAGCATTTCAGTGTCAATTTTTGTTTAGTGCCCACGCCTGTGGGACACCTTGGAACGCGCAATGATGTCGTATAAAAGCAAGATGCCATCAAGACAAGATTTGGAATGTTATCTTTCAGACCTTCAGCATCCTTTCTGGAAATATTGGGGTGGGGCTCCCTGTGAATTAATTCACTGGAAAGCTCCCCTCTCCCCAGCCCAGTGCGGGGGTGGCTAAACTTGAGAAAATGGGAACAAAGTAGGCCTGTGACAAGATAGTAAGCGAAAAGCTTGCACTGAGACTGGGACTCGGGTCAAGGGATCCAAGTCTGCACATCAAAGCAACAGGCCGAGCGTCAACAGTTCCCTCAGCCTGAGGCCTGAAGTCTGACTCAAGACTGAAAGGAGTTAATCCAAGGCCTTGGCTTGCTGATGGGCCTGTTGCTTGTTTTTCTTCCTGATGCTAAGCTCCTCGCCATCTAACTGGAATGCTGTGACTGAAATAAACAGCAATTACATTCCCCTTTCCTTTGAAGATGACTGGCAATTTATTGCTGCAGCTGCAATGGGGTTGCGTGGATATCTGAAAGATCTGTGCTGAATTAAACCAGCCATTTCGTTTCCCTGTTTAGGAACGCTGCGTTGCCAGGTACGAACATGTGGCAACCAGGCCTGTCAGCTCTGAGTTAACAATTCTCAGCAAGGACTGCACTAGGAAGCACTGCAATGGGTCACACTAGCTAGGGGCTGAGCAACAAATTAAGGGGAGGCGATGGCCTTGCGGTATTATCGCTGGGCTATTAATCCAAAAACTCAGCTAATGTTCTGGGGAAATGTGGGGTCTAAGCCCATTGCAGCAGAATTCAATTAAAAATTTTGAATTGCGCCTCTAATGATGACCATTGTTGGGGAAAAACCTGTCTGGTTCACTACTGCCCTTCAGGGAAGGAAATCTGCCACCTTCATGTGGTCAGGCCTACTTGTGACTCCAGATGGATAGCCTGTGGTTGACTCTGAACTACCTTCTGGGTAATTAGTGATGGGCAATAATGCTGGCCTGGCCAACAAAGCCCTCATCTCGTAAAGGAAAATACCTCAATGAGGATTAACTCAGTCTCCCGGTTTTGGGATAGTCTAGCATCTCGGGCAACAGAGCGGTCTCTGCCAGGTTGAGAGGTGAATGGGCCCCATGTGTAGTGTCCTGGGAGTTGGCTTTTGGATGCTCTGCATCTCTGATTACTCCTCCTTGTTGTCTAGTGATGCCTCCGTGGGGGGGATGGCTGTAAAACGTACTTGCCTTGTTTGTATAGGTGTCGCATTCATGTTTGCCCAGCTGCTGGTACCCAAGCACAGTACCAGCTGGACAAACAGTACTCAGCTAATGCCTCACTGACACCGCAATAAACCCACACTGATATTCTAGATGTCAAACATCAACGGTTTGCAGTGTCCCAAGACACTAAGATAAAGAAACTCTAATATGAAATACACTCAACACTGGGCATTGACTGAGTCACCGTGCTCCCTGACCTCAATAGGTGCCAACTCAGGGAAAGATGCTGATGCACTTTCTGGAGCACAATCTTGGCTCTGTGCCTTTTCTCAATGATGTGCCAACCAAGGGAAAATGGCATTGCCCAGGGCCTGTTGGACAGTCAAATAGACATTGTGTTCGCGTCTTGAATTTTAGTTTTGCTTGTTAGATGTCGGGAACAGAAAGAAATGCGTGTGTTTGAAAGGGATACTTGACCAAGAGTTTTGCACTCTATTGCTAAATTTTCTTTTTAATCCCTGATTTATTTAATTCATTGAATTTGGATTCTTCAGTTGCCATGGTGGGATTTGAACTGTCGCTGTTATATCTTTTGTTTGGGTCTCCAGATTATTAGTCCAATAACATCGTCACTATAAATAAAGCAAAATACTATGGATGCTGGAGATCTGCAAGAAACACCTGAGACTGCTGGAGAAACTCAGTATCTGTAGAGAGAGAAACGGAGTTAATGGTTTGAGTCTGAAATGACTCATCTGCAGAATTTGATGCCAGGCAACACTTAGAAGCTGCCTGATGCCACAGGTACCAGCTGCCCCCTCTGAGCTCACCACTCTCTAACACGGAAATCCGAATAATGACGGGCAGGTTGAGAGCTTCAAGTTCCTGGAAATACATACCACCAACGATCTATCCTGGTCTATTCATGTTGACGTTACAGTCAAGAAAACACACCGATGTCTCAACTTTGTCAGGAGGCTAAGGAGATTGGGCAGGTCCACACAGATGCTCACCAATTTTTATGGATGCATCTTAGCATCCTATCTGGATGCATCAAGGCTTGGTGTGGTAACTGCTCTTCCCAAGACCACAAGCAGCTCCAGAGAGTGGTGAACACATCCCAGTCCATCACACAAACCAGCCTTCCATCTGTTGACTCCATCTATATTTCCTGCTGCTTTGGGAAATTAGCCAACACAATCAAAGACCCCTCCCACCCCGGCTATACTTTCTTCCTTCGGCCAAAAGATCCAAAAGTTTGAAAACACGTGCCAACAGATTGAAGGACAGCTTCTTCCCCATTGTTGTCAGACTGACGAACGGACCTCTCATATAATAGAGTTGATCTTTCTCTGCACCTTCTCTGTATCTGTAACACTATGTTCTGCATTCTGTCCTACTACCCTGATGTACTTATGCCAGGTAGGATTTGTCTTGTTAGCATGTAAAACAATACTTTTCACTGTATCTCAGGACCTGTGACAATAATAAATCAAGTCAAAAAGGAGGATCAGCCTCAATGCTGACTTTGGCTTGACATTCTCCTGCCCAGCCCTTCTGTCGGAGGGAGAAGGCCCAGACTGCGATCCCAGGCTGGGCTAATTCCAATGCCTGAACTGCTGACTCCATCCTGAGGGCAGCCTGCTCACTCACATTGTCAGCCAAGAGTCAGCTCTGCTCCTTGGCAGTTTCGACAGGCAACCCCTACCCCCACCTCCCCCACAACTCCCACCCCCCACCACCGCCAACCCCTGGTCCTCAGTGGTTTCAGCAAGCCCCCAGTCCTCTGCAGTATTGAGAGGCCCTGGTCCTGGGCAGTTGGGTAGGCCCTGGGCTTCAGAAGTGGCTGATTCATGAAGCCAAGAGGCCACGCAACAAACAAAAAAAATGACACTTGTCTTAACTTTGTCTCTCTTTTTTATATAAAATTTGTGTAATTAAATGACATTGTTTTGTGGCAATTTATATAGATTTTATTTCATTTCCACAAATACAAGCAACAATCAATTTTTTATGTGTAAATTGCGATCTAAGATGAACACTGCAATCACATTCCTTCAAAACCGAGCCAACCCTGGGTTTGACTGTGCATTGTGTCCCTTCAGAGTTCTGAGCCAGAGCAGAGACGTGGCCAGGAAGCACATTGAACTGACGAAGGACCTAAAGAATTTCCTGTGAAAAGATAAGGGCTGAGATCTGATTTGACAGCCTTAGAGACTTTCGGCTATTGTCTTTGATGTATTAACCCCATGTAAGGTCACCAACCCTTCCCTCAAAAGGGTCCAGGATTTAATGATTCATCCCCTGGATTACTCAGTTACTGAGGGTCAGTTGGCTGATCGGCTGGTTTTGCAATACAGCATGATCCTAACAGCGTGGGTTCAATCCCCACACTAGCTGGGGTTACCATTGAAGGACTCTCCTTCTTAACCTGTCCCTTGCCTGTGGTGTGGTGACCCTCAGGTTAACCCACTGTGCGTCATCTCTCTCTAATGAGAGAGTGGGATGACAGTGATCTTACTGATTCCATCTGGAGCAAACTCGGAGGGGTGCCTGAACATAATGCTTCCCCATTTCCTTTCCATTTTTTATTATTATGTGCGTAAATATTGGTGACTTTGATCCACAACTGACCGTATCCTGGCACTAATGGCAGCATTTTTCTTCTGGGATTGAGATGCACAATGCCAGGGTCAACAGGGATCTCGAACCTGCACTATTGGCGGGCTGACAGGATGGCCTGGGGTAACAGCTGAAGCCTGGGCAGACAGGAGTGCTGGCTCTCCAGCTGGCAGGAGGCTATCTCCAGGCAGCAACCTGGTTTCCTGACACCTCCCCCGAACCTGGACGCCGATCAGGAGATTCTACTGTAACAAATGGCACCATTTGAATTCAGTTTGTTCAGCAAAAAATGTCTGGAATCGAAAGCTAACCTAATGGCGATAACGTAACTATTGTCGATTGTTGCAAAACACCATCTAGTTCACAAAGGAAACCCGCCACCCTTACCTGGTCTGGCCTACATATGACTCTAGAACCACAGCAATGTGACTGACTCTCAAATGCCCTTTGGGCAACTAGGGATGGGCAATAAATGCTGGTCTAGTCAGTGATGCCCTCATGCTGTGAATTGGAAAAAAGGTGAGTTTTGATGCGATTTGAATTTGAACTTTGTGATGACACTGTGGGATGCCATTCACTCCAACTTTTACATAACCATCTGGAGCAGAAGCATGCCATTCAGCCCATTCAAACCGGTCATGGCCGGTTGGACCATCCTCAAATCCCTGCTCTATTGGCAAGAACTGGGTTATTGGGCGAGGGGAGGGGAATACTGAGAAAAGGGAACAGTTGGTTAGTAAGGAAAGGGACTTTAAATCAATGTATTTGGTGCCCTAGATCTCATAGCCATAACCTTTTGATCACAAGCTTGATCTTCATTGGAGACGCTCATTCACAAGGTCAAAAGAGAGCCTACCAACATATTGAGAATTCTGATCCAACTTTTATTTTGAAATCTGAATTGTTTGATCTTTCTTGCAGAGGTCGTTGATGAAATGGAAAACGCTGACGGACTCTCCCGACCATGAGAGGTACGAAGGGCTTTTCGGTATTTGTGAGCTTCTGTCTTTGGCTTTCACCCTTTCTTGGCTGGGCAGAGGAGGCTGAAGGGAAGCATGGGGAAGAGTGCAATTGTCCTCAAGGTCCCCACCCTGGGGGAAAGAGTCATGGGTCATACAGCACAGAAACTGACCCTTTGGACAGCTTGTCCATGCTGACCAGATATCCCATTCTGACCTAGTCCAATTTGCCTCCATCAGGCCCATTTCCCTCTAAACCCTTCCTATCCATGTCCTTGTCCAGATGCCTTTTAAATGCTGTAACTGTACCAGCCTCCACCACTTCCTCTGGCAGCTCATTCCATACACGCACCACCCTCTGTGTGAAAAAGTTGTCCTTTAGCTCCCTTTTAATTCTTTCCCTTCTCACCTTAAACCTATACCCCTCTAGATTTGGATTCCCCTACCCTGGGGGAAAATACCTTGCCTATTCACCTTATCCATGCCCCTCATGATTTTATAAACCTCTATAAGGTCACCCCTCAGCCTCCAATCCTCCAGGGAAGAAAGTCCCAGCTTATCCAGCCTCCCATAACTCAAACACGCCAGCCTCAGCAACATCTATGTATATCTTTTCTGCACCATTTCCAGTTTAATAACATCCTTCCTGTGGGAAGGGGACTGGAATTGCATGCAGTATTTCAAACATGGCCTAATCAATGTCCTGTACAGGCGCAACATGACTCTCCCAACTCCTGTACTCCATGCTCTGACCAAAGAAGGCAAGCGTACCAAACACCTTCCTCACCGCCCTGTCTACCTGTGAAGCCACTTTCAAGGAACTATGTACCTGCTCCTCTAGGTCTCCCTGTCTGACAACACTTCCCAGGACTCTACCATTAACTGTGTAAGTCCTGCCCTGGTCTGTCTTACCAAAATGCAAAGCCTCGCATTTATCTGAATTAAACTCCATCTGCCATTCCTTGGCCCACTGGCCCAGTTGATCAAGGTCACATTGTACTCTTAGACAACCTTCTTCATAGTCCACTATACCACTAGTTTTAGCGTCACATGCAAACGTGCTAACCAGGCCTCATACATTCTCATCCAAATCATTTATATAAATGACAGTGGATCCAGCAGCGATCCATGTGGCACACCACTGGTCACAGGCCTGCAGTGTGAACACCAACCCTTCATCCCACCCCCTGCCTCCTACCATCAAACCAACTCTGTATCCAATTGGCTAACTCCTTCTGGATCCCATGTGGTCTACCCCTTACTAACCAGCCTACCATGGGCAATCTAGTGTAAGTTCTTGCTTCGACTTTCTTTGCATCTGACCACCAGGAGGGTTGGAGAGGGAAGAAGAGAGCAGAATAAAGCCATCTCTAGATAATGGCAATTATTTTCTGCTGTTTTCTCTTCAGGAGGATTATTACATTAGAGAAACAAGATGGTGAAGCCTTTGGATTTGAAATTCAGGTACAAGATTTCCTTTCCCCGCTGCCCCCTGTTGTAACTGACTCCAAAACCTGCTTTTACACTATCAGCTCTTTAGTTTTTGTTCATCTGCTGCCTCCCTGTGTTTTTAATCGGAGGCATGTTTGTTTTTCTCTTGCTCTCCCTGCAGACATATGGACTGCATCATCGGGATGAGAAGTCAATGGAAATGTGCACATTTGTGTGTCGGGTCCGGGAGAACACACCAGCTGAGCTAGGAGGACTGAGACAAGGTAACGAACAAGCCCTGCTTCACTTGTGGCTCTCCTCGCTGCTTCTGTCTGAGCTCGCAATTTGAAGCTGTGCCATACATATTTTCTTCTCGATGGAGGTGGTGCTTTTTGGAGACGTCCCCTGGCTGAGCTGGCTCCCGGATGCACTGCTGCATTAGCGTTGCTGGAGCAAGGTAGTTGAAAAGCTGACCTACCCAGATGGGGCACCTCGTAGCTAAATCAAGGCAGTTGCAGGCCACTATGTTTTATAATGCGCGCATCAAAGTCACTAAAATGTTCTTGGCCTCTGGCCATTGCTGGGATTCAAGAAAACGGGTCGCTGCGATAAACCAGTTTGGTCTCAGCGAGAGCACAGTGTCTGAAGTTAGGGCTCCACGTGCTATGAAGGCTTTAGGGAGGGTCTATAAGTACATGACTGGAACAGATGGAGACTGGAAACGATGGGCTCATTTGTCACAGAGCAGTGAAGGTTACAGGGGGATCTGATAGGCGCCTTGAGAATTGTGAAGAGTTTTCGTCATGTTGCCAAGTAAACCAAAGACCCAGGTAATGTTCTGAGGACCCGGATTGGAATCCCGCCATTGTAGACGGTAGAATTTGAATTCAATAAAAAACTGGAATTAAGAATCTAATGATGACCACGAATCCACTGCCAATTGTCAGGAAAAACCCATCTGGTTCACTAATGTCCTTTAGGGAAGGAAACTGCCATCCTTGTCTGGTCTGGCCTACATGTGACTCCAGACCCACAGCAACGTGGTTGACTCTTAACTGCCCTCTGGGCAATTAGGGATGGGTAAAAAGTGAAACAACCAAGGAACCAAAAAGCATCTCAGAGACCGTGACCAGCTGCAGGTGGTGGAGTTTGTTACTGAGGCTGGAAGACGACGGGTTCAAAGCCGACTCTATGCACACACACAATGACCATTCAGCAGCAAAATGTCATAATACTGCCATGCAATGAAACATTGTAAATGAAATGTTCAACAGTGGCTCCTGAAAAGCTGTTCATGATGTTCAGGAACACTGTTCATGCAACAGCTGTTGTACCTGTACACTGACAGTACAGTAATGCTGGGGACAGGGTCAGTGTTGTGCCTGTACACTGACAGTACAGTAACGCTGGGTACAGGGTCAGTGTTGTGCCTGTACACTGACAGTACAGTAACGCTGGGGACAGGGTCAGTGTTGTACCTGTACACTGACAGTACAGTAACGCTGGGGACAGGGTCAGTGTTGTACCTGTACACTGACAGTACAGTAACGCTGGGTACAGGGTCAGTGTTGTGCCTGTACACTGACAGTACAGTAACGCTGGGTACAGGGTCAGTGTTGTGCCTGTACACTGACAGTACAGTAACGCTGGGGACAGGGTCAGTGTTGTGCCTGTACACTGACAGTACAGTAATGCTGGGGACAGGGTCAGTGTTGTGCCTGTACACTGACAGTACAGTAATGCTGGGGACAGGGTCAGTGTTGTACCTGTACACTGACAGTACAGTAACGCTGGGGGCAGGGGTCAGTGTTGTACCTGTACACTGACAGTACAGTAACGCTGGGGACAGGGTCAGTGTTGTGCCTGTACACTGACAGTACAGTAACGCTGGGGACAGGGTCAGTGTTGTGCCTGTACACTGACAGTACAGTAACGCTGGGGACAGGGTCAGTGTTGTGCCTGTACACTGACAGTACAGTAACGCTGGGGACAGGGTCAGTGTTGTGCCTGTACACTGACAGTACAGTAACGCTGGGGACAGGGTCAGTGTTGTGCCTGTACACTGACAGTACAGTAACGCTGGGGACAGGGTCAGTGTTGTGCCTGTACACTGACAGTACAGTAACGCTGGGGACAGGGTCAGTGTTGTACCTGTACACTGACAGTACAGTAACGCTGGGGACAGGGTCAGTGTTGTACCTGTACACTGACAGTACAGTAATGTTGGGGGCAGGGGTCAGTGTTACGTGTGCACTGATAGTCCATTCAGGCTGAGTATTTTAATTTAGATTTTCCTTGATGTCTGTCTGTTTTGGCTGTCGATATGTCATTTCCACATGTCGATTATTCAGTCCTGTTACTTTTAGCACTTCTTTTGTTTAATTTGTGCTGGGCTAAAACAAAACAATGTCCTTTTGTAGTATGTTCCAAGCCTCGTGCAGGTTTCTTGTCTTTGCAGAAAATACTTGACCCACCTGAAGACATTTGGGCTTTTTGAGCGGGCAAGAATTCCAAACGATAGATCGTTAGTTCTCACGGGAGCTGCATTTTGTTTCCAGGTGACACCATCGCCAGCATCAATGGGACACTTGTGTCTGGATTCCGTCATCGAGACATTGTGGATCTCATCAAGTCATCAGGAAATATCCTGAGGTAATCTGACGGAAAAAAGGTGACACAATATTTGGGTTCTTTCTCAGGCTCGTAATTATTTCCCAACCAGTGGAATTTCAATGGTCGCATGGGCGTGGAAAAAGGCCAGTCCTCCAGGCCCCCAAATCGACTCTTGATGTGCCCTGTTTCTACTGTTTGGTTCTGAGTCACACCGCTTTTCCTCATAATTTTGAAATGACATTTTGTGTTGACAATTGGTATTCTTCTCTTCCATCTTTTGTTGACTGTACTCATTCTTGCTGAGGTTGGTTTCCATGACAGCCCTCAAGCAATCGTTATCATACATGGGCCTAAACACAAGCTTCTTAGTAATTCATTCACGAGACGTGTGTGTCACTGACTGGCTTGAACAGGTATTGCCCACCCCTAATTCCCCAGAGGGTCGTTAAGAGTCAACCACATTGCTGTGGGTCTGTAGGCCAGACCAGATAAGGATGACAGTTTCCTTCCCTAAAGGATATTAGTGAACCAGATGGCCTGACAGTCAGCAACGCTTACATGGTTATCATTTGACTCCCCTTTCCCTTCCAGTTTATTGAATAAAAGTTGAATTCATTTGCCATGGTGGGAACAGAACCCATATCCCCATACTGACAGCCTGGCGTTCTGGATTGTTAGTTCAGGAACATTACCTCTGGGCCACTGCCTCATTATTTTGTGCTCCTCGTCAAATTTTGGTACGTATCCATTTTCCAACAGGGGGCGGGAGATGTAACCAGATCATGATCAATCAAGGGGACATGATGGCCTCATGGTATTATTGCTGGACTGCTCATCCAGAGAACCAGGTAATGCTCTGGGGACCCAGGTTCGAATCCCACCATGGCAGATGGTAGAATTTAAATTCAATAAGCGTCTGGAATTAAGAGTCTAATGATGGCCATGAAACCATTGTGGATGGTGGGAAGAATTCATCTGGTTCTCTGGAGAAACTGCTGTCCTTACCCAGAGATAGCAAGAACTGCTGGACTCGGAGATAACATAGTGGGGAGCTGGAGGAGCACAACCAGCCAGGCAGCACCAGAGGAGCAGGAAAGTTGATCTTTTGTGTCGGGGACCCGCCTTCAGAAGAAACCCGAAAAGTCAACTTTCCAGCTCCTTTGGTGCTGCCTGGCCTGCTGTGTTCCTCCAGCTCCCCACTATGTTGCTTCTGCCATCCTTACCCAGTCTGGTCTACATGTGACTCCAGGCCCACTGCAATGTGGTTGATTCTTAACTACCCTCTGAGCAATTAGGGATAGGCAATAAATGTTGGTCCAGCCAGCAATGCCCTCATGAGCAGATTATTAAAAAAGTACTGGATCCTGGCTCTTTGGTCTTTCCTGCATATAATTTCAGAGCATTCAATCCTTTCTCACCACACGAGCCAGGATCAGTTGACACAGAATAAGAACCTGGTCTCTGTACCTCGGTACCGCCTTTATGAAACCAAACGCCTCATGGCTCCACTGGCTTGAGCCACGTGGCAAATTTCCTGGCCACATGGGATCACTGGAGGCCATGTCAGCTGGGAGAGAGTCCCCTTGGCGACGAATGGACAGTGGGAGATATCTCACCACGTTGTTTGCCTTTCAATGGCTGGTCATGGCACAGAGTTGGCAGTGAACTGGGAAGCAATGCATTATGTAGAGGAAGACGGTGGGTTAATGCCAGTGTTGAGATAGTCAGTGGAAAAGCTGCCAAAGGATAAGTCAAGGCGAAGAGAAAATGCATTTTGAAAAGTCCATTAACTGATACATTCCCACACTGACAGGCTGGAGACAGTGTATGGAACCTCTATCAGGCGGGCTGAGTTGGAAACCAGACTGCAGTATCTGAAGGTAAGTGACATCTTGCTGTGTTTTGGGCCTCGGAGCATTTACTTAAAGGGGACCACGATCATCGAATGAAAGGGCAAAATTCACACACTCAGGCTTCCCTGGTCCTGGAGTCCCCAACCCATGGAAATAGTTTACCTTCATCTTCTCTGTCACTATCTTGAAGACTTCGATCAGATCACCCTTTTACCCTTCTAAATTCTAGAGAAAACAGGCCTCATTTGTATAATCTCGCCTCATAACTTAACCGCTGAAATCCAGGTATCATTCTTGTAAACTGGTGCTGCACTTTCTTCAGGGCCAAACCATCCTTCCGAATGTGCGATGCTCGCAGTACTCCAAGTGGGGTCTAACCAGAGTTTTGTACAACTGCATCTTGGGCTTCCTGTGCGTGACCTCATTCTTTGATCAAGTGGGCTAAGGGTTTGAAGTACCAGACAGTTTTAGCCCAGGAACCAGAGAACAATTATCCAGGCTGACACTCCAGTGCAGTGCTGAAGGAGGGCAGCTCTGTCGGTGATGCTGTCTTTCGGATGCCATGTTCAACTGAGATCCCATCATGCTTTTTGATAGCTATAAAAGGATCCCATTAACACAATTTGGAGAAGAGCAGGGGACATTTTCCCTCGGCGTCCTGGCCAATACTTGTCCCTCAACCAACAAAACGGAAAAGTTAAAACCAAAAGTGGAAAATGCTGGAAAAAACTCTCCGCAGGTCTGGCAGCATCTGTGGAGAGAAAGCAGAATTAACATTTCACGTCCATTTCAGGAACAGGTTCTGAAGAAGAGTCACTGGACCCAAAGCATTAACTCTGCTTTCTCTCTCCATAGGTGCTACCAGTCCTGCTGAATCTCTCCAGCAATTTGTTTTTTTTTTGTTTCTAACTTCCAGCTTCTGCAGTTCTTTCTTTTTTGTTTTCTTATACAGATCACAAAACACATTTTCTGGTTGTTACCTCATTGCTGTTTATAGGGGCTTGCCGTTTGCGCTAATTGGTTGCTGTGTTGCTGGTATTACAACAGTGAACACCTTTCAGTGGCATTTCAGTGACTGTAAAGTGGTTTGGGATGCCCTGAGGTTGGCGGAAGGCGCGATTGGAATGCAAATTGTTGTGTCAGGTTCTTTTGGGGGGACTTGCTCCTGAACCATCCCTCCCCGCTCACCCCCTATCCCCAACCATGATCTCCTCAGGGCTGTGGCACCTCCGATTCTGGCATCTTTTCCGACTGGGTCCATGATTTCTCACAGGCTTACTGCTGTTTGTGTTTTGCAGCAAACACTGCAGGAGAAATGGGAAGAGTACAGGTCCCTCATGGTTCAGGAACAGAGACTGGTGCGCGGTAAGTGACTCCTCACTTTCTTCTTCATGGTGGGGAGGGGGAGCGTCCAGGAACAGGGAGAGGTGTGTGGTCTTCTGTTGTCTGTGACCAAGCTACTTTAGAGTTGTGTAGAACTGAGGAACTTGGTTTCTTGGTGGAGTGTTATGTCCTGGGTTACAGTCACCACCAAATAAACACTGATTGATTGTAAAATAAACAGCATTAAGCTTTTGACAGATTCCTCGTCTTGGCATTGGGGCCACTTGTGGCTAAGTCCAAACCTAGGATTTTCCCCAGTTTGCCCCCTTGGATCTTATTCATGCAATCTTTTAGCTGGAGAGATGGGGACAGTTTGAAGAGGATTTTGCTCAGCTTGAACATTTTCATGGACTGTCACGCAGATGATAAGGTCATTGCATACAGTCCTTTTTGGTGGGCAGTTTGGCAGGGCTCAGGTACAATGCCCACAGCCTGAAGCGGGCACATTGGTGCCAATGCGATTGGCCCAAGCATGATGCGCAGTGGCAGTTACAACCGAGAAGCCTTTTTTAATAAGAAAAACATGGCAGCTGGCATTTTCTTTGCACTCCCCTGCTCTGTCTAAATGTCCCCATAATCTGCTCCACTTACCCTGCAATGTTGGAGAGCTGAACGCTGCATTGGCATCGGAACAAGGCGCGAAAATGGCCCGCAAAAGTTGGCGCACTTAACATGCCTTTGTCGTCAATGCCCATGGCAATGGCAAACGGTCTACGGCATTTGCTGAATGTAGGTGCCAGGCTACAATACAAAGTGACAGCGCACGCGGTGGCACAGCATTGCACATGGCTTGCTGAATACTTGAACATAAAGTGGTACCAATGCCTCCCCCCTACCCCCCCTCCCCCACCCAAGGTGGCCACGTTCAGAATTCCAGCAACTGTTTCTTCCTTCACTTGCTGCATTTTCAGCCATTTGTCCCCTGCCTGCTGCTAATCATTCTATTTTGTGCTCACCACTGACTGGGTACTGCCTGTGCACAACACCAGCACAGAACCATTAGAGAATAGGAACAGGTGTAGGCTATTCAGCCCGTCAAGCCTGCTCTGTCATTCAATAATGATCATGTCTGATCATCAATCTCAATACCCTGTTCCCACTTTCTCCTTATACCCTTTGATCCCTTTATCCCTAAGAACTATATCTAACTCCTTGAAAACATTCAATGCTTTGGCCTCCACCGCT
This sequence comes from Stegostoma tigrinum, assembly GCF_030684315.1. Lineage (NCBI taxonomy): Eukaryota > Metazoa > Chordata > Chondrichthyes > Orectolobiformes > Stegostomatidae > Stegostoma > Stegostoma tigrinum. The sequence goes on from NC_081404.1 coordinate 4,204,343, forward strand.
TTCTGTGCCAGACAATTCCACAGGTTCCTCACTTTCTGGGTGAAGACATTTCTCCTCATCTCACTCCTAAAAGGCCCACCTTGCATCTGGACTCCCCAGTCATCAAGGACATCCTTCCCGTGCTTATCCTGTCTAGTCCTGTTAGAATTTTATAGGTTTTTATGACTTTCCCCCCATTTTTCGAAACACCAGTGAATGTAGTCCAAACTGAATCAGTCTCCCTTCATACGTCAGTCTGGTAAACCTTCGCTGAACTCCCTCTATTGCCAGAACATCCTTCCTCAGATAAGGAGACCAAAACTGTCTGCAATACTCCAGGTGTGGTCTCACCAAGGCCCCGTACAATTGCAGCAAGCCATCCCTGTTCCTGTACTTGAATCCTCTCACGATGAAGGCCAACATCCCATTTACCTTCTTCACCTCCTGCTGCCCCTGCAGGCTTACTTTCAGTGACTGGTGTAGAAGGACACCCAGGCCTCATTGTACCTCCCCCTTTCCCAATCTATCACCGTTCAGATCAGTCTGCCTTCCTGTTTTTGCTCCCAACATGGATAACCTCACATTGAACCACATGGTACAGCATCTGCCATGTATTTATCTCGCTCAATGTGCCCCAATCACGCTGCAACATCTCTTCATTCTCCTCACAGCTCACCCTCCCACCCAGCTTCGTGTCATCTGCAAATTTGGAGATATTACATTGAGTTCCCTCCCCTAATCCATTAATATATGTTGTGAATAACTGGGATCCAAGAGCTAATTCTTGTGATACCCCATGAGTCAGTGCCTGCCACTTGGGAAAATGCCTGTTAGTTCCTACTCTATGTTTCGTATCTGCCAACCAGCTCTCTAGCTACGTCAGTATACTACCGCCAATCGCATGTGCTTTAATTACATGCTAAGGTCTTAACTTTATCGAAAGCCTCCTGAGGATATGTTCCAACCATTTGAATTAAAACCATCTGTATTTGCCATTCTAATGCCCTGCAGTGATTAGCTCTCAGTTAACCTGCCCCAACCAGGAATTGAGCAAGCAGCTGTTGTCTTGAGTTGAACCCAGCTCCTCACCAGCTCATTGATATGAGGGAGGTAACCTGCCAGATGGTGCAGTACGCCAAGCAGTGCCCAGATTTTGCAAACCATTTTGTTCAGTTGAGGCCATTCTGGCTTTCAGCCCTCGTCTGTGCTGTTCGATTTGAGGTTGGCAATGGGAATGGAACTACAGCAGCCCCTCCCCACCTGCAAACCACGGGAAAATGGTGGGGTGGGGCTGCCATGTTGAAAAGTGTCAGTGGGGTGGCACGATCAGACTTTACTGTGACATCCTCAGATCACAGGACAACGGAAGACCAGAACGGATTTGGTTCACCTAGCATCTTGACGGTCTCATGGCTCAATGGAGGTGGCTGATTAATGATTGCAACGAACTGCCATCAGCTAATCCACAATAGACTGAGACATGACATGAGGAGATGGAAGACTTTGGAAACAATGGGACAAAATGGCCTGTTCCTCCCCAGCCTTTCATGGGACATGGGCATTACTGGGCAAGGCCAACATTTGCTGCTTATTTGTGAATGCCCCTTGAATTGAGTGGCTTGCCCATTTCAGTGGGTGGTTAAGAGTCAACCACATTGGCTGTGGGTCTGGAGTCACATGTAGGCCAGACCAGGCAAGGATGGCAGATTTCCTTTCCTGAAGGACAATAGTGAAACTGATGGGTTTTTCCAACAATTGATAACAGTTGTCAAATTGCCCCCTGAAAAAAATTCACCTTTGAGTGAATCAATCCCATACTTTCCACCAGCTCCCAAATGAGTCGGTTCTGTCAACTGACAATTTGAGATAATCTTTCTGCAGATTAGCTTGGAATTTAGCACATCCCCACCCCCAATCCATCAAACAAACCCCATGTCCCCTGGTTGGACAGTCCTGGACAAGGTGAAACAGCTTATTATTATTACACATTATCTCATGCCTGTAGCAGGGTATCCAAAAGTACGGGTCAGTACCCGAAATGGGGTCGCATGCCGAAATTGCATGGATATGAAGTCTGAGGCAGAAACGGCCGCCTAGGAGCTCCACTATCATTTACTACTGCTGTCCCAGTTCCACTGTCCCTGCTCTCACAGGCCTTTATCTCTTCCTGCACCCACTGCAGTCTTGCTGAAGGATTGCGACCATTTTCAAGCCTGGGAAGCTGGGTCACAGTTGGGCGAAAGTTTGGGAAGCACTGCTCAATAGAATCCTCATCACTCTGCTGTCACCTCTTGATCCTCCCTTCAATCTCCACTCCTAAATCCAATCCTCCCAACCCTTCAGTCTTTCTGCTCACTGTCTTCTCCATTCTTTACTATCTTGTTTTTCTCTTCTGGTGATCAGATTGGCATGTAGCAGCCTCAGGTCTCATTGCAGCCAATGTCTTATAAAACAGCGGGATTACCTCACTTCTTGTCTAGCTGGTCACACACCTGGCATCTGGTTTGTTTTGTTGAGTCTTTGGAATAGCTCTAAGTCCCATGTAGATTGCTGATTCTCACTGTTTTGGTGCAGAGGCAAAGAACAGGCACTTACTTACGTAGTACCAAAGGGCGTCGTTGCCTAGAGACTTGTGCCCAGTGGTCTAAGTCTGACCTGGCATGGTGTCCCTGGCACCTATTTGAGGACCACCATGTCTGAATCCAATCCTTTAAGATGCCCGTTGTAGCGAAGGGCTTTGCTTTATAAGCTGGCACTCTACGCGCACTCTGCCAATGCTGGTTCCCTTGATTCAATGGCAGGTATGTAGACCCAGTGGAGAGACTGGTTCTATAAGTCTGTCACGAGGTTAATGGAGCTGGACTTGGCTGCGTGAGTGGAAGGGTGCCAGTCTCCCAGAGCCCCGAGTACCAGCATAAAAGTGGCAAACCCTCTTTGTCTGTCGACCTCACCGCCTGGTGTTTCTGCCCTCTCTCCAGGCATTGTGTCAAAAGATCCAAGTGTTTATGACGCTTTCGAATCGGTGACAGCGAGCCTTTGTGGCCAAACACACTACCTCAGCCCTTCCGCCCAGAGGCAGCCCGGCTCCGGTGGCAGTACCCGCAGCAGTGCCATGGAGGGCGATGATGAGCCCATTTATCAGACTTGTATCTTTGACCCGTTGGACATGGGCAGTGACGACAGCCATGGCAGCGAGGTGGTACTTGCCAAGAAGCTGCTGACAAGGAGTGTAAGCGCCAAGGCTGGCCATAATGGAGTCTCCTCTTCCACTTGGGATAAAGGCAACAACCAGAGCGCCTTTGGAACGCTGCCGAGGAAGTCCAGGAGGAAAAGCTTGAGGAAGAGGCTGCTAAAGTATATCCCCGGACTCAACCGTTCTGTGGAAGAGGAAGAAAGCCAATTGTAGGCCGAGGGGCAGCAGCTTTATTTATTGTGATTCCCTGACTCTGCCGCTAAAATCACATGGAACAGCCAGCACCAGGAGGATTACCAAGAGGCGAGGGTACCAAAGTGCTTTGACTGCAAGTCTTTGTATAGTGAACAGCAGATAGGTGGCACAGAACTGCCTGAGGAGCCAGTTGGACAATATTAACACCTTCAAAAAGCAAGCTTTCAGTTTTTGCACTGCCTTTGGGGAGGGGAGGGGTTTGTAAGATTTAAGTATAACTATTTTGCACCTTTCATAAGAACCAGTGTTGGGTGGGGAGGGGAGAGAACTGTTCCCTTCACTTGTGCCCGAATATAAGACAATTGATTTCCAATTGTTACTCCCCTGCCATCCCTTTAACTGCAAGGGAGAAAACTTTCCGAGCTACAGGGAAAGAACAGACTCAAAGGGCTGACCTACTCCTGCTCCCATTTTCCAAAAACAGGGAAGGGTGGGACTAATTGGACAGCTCCGCCAAAGAGAGAGTGCGGGTCTTGTGGGCTGCTGGCCTCTTGCTGTGCCATGTCATGCTGTGATGCTATCTCACCCAAAGGGACAGACTCCCGCCCAGGGCTAGGGGGGAGGGTGGGGCGCTTCCTCTGGTGCCAGAAGCTATCTTGGTACCTTGCCTGGCAAGGCATTCCTCAAGCTGCGGGCATTGCCACCCATGCACTAGGGCACTCATCTATCGAAGCAAACCAGTCCTGGTGAAACTGTTCGTGTTTTGTTTTTGTTTTGGCTGTAGTGCGGAGTTTATTGTTCTTTGAGCCTGGCCACCATTTTCTTCACAGCTCCAGGGCGTAGTAAGGCGATTTGGTCCTGCGGGCTATGACTGACGTTACTCCAGAGTCTCAGTCCCACCTTTGCCCAAATTGAATCTTTTCACACCCTCCACCTCAAACAGAGCAGCTGCAAGCCATTCAGCCCCTTGAGTCTATCCCATCACATTGATCTGTTCATGGGTTGAATTCCACGTCCCTGCCTGACTGCAACTCCCTCACCCCCTCCACTCCCCGACAGCCAAAGTCAAAGTCATGGGTCGACCAGACCAGGTAAGGATGGCAGATTTCCTTCTCCAAACAGTGAACCAGGTGGGGCTTCTCCAACAGTAACACAATCATCATTAGTGAGGCCAGCTTTATATTCCAGTTCTATTCACCCAGTTTAAATTCCAGCAGTGCTGTGGTGGGATTTGAAGTCATATTCCCCACAAAAGCCTTAACTGCAGCCTCTGGGTTTTGAATCGAGTGACAGTGCCACACCCAAGAGATGGACTTGTGTCTTTTCATCAGAATGGCTATTGGCGGCAGTTTCAGAAAAACCCCAAATGGCTCCCAAAATGGTTTGCCATGAAATTATCTTCCTAAGCTAGTCACCAGTCTATGTTCCAGCCCCTGGCAACACATTGTCCGTAGAGAGAGTTGACAGCGAGTTCAGTATATTACAGGCTATTTCAGTTTAATGGTGGTTCCCATGCTATCACAAGCAATGGTACATCTGCAATATTAACCAACCATCAAACCTGTGCTGGCATAAATTTGTGCAGATAATCCACGTGGCATGGCTTTTCAAGAGCAGCTTTTTCAAATCTTGCACAGTGATTTCCCAACTTTCATCTGCTCTGAGCCCATTTGCAGCCACTGTCAGCCTGTCAGCCCAATGGATGCCAGTCCCATGGGGAGGAACTTCTCTATACCCAGTTGGATCCCAAATACAGTCTCAAAGAGGGAGCAAGAGACAGTGAGAAACCTGGGTATACTTAGCTTGCTGCCCCACAGCCTTGATCTTTTTTTTGGATCAAATGAGTTGTTTTGGCTCAGACAGTGGGATCAGGTGGGATTCCATGGAGATCATGGATTGAATACCTAAGGTCTTTTCCCAAGGGTAGGGGAATAGATTTAAGGTGAGAGGGGAAAGGAACCTGAGGGGCAACTCCTTCACACAGAGGGTGGTGTGTGTTTGGAATGTGCTGCCAGAGGAAGTGGTGGAGGCTGGTACAGTTACAGCATTTAAAAGGCATCTGGATGTGTACATGAATAGGAAATGTCTGGAGAGATATGGGCCAAATGCTGGCAAATGGGACTATTTGAATTTAGTATATCTGGTCAGCCTGAACCAAAGGGTCTGTTTCCATGCTGGAAAACTCTGATTCTGTGAATAAAAGCAAAGTCTTACCAGACCATAGGACTGCTCTCTCATTCGAGAGAGAGAGAGAGAGAGGCGGGGAGATGGCTGGAGGTGGTTTATCCTGAGGGTCACCACGCCTCAGGTGAGAAGGAGAGTCATTCATGCTAACCTCAGTAGGAATAGAACCCATGCTGCTGGCATCACGCTGCCTTGCAAGCCTCCCACCCGAGCTAACAAGCCTCCCCTCCATCGGATAACATCCCACGACTGGGAGCAGCTGGTACAGTCATGGTAAGGGCTTGAGTACTGCAGGACTGAAGAGGTTAACAAAGTGTGGCCACCGAATTGACCAGGTCATTGTGCCTTAAAATAGGTTTGTACTGACTGACAGTGCTGCTGTATAAATAGTTCTGCAGTCGTGCCTCTATGCAGTGACCACAAAAGCCGACAGACACTAGCTATGAGGAAAAGAAATCTATTACTGACAGGACATGGTGTGGGAACTGTCTGCTTTCAGACTCCAATCTTTCACAAGTTGAAATGTAGTCAAGGCAGGAAGCATGTGGAGGGGAGGGGGTGGGGAGAGCGGCTGTTGGGGAGGATGTCTACATCAGATGCGATAGGCTAAAATCAGAAAGCTGGTGATGCAAAGGAAGCCTGTCAGTAACCTGAAACAATAGGTTGGCTGAAGGATGGCTGCGTCCTGCTTCGGACTGCAACTCATCTAATTAAGATTAGGTTTGCACTTTATCATGAATGCTAAGGCCTGAAGGCTAGGCCTTGGACCAGCTGCCATAGGCAATCGATCTTTGTTTAACCTTTGCCTGATGGTGTATAACACCTGGCGGTAACTGAGGAATTCAGCAAGTGTTGAGTGAAGGGTGATACTCAGAGTTTGGATTTTGGCAACAATTGGTGTTAAAGCTCCCAATTTTTGTGCCTTTTTAAGGTCAGACAGGAGCTAATTTTTTGTAATGTCAAGCAAACTACCTGCCTCCAAATTTCCAAACAAAACTCTTCGGTGCGTAAGGAGCCAGAGTAACCCATTACAGACATGATGTTACGGCTGTACAAGGCATTGGTGAGCCTACATTTGGAATTTTGAATACAATTCTGGTCACCCTGCTGTAGGAAGGTTGTAATTCAACTTGAAAGGGTGCAGAAAAGATTTACAAGGATGTTACCAGGACTGGAAGGTTTGGGTTATAAGGAGAGGCTGGATCGGCTGGGAGTTTTTCCCCCCAGGGTGTGGGAGGCTGGGAGGTGACCTTATAGAGGTTTATAAAATCATGAGAAGCATAGATAGGGTGAACAGACAAAATATTTTCCCCAGGGTAGGGGAGTGCAAAACTAGAGGGGCATGGGTTTAAGGTGAGAGGGGAAAGAATTCAAAGGGGCCTGAGGGGCAACTTTTTCACACAAAGGGTGGTGCATGTATGGAATGAGCTGCCAGAGGAAGTGGTGGAGGCTGGGACAGTTACAACATTTAAAAGCATCTGGATGGGGACATGAATAGGAAGGGTTTTGAGGGACATGGGCCAAACACTGGCAAATGGGACTAGTTCAGTTTAGGAAATCTGGTCAGCATGGATGAGTTGGGCCAAAGGGCCTGTTTCCGTGCTGCATGACTCTAACACATCAGCCAAGTAGATATTATCATTATTACCCAAATGGCTCAAACACCAGCATTGTTTCTTCTGAGATTGAAAGATGAATTCAAAACCCATCCTTGGGACAAAACAGAGGCTGACACTCGTAGTTTCAGTATTGAGGGAGTTCTGCATTAGCAGAGGTGCTTTTGTTGACCCTCCCCGTGAACACATAGGCTCCCGTGATTTTAATCGGGAAGAAGAGCAGGGGGGTTCTCCCCAGTGCACCTCCGGAGCTGATCAGCTGCTAAAACTGTCGCTGTTGCTGCTGTTTTTGATGTGCAAATTGGATGCTGGTTTTCCTGCATGATATCAGGAGCTCTGCTTCCAAAGTACTTCATTGGCTGTGATGCACATTAGGACGTGTCTTGAAGTCATGAGACGCAATATGTAAATACAAGTCCCTTATTATTGGCTTGGCTAAGTTCAGACAGTAAGAAACAGTTGTGTTTGCCCAGCCAACTCTTTTGCGCCAGATTGCACTCGACAGAATTGGGATGCAAGAAGCAGACTTCAGTTTAAAAAAAACTTCAGAGAACATTGGAACTGCAGCAAGGACAGTTGATTGTCAACCTTCATTCTTAGACCAGGCAGATAGATTCTGATTGGTTGGGAGAAGAAATTCATACAAACATTGTACCTTTTGCAAAAGAAGGAGGTCATGGAGACAGCCAGACTCTGCTGCATCCCCATGGAAACCCCCTGACCAATCCGAATCTCCTTGCCTGGTCGGAGACTGAAGATTGACAATTAATTGTTCTTGCTGCATTGCCAATGGAGACCCAACCAATCAACACCCCCATCTCATTGCTGTCTAAAGTGGTGTCTCTTTTACTCAATCTTGCTTCGTGAGTCCTAGTTCAGTGCAAAATAACTAGTTTCTAGTCTCCTTTAAGCAATGTCCACGTGTTCTCATTCCCTTTGCTGTGCTTGCTTTTAGTCTATTTTTTCGAATTCTGAATACCAAGGACACCGGTTAGCACCTCTGCCTAGTGCTGGGGCTGAACATTGAGCTTCATAGACAATGACCAAAACCAGAATGGTTCCCAACAGCTGAAATGTGTGGATACCTCCACACGTGCTACAGACCATGATTATCAGTGGCGTGGCATTTAGCTCCATCTGCACAAGCTTGATCCCACCCCTCTTCATCTCAGCCCTTTTTACCATCGTGTTTATTTCCCTTCCTCTTAGAATGGATGCATGTTATTCACCTCTACCACTCATAGTAGTAGTGAATCCCCCTTTTCAGATTGTTCTCTGAGAAAGAGCATACTCCTGAATTTCTCATTGGATTTCGGGTTGACTAGCTCACATTCAATTCTTGAACTGCACTGCAAGTGGAAACAATACCCCGTGATACAGTCTCATGTCCAAATTGAAACAAAAGAAGTGACGCGATTGCAAGATGTAACCTCTCACGCATTCTGGTGTAGACCATGTACTATGTTCAGCTTTGAACATCTTGAGGCAGGTATCATTAAAGCAAATACTGCCATAGTCCTGCTCTCGCATTAGAGAGAGGCGACTGGTGGTGGTTTAACCTAAAGGTCACCACACCTCAGGCAAGCAGAGAGGTTGAGGAAGAGAGACCTTCATAGTAATCTCAGTCAGTGCAGGAGTTGAACCCATGCTGTCAGCATCACTGTGCATTCCAAACCAGCTGTCCAGCCAACTGAGCAGTGCTTGAGCCAGTTTCACTGCATTACAAAGCGATGCTGCTTGTGGGGAGATAGTCAGTTTTCCCTTAGCAGGAGGCATTTGTTGGGAGCTTGCCATTGCATTATTGTCATACAAACTAAATGTAGCCAGCTTTTAAGCCTGACATTACTTTAGCAACACTTCAAGCGTTGTGCCTTCAAAGAAGAAAACAAAGATAGAAGCTGGCTGTGGTTCAGTTTCAGGGAGGTACCTTTTGTGTTCAGTCAAAAGTTGACAGTTTTATGCTACATGTGGAAATTGGGTCATGTGGAACCAAGGTGGCTCGATGGCTTTGAGATAAAGATCAGTTGAGATGAAATTGAATGGCAGAACAGGCTTTATTGAACAAAGTGACTGCCTGTTCCAAAGAGCTTTAGAAATTCTTTGTATCATTAGGAAGTAATATCTTATGCCAGATGGAGATGCACAATGGAATGGCAATTTTATCATTGACAGAAAAAGGATCATCTTGATTTTTATGTTACATGTTTAATGACATAGGAAGATATTCTTAAGCTAAATTGTGTTCAGGCATTTAGTTATGACATGCTGGAGCATAATACTACTACCCTGAGTTCTTAGGGACCTAAAGCAATTGCCAGTTGAGCTGTGAAGCCAGTGAGGTAGTTTGGGTCAGAGCTAAATTTGTCTGGGCCTTTTTTCTTTCAGGTGGCTATGGCAGCCTTCTGAAATGAACATATTCACTTCCCGATTACATTCATTTCTGACTTAGGCTCCTCAATCCATTGGCAAGTTCTGCATCTTGAGCATTGCCAGCTGAAATTCTTAAGGTTGTGGTGCTTCTTGTGCTCCTGATTTGTTCAGATTCCACCACCCCACTGCTCTGACACTCCATTACTGAGCCCGACTGAAGTCCCATCTGGCTGAGGATTCACCCCTAGTGTTGCCAAGAGATAGTGCATGTCAGTTAGTCATAGACCAGTCATTAGCTGTTTAGAGATAATGCTACAAATCCTTAAACATGTTCATATCCATCTCTTTGCCTTCTATCTTACTACCAGAGAAAGGAATTTAATCCAAATATGTTAAGGACTTGTACAATAACTGCACAGCATGACTTCTAGGTTCCAGCTTGTAGCTTGTCTCATCTAAAATCATTGTCCTGTTTATTTAAATATACACCGAGTCACTATTGTCTCCATGCAAGTTCTTGGTTACATGTAATATTTTGTAAATATCCTTCTTCTCTCAATGTCTAATGTTTTACTAATATTTATTTTAATATTGTATTTTGTGATGTTCTGTGTCATAATAAATTTTCTGAAAAACATTTGCCATTAAAAGCAGCCAGCATTCTCTAAACAAACTGTCAAGCTTGTTTGTGAAATTGGTTTTGACATTAATATTAAATCAAATTGAATCAAATGTGGTTGTCATCTGTTTGCAATGAGAGAGGGTTAATAAGGAGGTCATGCACTGGACTAATGCAAGAATAGGGAGCACATAATAGATTCAGCAAACAATGAGGAAGGTAAATGGCATGCTGGCCTTTATTGCAAGAGGACTGGCCTTCAAGAGCAAGGAACAAAACCAGGAAGTGCTGGAGAAACTTGGCAGATCTGGCAGCACCTGTGGAGAGAGAAAAACAGAGTTAACATTTTGAGACCAGTGAGCCGCCTTCAAAAACTCCTTCAGCTCAGCCAATCTGTAAGTCCTCCCAGCAGCAAAGGTGGGAGAGTTTCCGGGTCAGCCACCCTGCAGAAACCAGTGGCAAACCAGGACAACTCTTTGGATTGGTCCGTGCTTATGGCCCAACTGTTGGGAATGAGGACAGGAGAAAGGACAGACAGTCTGACTTTCTGAACAGGAGGGATTCTAAGGCTCTAGAGGTGAAAAGTACGTGGACTGGTAATTGAAAGCTATTGTAAAGGCTGGTATATGGACGATAGAGCAGACTGCTTTGCTTCTGCCACACAAGTAGCTTCTGATGGCTTGAGACAAGAAAAGCTAAGGCCTAATGGTGCTCTGCACAAGACAGTACTATCAGTGAGATACTCTCTTCAAGCAGAATTTCAACTTCACATCTTTGAAAACCTGCCAGCATTGTTTGTCGCTCTATACATTTGTATTTTGTACAGCAACAGGATGCCTCCTGCAAACCATGGGGTGAGAACCCATTGCTGTGTGTGATTGTGAAGATGCTCACTCAGGGCAGTGTTTGAAATGTTGCAATCATGAGCTATCATCCATGAGGCAAGAGAGAGAGAAATGTGATTAGCTCATAATTTACCCTCAGAATAACGATGGGGGCAAGTGACAGTTATTATTTACGTTTAGAAGGTGTGCAGTTTCAAGCAGATGCACAATTAAATGCTCAAGTTCTAAAGTTGCACCAAGTCCAAAAGTCCATTGCTCCTCTAGGTGCACAATAACAGCATCTTGGCATCTGTTTCACTACAAAAGCAGCATGAAATTGCTGTACTTGCATGGTTGCTGTAGATTAAACCCACCCCCAATAATTTCTCCAATTTCTTTGTATGAGCCCAAGGACGACATCTTTAACTGTGCAGTTGCTTGGAGTATCTTCACGTTGTGCTGCACATGTGGTATCTGAAAGGGGCGAACAGCTTGCTTGAGCTGTGCAGCAAGGAAACTGAAAGGGGACATTGCTGTCGGTCGACCTTGCCAGCGCGGAAACTTAACTACTAACTGGGAGTCTCATTCCTTTGGGTTTGAACTGTTTTTAGAGATTTTCGATTCTTAAAGCATCGCTAAAAACAAAGATGGTGTCAAAACAGTTTGTCTTGTACTTACCAGGACAGAATCGCACAAATATGAAATCTCAATAGCTATTGAAATCGATGCTGCGTAAGAGGAGGGTGCTGTTTGGATGGCAAGTGCCTGCTTCACATACAGTATACATCATTGTTCCCTTTGATGAGTACAAGATGAAATGTTTCGACAGCCTCTCTGCTTTTCAGCATTTTTGATTCTGCTTGTTTTATTACCTTTCTCTCTCAGTTCAACCTTTCTTTCCCTCCCTAACATGCTGTTGAATTCTCCCACAGGGATTTAACGTGTCCTCCACATGCTGTGAATTTCATCATTTGTCAGCTTGACCAGTTAAGGGGCTGTGTTCATAGAATTCCTACAATGTGGAAGCAGGCCATTCAGCCCATCAAGTCCACACCTAATGCTCCAAAGAGCATCTTGCTCAGACTGACCACACCCCTCCCCTCCCCAGTCCCCATAACCCTGCATTTTCCATGACTAACCCACCGAGCCTACACATCCCTGGACGTCATAGCATGGCCAATCCAACCTAACCTGCACGTTTTTGAACTGTGGGATGAAACTGGAGGAAATCTGCACAGACACAGGGAGAATGTGCAAACTGCACATTTGCAGTTGCCTGAGGGTAGAATCGAACCCAGGTCCCTGGTGCAGTGTGGCAGCGATGCTAACCACTGTGCCACCACTTGGTTCACTCAGATCCAGAATACCCTGACTTTACCCCCATTTCTGCTCCGGTATCCATCAACCAGTTTTCAGATTGGACTTTTGGCAGCTTACTGCACAAAACATTTAAAAATCTAAACATGGAAAAACATCTCATGGCAAATGCCAAAAGAAAAACACTGTGGATGCTGGCAAGCGGAAATTAAACTGGCAAGTGCAGAACCTGTGGAGAGAGAAACAGAGGGTGACGTTTCAGGTCAATGACCTCTCTTCAAACATTCTGCTGTCAAGTCACAGACTGAAACGTTAACTCAGCATCTGCAAAGACAGAAACAGCATTTCCTGTTGAAATCAGGCTTTCGATGCCCTGTGAATTTAGATGCAACTGTGGCTCATTGTGTCGAAAACCGTTTTTCTCTTCTGGGGTAAAGGGTGAGATTTGCATCTAGTTAACCAGCTTAACCACGAGATCTCTTCCCCAACTCCTCTCTGCCTCTGTGGCAGAGTTGTGGGCACTGGCTACCCTCCAGTCCCTTAGCTGAGTGGCTGCTCGTTGTATGGCAGCCAGAATGCTGAGTGGCCGACGGACTATTTAACTGCAGCCGGCATCATCTCAAAGCCTGATTCAGCTGCGGGACAGATCGGCTTCTGGTGTTCGGAACCCAGGATGGCTTCTCCTGCTGGCCAGTATGAGACCCAGTTGGAACACCGCCTTGGTTTAAGTTGGCACAGATCAGGGACTGGCGTTTGGAGGACCACATGGCTTAATACCAAGGTCTCAGACATACCTCCTAGGTGAAGCAACACTTTGCCTGTACTTCACTCAATCGAGTCAATGGTTTTTGCTGCTCACAGTGTAGTTGCCTGTACACTGAGGAGATGAAGCCCAGACTGGATGACCATTTTCCAGAATACCCACGTTCTGTCTGCAAAAAAGTCTGTAAGCTTTCAGTTGCCTGCCACTTCAACACACCATTGTATTCCCCTGGCCAGCATCGCTGTCTCAGGAACAAAAACAAAGTTGCTGGAAAATCTCAGCAGGTCTGGCAGCATCTGCGAAGGAAGAAACAGAGTTAACGTTTCGGATCCATTGATCCTTCCTCAGATCTTCCTTAGTTAAGGAAAGTTAAAGCACAGTTAAAGACATATTCCTCAGAACCTCAAACGTTAACTCTGATTTTTTTCTTCACAGATGCTGCCAGGCCTGTCGAGCTTTTCCAGCAACTTTGTTTTTGTTCCTGATTTACAGCATCCTGCAATCTTTTCAGATTTTATCTCTGTCTCAGGCTTGTTTCTCAGTGCCAACTGAAAGAACAGGATCTCATTTTCTGCTAAAGGACCCTACAGGCTTTGGGACTCAATATTGAGTTTGATAATTTTAGAACCTGAGCACCTTTTCCAATGACCTTTATCCGAGTCCCCACATCCCAGACCCTGCGGTATATGGGCTGCTTTCAACACAGCTAAACCATTCTCATCTACTCATCTCCATTACCAGCTTTTCTCCTTCCCTGGTTCACTATCAGCCGTCCCTTTGTCTGTCTAGCTGTCTTTCTCACTCTCTGGGCTCTGTCTCCACCTATCCACTAACTTCTTTAACCCCACCACAGCCCCCACCACCCCACCATGCCCTGTCATCAGCATAAATAAGCTAGAAGTTATGAAGAAGGGTCACTGGATTCGAAACATGAAGTCAGTTTTTTTCTCCACAGATGCTGCCTGAGTTTCTCCAGCAACTTCTATTTTTATTTGGCTTTTGGAGAATTGAGTAATGGGACTGGGACGAAATGTTCCACTGCAGCTTTCACTTGCAGAGAAGAGCACAGACTGAGAGCTCGCTTGTGACTTCCTGGTGCAACATTTTTCCTGGGAAATGAAATACGTGACCTGTTTAATCTTACTCTCACCCTTTAGTAACTGGAAATAACTGTGCAGAAAATCAGTCAGCCTAGAGGTTGGAGAGGACTGGTGGATGGAGGTGGGGTGTTACTGAAGTGTTCGGAGCCCCTTGGGTTTAGCCTAAAATGAGCCCAGGGATTTCTTGGATCCTCCTCTGGGAGAGCCCTTGGGAGCACTGCTGGAACTGTGGGAGACATTGTCAGTCTTTCTGCTAGCTTGACCAGTGAGGAGAGGTGCTGGAACGAGTCAAGCAGGGGCGATGTTTCCATGCTCTGACACCTCTGTTGAGGCGAGTGACTATGTGCCGTCTGAAGCTGTGAATCTTAACTGAGGCTTGGGGCCAACCTCTCTTGATAACATTGGCCTATCCTCTCAGTAGTGGAGGTAGTCATATCACTGAACTAATAGTCCAGCACACCTGGGCTAATGTTCTGAGGATGTGTGTTTGAATCAAACCATTTGAAAGGGTATAGAAAAGATTTACAAGGATGTTGCCGGGGTTGGAGGGTTTGAGCTACAGGGAGAGGCTGAATAGGCTGGGGCTATTTTCCCTGGAGCGTCAGAGGCTGAAGGGTGACCTTATAGAGGTTTATAAAATCATGGGAGTTATGGCTAGGGTGAATAACCAAGGTCTTTTCCCCAGGGTAGGGGAATGCAAAGCTAGAGGGGCATAGGTTTAAGGTGAGAGGGGAAAGATATAAAAAGGGACCTAAGGGGCACCTTTTTCACACAGAGGGTGTGTGTGGATGGAACGAGCTGCCAGAGGAAGTGGTGCAGGCTGGTACAGTTACATTTAAAAGGCATCTGGATGGGTAGATGAATGGGAAGAATTGAGAGGGATATGGGCCAAATGCTGGTAAATAGAAGCAGGTCAGATTGGGATGTCTGGTCAGCATGGATGAATTGGACCAAAGCGTCTGTTTCCATGCTGTACAGCTCCATGACTACAACATTGAAAAGCTCCCTTTTATTTAAAAAAAGGAAAACAGCCAGCTTTTGTTTTGGTGTTGTTAAAAAGCCTGTCTGGTTCACTAATATCCTTTAGGGCAAAATATCTACTCTCCTCACACAATCTGGCTAACATGTGACTCCAGACTCACAGCAATGTGGTTGATTCTTAATTGCTGTCCAGGCAATGAGGGATAGGCAAGAAATGCTGAGCCTAGACAATGATGCCCACGTCCACAGCTTGATGAAAAGTCAGATAAAGGGCTGAGGGGAGCAGACAGGAAAGCCAAGTTGAGACCAGCATAAAACCAGCCATGATCATGTTAAATGACAAAGCGGGCTCAAAGGACTGGTTGCCTACTCCTGCTCCTCATTCCCATGCTCCCCTCTTTGGAAGTGACTATGGGAGGCCGTGGCAGGAAGGTATTCAGTCCACTTCCCTGAACAAAGTGTGAACCAGCAGATCCACTGTGACTTCTGACCTTCATTCCTCATCTCTGTTCATATCTCCAGATTAGGACTTTGTTTGAAATTGTGGATGGACTCAAAAGACAGACACTGTGGGCAATGTGAAATTCAGACAGAAGCACCAAGCAGGTCAGGCAGTATCTGTGGAGAGATGGATGGGCCGAGTAACGAAACAAATGATGTGTGACAGGAAATGAGACGGGGAATGGCACAGGCATTATGGCAACATTCAATATCATTCGATCTCTTCTGCCCTACTAATGAAATGCAAGGTTAACTTGGGCAACTCATTCTTTCATTGGATGCTTTCAAATCTCCAAAGTGTCCAATGAAAGAATGAGTTGCTATTGCCAAAGTTACACTTGAATTTGATTAGTAGGGCATAGGAGATCGAGGACGGAGAGGGGTCAGTGTGGGAGTGAGGGGGAGAGCTACACTGACAGCACACTGGGAGATTGAGGACAGAGAGAGGACAGTGTGAGAGTGAGGGGGAGCGCTACACTGACAGCACACTGGGAGATCGAGGATAGAGAGAGGTCAGTGTGGGAGTGAGGGGGAGAGCTACACTGACAGCACACTGGGAGATTGAGGACAGAGAGAGGACAGTGTGAGAGTGAGGGGGAGAGCTACACTGACAGCATACTGGGAGATCGAGGACAGAGAGAGGACAGTGTGAGAGTGAGGGGGAGACCTACACTGACAGCACACTGGGAGATCGAGGACAGAGAGAGGTCAGTGTGGGAGTGAGGGGGAGAGCTACACTGACAGCACACTGGGAGATTGAGGACAGAGAGAGGACAGTGTGAGAGTGAGGGGGAGAGCTACACTGACAGCACACTGGGAGATCGAGGATAGAGAGAGGTCAGTGTGGGAGTGAGGGGGAGAGCTACACTGACAGCACACTGGGAGATTGAGGACAGAGAGAGGACAGTGTGAGAGTGAGGGGGAGAGCTACACTGACAGCATACTGGGAGATCGAGGACAGAGAGAGGACAGTGTGAGAGTGAGGGGGAGACCTACACTGACAGCACACTGGGAGATCGAGGACAGAGAGAGGTCAGTGTGGGAGTGAGGGGGAGAGCTACACTGACAGCACACTGGGAGATCGAGGACAGAGAGAGGTCAGTGTGGGAGTGAGGGGGAGAGCTACACTGACAGCACACTGGGAGATCGAGGACAGAGAGAGGACAGTGTGAGAGTGAGGGGGAGAGCTACACTGACAGCACACTGGGAGATCGAGGACAGAGAGAGGACAGTGTGAGAGTGCGGGGGAGAGCTACACTGACAGCACACTGGGAGATCGAGGACAGAGAGAGGTCAGTGTGGGAGTGAGGGGGAGAGCTACACTGACAGCACACTGGGAGATCGAGGACAGAGAGAGGTCAGTGTGGGAGTGAGGGGGAGAGCTACACTGACAGCACACTGGGAGATCGAGGACAGAGAGAGGTCAGTGTGAGAGTGAGGGGGAGAGCTACACTGACAGCACACTGGGAGATCGAGGACAGAGAGAGGTCATTGTGGGAGTGAGGGGGAGAGCTACACTGACAGCACACTGGAAGATCGAGGACAAAGAGCGGTCAGGTTGGGGTGTGGGCCGAGTATTGAAATGCCAGGCTGGCTGATTGTTGGAAACTGAATGGTGTTTGATGTGCTTCATGCAATCTCAGAGTCATTTCTTTATGAACAGAAACTGCAGTTATCTCTGGTCTGTCTGCACTCAAAAGGGGCTTTTGTTGGGATTCGACAATCTCAAACAGGGTATTTGTCCCTGATGTGGCAATACTTATGTTTGCTCCCCAAAGAGAAGAACTAATCACAAATATTGCAGTGCTGAAAGATTGTTTCGCATCTGATTACATCTCCTGCTGTTTACAATATTACAATCACAAATCCTCCTGTGGCTGTGCTCGTACTGACCATTTTGCTTGCACTTTTGCACTGTCCACGAGTGTCATGATGCCAGTGGCTTGAGTAAGATGGAGACTGCAACTTTTATACCCTCGGGTCAGATGCTATGATACAGCAATGGTATCACATACTTATTTCTTAAAAGTGTATTGCAAACTAGCTGTGAGTACTAGAGGTGTACTCGGTAAGCAAGATTCTCTCTGGCCAGACATCATAAACACTGGGAACTTTCCCTCTAGCTTTTGCATCTTCATGACATCATAAACCTTACAGTTGGAATATTCCCTGTCTGTCTTAGTGACCTCGTAAATACAGCCTGAAAATTCCCTTTGGTCTCTGTATCAGTGAGACAGTGTAAGCATATTGGTTAGCTTCCCTGTTGTCTCACTGTTTGAGATTTACAACTATTTACATGAAATCTAAACAACAAAAGTTGGGATTTTACCTCCCTGGATGAAAGAAGAAAAGAGCTCGTGTTCTGTGAATGGTTTTGTAATGTGACATGACTTGGAAACTAAAATGTCTGAAACTGACTGATAAAATCAATTTATATATGGAACAATGGCAGATGGAATATAACCCCGAATATTGTGAGTTGATGCACTTTAGAAGAAGTAACAAGACAAGGGAGTACTCAATGAATGACAGGACTCCAGGAAGCTGAGAGGAACAGAGGGATCTTGGGATGCTTGTCCATGGGTCAATAGGGTGGTTAAGGAGGCATCCAAGATGCTTGCCTTTGTCAGTTATGGTATAGGTAATAAGAGCAGGGAGGTTATGTTGGAGCTGTACAGGACTTTGGTTTGGCCACAGCTGGAGTACTGCATGTGGTTCTGGGTCACCACATTATAGGAAGGATGTGACTGCACTGGTAGAGGGAGAAGAGGAGATTCACCAGGATGTTGCCTGAGATGGAACAGTTCAGACTCCAGACACATGGGTGTATTGACAGTCTTGACAGTTTCTCATGTAAGATCATTGTGCTGATTTCTTTCAGCGTGTTTCCTGTTCTCCTTATGGTGTAAAGCCATGCGGTTTAAGTATTAATATTAAGAACCAGACAATGATTTGCAGTTTTTTATAGCAGAATTATACAATACAGAAATGGCCCTTCAGCCCACCAAGTGTGTTATCAAAATATACCAAATGTTACAGGATGGTCATGACTGGGAGTTAAATATCCAGGGGTATCAAACAGTTCAGAAGGACAGACAGGAAGGTAAGGGAGGTGGTGTGGCTCTGATTTTTAAGGTCGATATCAGGGCAGTAGTGAGAGATGATTAGGTTCTACTGAACAAAAGGTTGAATCCATTTGGGTGGAAATTAGGAATAGCAGGGAGAAGAAGCCACTGATAGGTGTGGTCTATAGGCCACCAAATAATGACATCGTGGTGGGGCGGGCAATAAACATAGAAATAGCTAATGCATGTAACAATGGTACAGCAATTATCATGGGATTTTAATCTACACATCGATTGGTCAAATCAGGTCAGTCATGGCAGCCTTGAGGAGGGGTTTGTAGAATGCATCTGCGATAATTTCCTTGAGCAATATGTAATGGAACCTATGAGGGAGCAAGCTATCCTAGATCTAGTCCCACGTAATGAGACAGGAATAATTAATGATCTCACAGTTAGGGGATCCTCTCGGAAGGAGCGATCACATTATGATCGAATTTAAAATACAGATGGAGTGTGAGAAGGTTAAATCCAGTACCTTTGTCCTGTGCTTAAACAAAGGAGACTATAAAGGAATAAGGAAGGAGTTAGCTAAGGTGGAATAGGAGCAAAAACTTTATGGTGGGTCAATTGAGGAACAATGGAGGACTTTCAAAACAATTTTTCACAGTGCTCAGCAGAAGTATATTCCAGTGATAAGGAAGAACTGTAGGAAAAGAGAGGGCCAGCCTTGGATGTCTAAGGAAATAAAGGAAAGTATCAGATTGAAAAAACAAGTACAAAAAAGCAAAGAGCAGTGGGAAACTAGTAGACTGGGAAATCTTTAAAGGCCAACAGAAAGCCACAAAAAAAGTTATAAGCATCTGCAGTTCCCATTATCACTGATAAAAATAAGTAAGATAGATTATGAGAGTAAACTAGCAGCAAAAGTTTCTATAAATATGTAAATCGTAAAAGAGTGGCGAAGGTAAACATTGGTCCTTTCGAGGATGAGAAGGCCAATTTAATAACTGGGAATGAGGAAACAGCCGAGACATTAAACAGTTATTTCGTGTCAGTCTTCACAGTGGAAGTCACAAATAACTTGCCGAAAACGGATGACAAGAAGTTTATAGCAGGTGAGGACCTAGAAACTATCAATATCACTAAGCAGGCAGTGCTGGGCAAGCTGGGCTAAAGGTAGACAAGTCTCCTGGTCCTGATGAAATGCATCCCAGGGTATTAAAAGAGATGATGGGGGAAATAGCAAATGCATTAGCAATTATCTACCAAAATTCACTGGACTCTGGAGTGGTTCCCACAAATTGGAAATCAGACAATGTGACGCAACTGTTTAAAAAAGGAAGTAGACAAAAAGCAGGTAACTATGGTCCAGTTAGCTTAACTTCGGTAGTGGGGAAAATGCTTGAATCTATCATTAAGGAAGAAATAGCAAGACGTCTGGATATAAATTGTCCCATTGGGAACACCCAGCATGAAGGGTAGGTCATGTTTAACTAATTTGGTTGAATTCTTTGAGGACATCACTTACGTGGTGGACAATGGGGAACCTGTGATGTGGTGTATCTGGATTTCCAGAAGGCATTTGACAAGGTGTCACACTAAGGGCTGCTATATGAGATAAAGTTGCACGGTATTATAGGTAATGTATTGGCATGGATAGAGGATTGGTTGACTAGTAGAAAGCAAAGAGTAGGGGTCAATGGGTGTTTTTCTGGTTGGCGGTCAGTGGCTAGTGGTGTGCCTCAGGGATCAGTATTGAGACCAAAATTGTTTACAATTTACACAGATGATTTGGAGTTGGAGACAAAGTGTGGTGTGTCAAAATTTGCAGATGACACTACGATGAGTGGTAGAGCAAAAAGTGCAGAAGACACTGAAAGTCTGCAGAGGGATATGGATAGTCTAAGTGAGTGGGCAAAGGTCTGGCAGATGGAGTGCTATGTTGATAAGTGTGAGGTCATCCATTTTGGTAGGGATCACAGCGAAATGGACTATGTTTTAAACGGTAAAAAATTGCAGCATGATGCTATGCAGAGGGACTTGGGTGTCCTTGTGCATGAATTACTAAAAATAGGATTGTGGGTGCAGCAGATAATTAAAAAGGCAAATGGAATTTTGTCTGTCATTGCTAGAGGGATGGAGTTTAAAAACAGGGAGCTGCAGCTGTATAGGGTCCTGGTGAGACCACACCTGGAGTGCTGTGTGCAGTTTTGGTCTCCTTACTTGAGAAGGGGTACATTAGCAATGGAGGGGGTGCAGAGGAGATTCACTCTATTGATTCCAGAGTTGAGAAGGTTAGATTATGAGGAGACACTGAGTAGGCTGGGATTATACTCATTGGAATTCAGAAGAATGAGGGGAGATCTTATAGAAACATCTCAGATTATGAAGGGAATAGATAAGGTGGAGGGCAGGGAGGTTGTTTTCACTAGCAGGTGAAACTAGGACTGGCGGCATAGCCTCAAAATAAAGGGAAGCAGATGTCAGACTGAGGTCAGGAGGAACTTCTTCACCCAAAGGGTTGTGAATCTATGGAATTCCCTGCCCAGTGAAGTGGTTGAAGCTACCTCACTGAATGTGTTTAAGGCAAGGCTAGACAAATTTTTGAACAGTAAAGGAACTGAAGGTTATGGTGTGCGGTTGGGTAAGTGGAGCTGAGTCTCAAAAAGATCAGCCATGATCTTATTAAATGGTGGGGCAGGCTCGAGGGGCCAGATGGCCTACTCCTGCTCCCAGTTTTTATGTTCTTATGTTATCTGTCAACCTTTCCATGCACAATATGTACAATTTTGTGACCTATTTAGAGGTTAGTATTAAAAGAAACTTTGGCTGATCCCAAATTGGTCCAATGATTGTGCTCAAAGCAATTAATCTCTAGGTGATCCAAGGGAGACTAAGGAATGACAACTTGTGGCCAAAGTACACAAGACTGCACTCTGATATTAGAAGAACACATTGCCCATTATAATGCAGAATTCTCCTGTAGTTATGAAAGGGTATTGCATCGTTTCATCGCAAGTCTGTTACGAAGCATATCATTCTGCATGAAGCAGATTTTACTCCAAGTCCCAACATTGGCAGAACTTCACTTGGGCCTACTGCTGCCTTACCCTTGGCCTGTGCCCCTGACCGCAAGCCTCATTTCCGTTTCTTGTGTCTATTTCCCTTTCTTGACTGAAGAGGTAAAGGGGCAAGTGAGGGCCAGGAATCACCTTTTAAACAACGTCCTTGCGCTGTGAAATAGCAGCCCTAACTCGCTGTGGCAAGTTTTCACTAGGCAGGAGCATCATGGGTTTCCAGGGAAAGGTTCAGCGGGAGTTGTCGCTTTTTTTGAGGTGAATGTTGGAGGACCGCAAATTGTCCGGGGGTTCGCGACTCACAGTGTGTGTTTCTCCCTTGTCACACGTTCCTTGTTTTTTTCCCAAAAAAAAATCCACTTAAAACTCTGAGCATCATTCAACTTCCTGTTATCTTTCCAACACGCTCTAGACCATTGTGGAGAAGTCAGGATAGAATGCAATCTTAAAATGAGGCCTGCATCGTTATGAAGGTAAAATCACCATCATTCTAGCGGGTCACTCCCTCATTAGAAGGAGATGACCAGCAGTGAGTTCATGTGAAGGGTCACCATGCCTCAGACGAGCGGAGAGGTTGGGAAGGAGTTACCTTCATGATAACTTCAGCTGGTGTGGGAATTGAACCCACATTATTGGCATCACTTGACGTTGCAAAGCAGCCATCCATCCAATTTTTATACCCATCTTGTGGTAACTCTATTTGACCCAAACTCTCTTCTCCATTGAGCATATGCAAGATGGCACTAGTGACCAACTGAGCCAAATCATTCATGCATTATTCCAAGCTTTATGGACGAGTTTCATGTCTTCATTTCCAGTCACACACTCTTTTCTTTTTGAAGGACATGGGATGGGCTTGGGGGAAGGGTGGAAGTGGGGTAGGCAGGTGTTTGAGAGGAGAGAGGATGTGGTTTCTCGATCTTTGTTTCTGCTCAGCAGAAAAGAAACAGTCAAGCATCTCTTGCGTGCAGCGAGGAAATAGGAAGTCACCCAGTTGACCGCAGTTATTATTTCTGTAGTCATAACAGATTGCATCCACCCATCAATTTCATTTGACTTGAGTCAGCCATTTCTTGAGCTGTGACGGGAAATTCAGCCAGGGAGCTCATACATTATACCACCCATGTGTGGCTAAAAACCCCTTTTGAAAGCATCATTGTCGCAAAGGCAGCCAATAAGAAGCTAGCCTGGGGATTTTTTTTTGAAACACATACATTTTACCCCTCTTTTTTCAAGAATCGAATCATTTCTTTCAAAGCTTCATCAACTCCTCGAGTGTTGGTTACGAGAAGCATATGACGGAAATCCTTCTGAGGCAAAAGCTTCGGGTACAAATAATTACTGCTTTTGGAGCGAAATGTGGCTAATTTTCTTTCAGAGGCATTTGCTCAAGTTTCGGTCCCCAAGATAGAGATGCGCATTTGTGACCTGACTACTGTGCAAGGGCTATCAGCTTCAATTATTTGGTCAGATCTCTGGAGAGGTATTTGAAACTCACAATCCTGTTGAACTAAGATTGCCACTAACTGAACCAAGGTGTGTCTGTCAGGTGCAGCACACGTCTGCAGCCCCTGCGGTCTGGCTTGCCGAAGAGCGAGAGCCCCATGTTTAAAAAAAAAGAGTCCTTACTTCTGGACAGCAGTACTCCCTCTACTGAAAACGGTTAGAACTGGCCAGCCAGCTGTCAGTGGGATCTTTGCTGTGTGCAGACTGGCTCTTAGAGATCCTCGCAAAGCAACAGGAGCTCTGTTTCAGAAAGCAACTCAGTGATCTGGGAGTGTTTTGGGTAGTTCTGAGGAGCGGAGTTGGGCGAGATATCAATTCTTCTTTCATCTCTGTCCTTTGGCCCTCTCTAGGAAGACGAGTCTGTTAAATTTAAAAAACAAATCCATCAGTTCTGTATCCTTCTCTGGAAGGTTAGTTTGCAATGTATTACCCTCTTGGTGAAATGTTCTCCATTACTTTTCCTTAATCCTTGCTACAATGTGTCCCATGTGATTTGAACCTTCCTTAATAATATATAAGCACTATCGGTCTCAACTCCTTTCATATCATTGAAAGTGTCAGTTAAGTAGCTGGAAGGTTTCTTCATGTAAGATAACACAGCGTCATGACTCAGTATAAATTCTGTTGGATATTGATAAAGTATGTCCCAGCAGGAATGACTTGACCTTACTCATTTTCTTCCTTACACTTACTCCCAGTTATAGTTGAGGTCATTGGTCACAGATGGATATTTTGAATTGCACTGGCCTGCGCTTAGGAGCCGGGCTGGACTGGTAAAATCCAATCTCTTGATGGTTCCCAACTGTCAACCAAACAGTTTATCTCCCACACAGTCCCAAGAAAAGCATGCAGAGAGTATGTTTAAAATTTTCTTTGATGTCCTCACAGTTTATATCTCACTCGTTCGAGGCAATGTCTCGAGATTAATTTGTAATTCCTGCAGACTGTTGCATGGCTGGTAACTCTCTGTAGGTGAGAATGAGGCAGGCTCCAAATAGCTGTGGCACTGTAACTATGAGTCCTGCTCCATTAAAGTCTCAGATTAAGTGACGTCAGTCCAATGGCGCTGCCTCTGAGCATGGCCCTTTGAGAGAAGTAATTCCTCTTCCTTTCTGTTTTAACTTTGCTATTCCTTGACCTAAAACGGTGACCTCTTCTTCTAGATAGGCCCACATGAGGACACATCCTCCCTATGTTGACTTTGTCAATCCCTTCAAATACCTCACTTGGATCTCCTCTCATTCTTCTTTGCTAATTACCCATCTGACAGGCTGGGATCAATACTCGCTCAATTCTACTCACCAAAAGCTATCATTGCCCCATACCATACGTTACAAGACTGCATCATCATACTTTCAAAGCAGGTGGTACGGTGGCTCACTGCTGCCTGACAGTGCCAGGGCCCCAGGTTTGATTCTACCATCAGATGACTATCTGTGTGGAGTTTGCACATTCTCCCCACGTCATAGAGTTGTACAGCTCAGAAACAGGCCCTTTGGTCCAACTTATCGACGCCAAGCAGATATCCTAAATTAATTTGCTCGCCTCCGCCGCATCTGCTCCTGAGATGAGGCATTCCACTCCCTGACATCCCAGATGTTCTCGTTTTTCAAGGACCGCAACTTCCCCTCCACAGTGATCGAAAACGCCCTCAAGTGAATCTCTCACGTTTCCCGCAACTCATCCCTGACACTCCCTCCCTGCAATAACAACCAAAACAGAATCCCCCTCATTCTCATGTACCACCCCACCAACCTCCGGATCTAACACATCATCCTCTGCCACTTCTGCCATCTGCAATCTGACCCCCCCACCAAAGATATTTTTCCCTCCCCCCTCTTGTATGCTTTCCAGAGGGACCACTCTCTCCACGACTCCCTTAACCACTCCACACTGCCCACCAGCCCCACCACACCCGGCACTTTTCCCTGCAACCGCAGGAAGTGCTACATCTGCCCCTACACCTCACCCCCATCCCAGGCCCCAACAAAACCTTCCACATCAAACAGATGTTCACCTGCACATCTGCTAATGTGGTATACTATATCCGCTGTTGCAGATGTGGCCTCCACTACATTGGGGAAACCAAGTGGAGGCATGGGGATTGCTTTGTGGAACACCTACACTTGGTTCGCGACAAACCATTGCACCTCCCAGTTACGAACTACTTCAACTCCCCCTCCCACTCCTTGGACGACATGTCCCTCCTAGGCCTCATACAGTGCCACAATGATGCCACTCGAAGGTTGCAGGCACAGCACCTCATATTCCGTTTGGGAACCCTGCAGCCCAATGTTATCAATGTGGACTTCCCAAGCTTCAAAATCTCCCCTCCCCCAACTGCATCCTAAAAGCAGCCCAGCTCATCCCCACCTCCCTAACTTGTCCTTCCTTTCTCCCACCTATCCACTCCTCCCACCTCAACCCCCACCCTCACCTTCTACCTACCAGCCTCATCCCCGCCTCCTTGACCTGTCTGTCTTCCCTTGACTGACCAACCCCCACCCTAACTCCCCACCTACACTCACCTTTACTGGCTCCATCCCCGCCTCTTTGACCTGTCTGTCTCCTCTCCACCTATCTTCTCCTCTATCCATCTTCTATCCACCTCCCCCTCTCTCCCTATTTATTTCAGAACCCCCTTCCCCTCCCCCATTTCTGAAGAAAGGTCCAGGCCTGAAATGTCAGCTTTCCTGCTTCTCTGATGCTGTTTGTCCTGCTGTGTTCCTCCAGCTCTACACCTTGTTATTCCTAAATTAATCTAGTCCTTTTTTGACAGCATTTGGCCCATATCCCTCTGTCTGCATGGGTTTCCTCCCACAGTCCACATTAGGTGGATTGGCCATGCTAAATTGCCCATGGTGCCCAGGAATGTGCAAGCTACGTGGGTTAGCTCTGGGAAAAGCAGGGTTACACGGATAGGGTAGCGTGATGCTCTTTGAAGGTTGCTTCAAGCTTGATGGGATGAATGGCCCTGTAGGAATTCGATTATTCAACTCGCTGGGTCATTAAAGAATGAGTGCAACACTTCATTCACTCTACTAGTATCTGCTGCATGAAGTTTATTCCTGAGCCAGATCGAAACACTGGATCTTCACAAACCCCTGCGCAACATAGATTAGAGGAGAACCATAAAAGCCAGCAAAGTCCCTTCAGAGTCGTAGCACCATGTGCCACTTTGACCTTGAAATAACAATGAGATGTATATGTATATGTCACGTGTAGAATTAATGATACAGCACAGAAGGTGGCCTGTTGTGACTGTACTGGCTCTTCAGCCTTCTCATTCCATTCTGCGACCACCCCACACTCCCCAACCCCACCCCACCACATCCCACTCCTTTCCCAGAACCCAGCAACATTTTCATTCGTTGTCCAATTGCCTTTGGAATTTATTACCGAGTCTGCATCTACTGCACTTTTCACCAGTGCACTCCAGATTGCAGCAACCCACTCACATCAGATGGGCTGACAGGCCTAGTCTATGCTGTATGATTCTATGATTCCTAAGTAGATCAATTTTTTTTTTGTATGTGCGCTTGACAACGAGAGGTTGATAATGTTGGTTGCAAGCTATATATTTGGCCATAGTCGGTTAAACCGCTTTGGCGTCTAAAAATAGTTGAGCTCTGCATCTACCATACTCACTCAGGAAAACAAGAGTGAATGAAAAAAGCATTTGGCGATTACGCGTGGGGATTACGTGTCTGCACAGTTTAAGCACTTGGAAACATGCTGCACATCATTTTCGACAGGCAGGCGAGTGGAAACATCTGGACATTTTGTAGACCAGGTTGGGAAGTCAGTCCTTGGAGAATTTTCCTGGATGCAAAGATTTTGTCAACTTGTTACAACCTCTCAGATAGCGGAAATGGAATACAAGGGCTGTAGGGAGAAAAAAATTGCATTTCCTTGGTTATTGTTATCCAGTTATCATCTTGCATTTGATAAGTGAATAACAGGAGAACTCAGGAAAGGAGCCTGCGCACTCTTGTTCTCTGTGAGGCTCCCTTCATGGGAAACCCATGAAATCCATTTTACCTGTTGTCCTGGGTGGAGTGAGGGGAGGAGAAGGTGAAGAAGAAACATTTCGACCCAGCAGCTTCAGACAGCAAAAAAATCTAGTGAGTGGTTTCTGAAGGAGTTTGGACGGGTGTTGGAGACAAATCAAATCACAATAGAACAGGGAAGGAACGGGATTGCTGTGCAGAGAACCAGTATGATCTCAAGGGGCCAAATGGCCTTCCTCTGTACCGTAAATGACCCTGCAAAGGCACCAAACGTTGAATCACAACTGACAATGAGAAGCCAGGGCTGGTATAGTGGGGCTGATATTGATTTTCTCTGAAGTTGCAGGTAAAGGGGAACAGCCACAGAAGGGTCTGGTCTGAAACATTTTGACCTCTTCGAGACATCTTTGCAGCACCATCGTCATATATCATAACCAGATGGCAGAATAAAGACATAGGCTGCAGGGCTTTCCTTTTATTATTGCCAGTGAGTATTCTAAAAACATTGATTGAAACCATCAGGGCCCACATACTGATCTGAGTCCTGCACCAGTTGCAATGTGTCGTTTGACTTGCCCACATAACAAGAAAAAGAAAGAAAAGAGACTGCCTTTCCGAAACCACTCCCAGCCTTGAATGCCATGCCAGGTGGGTTTGTGCATATCGTGCCCATGTTGGGCAGACCAGGCACCGTGCCCACCAGCTCGCAGGTGACTGACCTTTCTAAGGAACAAAAAATTTGCAGGGGAGGTGGAGGTGTCAAGATTGTTTCAACGAGACACACAGTCCAGGGGAAAATCAAGCAACAACAACCTACATTCATATACCGCCTTTAACATGGTCAAACGACCACCAGCTGGTTAACAACCCTATCAGCATGCAGTTATTTTTTTTCTCCATAGAAAATAACAGAAGGCAAGATCAGGAAAACATCTCGTGAAATTCTATGGCCCTGTTCAGCCTTTGAGGTAGTTCTTCATAGAATTGCCAAGTTCCATGCCAATGTGATCGTCACTGAATCCACTTCTGACCACGGTCTCTGTAGCTCATTTAGATTATCTTCTGTTCCTCCCTGGCTCTTTTTAATCTGTTCTAAGGCAGAAAGGAAAACAATTTAGAATTACGGGAGCAGGCTCATGATTTTCAAGCATGCCTGACACATCAGGGCAGGGCTTCCTGCAAGGAACATGATCTTTTTAAGTTGACTCATGGGACATTGGCATTGCTGGCTGGGCCAGCATTTATTGCCTGTTCCTAGTTGCCCCTTGAGATTGTGGTGGTGAGCTGCCTTCTTGAACTGCTGCAGTCTATGTGTTGCAGTTAGACCCACGATGCCCTTAGGCAGGGAATTCCAGGATTGTGACTCAGCGACACTGAAGGAACGGCGATATATTTCCAAGTCAGGATGGTGAATGGTTTGGAGGGGAACTTGCAGGGGGTGGTGTTCCCATGTATTTGCTGATCCTTGTTCTTTTGGATGGTGGTGAGTCGTAGATTTGGAAGGTGCTGTCTGAGGGTCTTTGGTGAATTTCTGCAGTGCATCTTGTAGATGGTACACACTGCTGTGACTGAGTTTTGGTGGTGGAGGGAGTGAATGTTTGTGGGTGTAGTGCCAATTAAGTGACCTGTTTTGTTGTGGATGGTTTCAAGTTTCTTTAGTGTTGTTGGGGCTGCACTCATCCAGGCAAGTGGGGCGTATTCCATCACACTCCTGACTTGTGCCTTGAAGATGATGGACAGGCTTTGGGGAGTCAGGAGGTGAGTTTTCAAGGAAACCAAGCTCAGAGAAGCACTGAGGGATACCAAGCTCAAAAGGAAATCAAGCTCTGAGGGGCATTGAACTCCAAGTGGCACTGAGCCCTGATGGGCATTGAACACCAAATGGCACCAAGGTCTGAGGGCACTGAGGTCTGAGTGATGTAATGTGGTATTACCCAGTCTGGCTGCTTGAAACCAGCAAAAAATAAGCACAAACCAGACCAGAGATTTGCCACATGCATGTTTTACACTCCAGACGCTTCTTAATATCGCCCTCCCCTAACAAGTGCTAAGTTTGATTTGATTTATTGTAGTGATGTGTACCTGACCATAGCGAAAAGCTTTGTTTTTTGAGCAGTACAGACAGATCATACCAAACAAGGACACAGAGATCATAGGGTGCTTAGACAGAGTTAGACATACAAGGTTACACTGCACAGGAGGTGCACAAAACAAGATCGGCATTAGCAAAACCAACATTATTTGAAGATAGAGTCCATTCATCAGTCTAATAATGGCAAGGAAGAAGCTGTTCTTGAACTGGTCTCATTCTCTTTCTGATTCTTCTGAGCTAACATGATGTCACTCACTGCACGTGAACATCTTCTTGTGACTTGTCCCGTTGAGCAGCAGCTTACTGTATTGTGTTGTTTTATAAATTTCAGCTGCCTTCCTTCCCTATCCATACTGTTAATTGCTGAAATATGAAAGTTTGTTTCAGCTTCTCACCAGAGATTTGATGAAGGCACAATCAGAACTGCCTCAGAGTACCTGACAGGTGAACAGTTCAGTGCACTGATAGGTTACAGAGGTTCAAATCCATTTACAATGTATCATTCTTAAACAAAACTCTCTGCCATCCAAAATGAACTACCTTAACATATGCAAGCCCCTTGGAAGTGTTTGAATTGTTAGCACATGCAATAAATATACAGTTTCTCGTTGTCTTAAATTGCCTTAACATTTTGAAACAGCTTAGCTTCTTTCAGGACTTAGTGGCTTTAAAAGCTTTTATTTGAATGTTTGGTGATGCATTGAAATAGATGGAGAGAGTGCGATAGACTCATCGAATTCCTACAGTGTGGAAGAAGGCCATTTAGCCGATTGAGTCCACACGAACCCAGACCCACGCTATCCCTGTGACCCTGCATTTCCCATAAACGACCCACCTAAACCTCAAATCCCTGGACACTATGAGCAGTTTAGCATGGCCAATCCACCTGCACATCTTTGGACTGTGGGAGGAAACCGGAGCACCCAGAGGAAACCCACGCAGACATGGGGAGAATATGCAAACTCCACACAAATTGTTGCTCAAGAGTGGAATCAAACCAAGGCACCTGGCACTGTGAGGCAACAGTGCTAAGTACTGAGCCACCGTGCCACCCTAGAGTGGAGAATGAGTTGTAATACTGTGAGCTGTTGGATAAATTGCCCTTCAATACATACACGTGTAAAACAGTGGCAATGTCATTCGACTGGTAATTCAGAGAGCCCAGGCTAATTCTTGGGGGTGGGGGTTGGGGTTGTGAGTTCAAATCCCACCATGGCAACTGGTGGAATTTAAATTCAGTTAACAAATCAGAAATTTAAAACCTACCTCAGTAACAGTGACTCCAGACGCACAAAGTGGTTGACTCTGAGCTGCCTTCTTAAATAGCCTGTAGAGCTAATGAATTCAAGGGCAGTTAGGGGTGGGCAACAAATGCTGGCCTCACCAATGATGCCCATGTCCCATGACAGAATAAAGAAATGGGAAAAAAAAGCCTGTCTTATGCATTAAATATGACAAAGAATCACAACGGAAAGTGGCCTCACTCAGTTTTTAGGTCAAGGGTTGTCCAGGGCTATGAACCAGTTTTGAAGAGTGCTCTTTGTGCCAGAGTTGGCATTGCTCCACTTTCGAAGCCGATTATGGGTGTTGGATGATTTTGACTAAGGATAGGGCACTAGGCCAAACAAGCTCAGTCACAAGTACAACCATATAAGACAGTGCATGATTGAAGTGAAGAATTGGACATTTCCTGCCCTGCCTAAGTAATTGGTTAATTTTTGGACTCCCAGATGGAAACTTCGGACAGCCTTGCAATATTAAAACATGACCACAGTTTTGGACATTGAAATTAAAAGAAAAAAATGTACATTTGTATGGTATCTTTCACAACGTATGGAAGTCTCGAAACCTTTGAAGCCAATGGGGTGGCACAGTGGCTCAGAGGTTAGCACTGCTGCTTCATGGCACCAGTGATCTAGGATTGATTCCAGCCTCAGGAAACCGTCTGTGTGGAGGTTGTACATTCTCCGTGTGTCTGCATGGGCTTCCTCCGGGTGCTCTGGTTTCCACCCACAGTTCAAAGATGTGCAGGTTAGGGTAGATTGGCCATGCTAAATTGTCCCATAATGTCCAGGGATAGGCAGGTTAGGTGGATTAGCCATAGGAAATTCAGGGTTAGAGGGATCGGGTAGGAGGCTGGGTCTGGGTGGGATGCTCTTCAGAGGATTGGCGTGGACTTGATGGGCTGAATGGCCTGCGTCTGCACTGTAGGGATCCTCTGACCAATGAGTGCCTTTCAAGTGTAGTAAGGTTGGCACCAACAGCAATGCCATGCATCCATCCTTGTGATGGTGACTGACAGCTATAAGCTAGAATACGATGGATAACAGCCCCACTTGACTTCTCATTGGTGGCCTGTGAGCTGATCAGTACTGTCTGCATGCAGGCGGTAGAAAATTCACAGGAAGTGGACGCCTACGTCTCTGGCCCATGGACACTCATGACACTATGCTTTGCTTGTTTAGAAATGGCAGGAAGCAGAAGGTTGCTAATTATAGTGATTTACTTCCTTTGCACGCAACAAAGGAGGTCACAAGCCAAAGGTCAACCAGTGTGGCTGGTTACGTTCAATCTGACATTATAGGCTGGTGCTGTATTTTTCTCATTTAGTATGCAGAAAGAAATGAAAGTGATCTTCATTTCCTGTAATGTTATATCTATTCCTCTATAGATATAAATAACATCAATCAAAAGTAACACTGCTTGCCCAGTGTATACTAGAATGACCTTATCTCGAAGGGCTGACTTTTCTGAGCTTTGCGTATTCGCGTATCAATGTGGTCAGTCATGAGATCAGGCACTTAACAAGTTGTGTTTCTTTTCATTGCTCGTAGGATATGGGCATCAGTGGCTGGGCCAGCATTTATTGCCTGTTCCTAATTGCCCCTTGAAAAGGCAGTAGAGAGTTGCCTTCTTGAACTACTACAAAGAATTACAGAGTACAGAGAGGCCATCAAGTCTGTACCACCAAACCTTACTCTAACTCTGCATTATGTCCCACTTTCCAACGCTAGGCCCAGAGTCAATGTAGTCCATGGGCTATGGGGGATTTCCAGGATTTTGACCCAGTGTCAGTGAAGGAATGACGATATATTTCCACGTCAGGATGGTGAGTGTGGCTTTTTAAGAGGTTAAGTGTGAAGCAAGGTGACAAAAAATCTTGCAAGGTATTGTCTTCTGCTTAGGATTTACTCACATACTGGTGAAGGTACTGTTGAAAGTGCTGGCCCAAGAATACCATGTGGATTACATTGCTCTCTTGAAGGACTCAGATGGGAGATCAAATGATCCCCTCGAGAGGTCGTACAGTCATTTATGACACTTTTATAAGGGCTCAGTGGTCGTCCAAATTTGGTTTAGATAGGCCTCAAGGAAGTTCAAAGCCATTATTTTGCAACCACCTAACATGTTCGCATCAAACATCTCTCTTAATTATTTTGATTGAGCCATTAACATGCTAATTTTATCGTATTATAAAGCAGACCTAAAACATCCATCCAAATAGTTTTGTTCCATTGCCTTTGGCTGACTTGACACACGGGTACAGATAGAAGGACTGTCAAACTTCTTTGGACCAGGGATTGTAGTTGTAACATAGGAGTGGAAAGAGGCCATTCCCACCGATCGTGGCTGATCTGTATTTCAACCCATTTACCTGCCCCTGCTTCTGGAGCCCTTTAATGCACTTCCCAATTTCACTATTCAATTTTTTACTTGACCCCAATCCCAACAGCCTTTTCATGGGATAAGAGTTCTGGATTATTCTCAGCAAAGTGAGATCCTGATTTCAGTTTTAGGATCTCAAAGCAAACTTTAGGCTCATAGGAACTGCTGGAGTTTGCTCAAGAAATGGTAATAAAGCCTTTGAAAAGTTATTTGTGGATGCAGTCTTAATCCACCCCCTCTCCTTTGCTTCATCTACCCCTCAACCAATATCTCAGGACATAGCTGCAGGCCAGCTACGGTTCACCAGGCTATGTTTGACAAGTTAGACTTGCGGAGCAGTGAAAATTCAGCTTGATTGCCACTTTCATGCCAGACAACTCATGATACACTGACTTGTTAATTTCACGAGTCGATCAATATCAAGACGACATGTTGCCAAAGCTTTTTAAGTTGCACCCAATGGGACCAATGCAAGAATGCCACATTTTGACCAATCACAATAATTTATATTACAGGAGAAAGAGTACTGTCAATTTGACTCTGACAGGCTGACGCATTGCGATGCAGAAAGCAATGGGGGACTATAGGCTCCCCAAACACCTCGACAACCTAAACAACTTACACATGAACAATCAATTGAAGATTGTAAGTAAAATTTTTAATGTTTATGTTTGCTAGAAGCAGCATACATTCATTCACAGGAACCCGTTCTCTGCAAACAAAAAGAATATGGTCAAGTCTTGCACCTTTTTTGAATTACCTGGGAGCTTAGGGAGCCAATAGTTCACCATGGTTTTCTCCGTGGCAATGCCACGGCCAATCAGAGTTGACAAGAAAACCATTCAGCACCTTTTTCTCCTGTAGTTTAAACTGCTGCAATCATTTGAAATTTGGCACTCTTGCATTGATCCTGAGAAGTCCAAAATGATAAATGTCTGCAACATGTTTTTCTTTTCAGCAAAATTCCAATAATAAGAAGTTATACTATTCTGTGGAACTCATTGCTGCAGAAGGCTGCAGAGGTCAAGTCATTGAGTGTATTTAAGATAGAGATAGATAGGTTCTTGATTAGTAAGGGGTTCAAGGTTACAGGGAGAAGGCAGGAACATGGGGTTAAGTAACATAACAGCCATAATTGAATGGTGGAGCAGATTCGATGGGCCCGGATAATTCCATTTTGTTGGTTCCCAGTCATCTCCCGTCTTTCAGATTTCCTTCAGATGCTTTTCAGGCTTCCAGGCGGGTTTTATTCCTAAAACAGGTGAGGGCTGCCTCCCACCTCCCCCCAAGACATCTGCAAAACATTGAGAGAACGAAACTTGTTGCCCTGTGTGCTGTTTCCACACTGAACTCAATTCTTCCAGCATGAATTTGTGTTTTGCTGCTCCCTTCTCTCAGCTGGTTTTGCTGGCAGCTTTTCCAGATGTCCTGTGTAAATTCAAACATTGTTCTGCAACAGACCCATCAAAGAAAAACACCTGCCCGATCCAAACATAGCATTCCAATCGAGTACCTCACTTCCGAATCTGTCCCAATTGTCGAAAATTCCCAGTCCAAACAGGTCAGGTCAATGCAAAATCCTGATGCAAACAAAATATGACCCAATTAACCAGCAGTTACTATTCAGTGTATTCAACTATGTCGAACTGCAGCCTGTTTGCCTTCCAAAGACAGCAGGGTAGATTCAAAACCAAATCACTTTAGTACAAAATCAGTTAGGTTAAGCAATTTCTGCCATTCAGATTGAATTACAGAATTAATACAGGAATTGGCAGGAGTCTGAAATTCTGCAACTGCTTGTATTAATCTGAAGTTCGCAAGAACCTGGTCAGGTCAGAGGTGACACCGGTTCAATCCACATGTTGGATCATCAGTACTGAGGGAGCACTGCACTATTCGAGGGTCAGTAACTGTCCGAGAGTCAGTGCTGAGGGAGCGCTGCACTGTTGGAGGGTCAGCGCTGTGGGAGTGCCGCACTGTCAAAAGGTCATTACTAAGGGAGTGTGGCACTGTTCGAGGGACAAACTGACAAAGTGTCACACTGTGAAAGGGTCAGTACTGGGGTTGTTACATGCTACCTAATGAGATGTAGTCCGATACTCACTGCAGTTTCAAGAAATGAGAGGCGAACTCATTGAAAAATATAAGGTTCTGATACACTTTGACATTACATAGAAAGATATAGATTAAATCAAAAACATGCCTTCCCCATTCCCACTTACTACATACGTGACTGTGAATAGGAATGCTGTAAATGTCTGTGGCTGAACTGAGGGAGCAGTTTTTAAGTGTGAAAACGGAAATGCTCATTAAAAGCTTGATACCTAAATGTGCAAGATTAACTTTAGCAATGGCAAGTTCTTGTTAGTGATGGTGAATTGTTATCACTGCCTGCATTCTGACGTAAGTGTGACTGGGTGTAGACAAAGGCTCTTAAAGGGGCAACGACAGGTGAGAGAAGCTTTGGAATACAGAAGGAGCACAGTGCAGCTGTAAAAGCCCTGAGCAAGGAGATGGTGCAAACTGACAACAAAAGGGCATCACTAGCAGAGGCTGTGCTCCTCTCCAGCTGAAACCCACTGTTATCCACAAAGGATCATTACTGGAATAAACAGAGGGAGAGTCGATGAGGAAAACACCAGTATTATCAAAAGGAAAGTTGCTGGAAAAGCTCAGCAGGTCTGGCAGCGTCTGTGGAGGGAAAACAGAGTTAACGTTTCAGGTCCGGTGATCCTTCCTCAGAACTGATGGTGGCTGGGAAAACGTCAGTTTATATGCAGAAAATAGGTAGGTGGGTGGGGTAGGGAGTAAATGATAGGATACAGCCCAAAGAGAGAGAGAGAAAGACAGTTGGACAGAGAAAGGAGTTGCTAATGATCAGGCTGAGAGGGTGAATGGGGACTGTTAGTGACTAACGACAGGGGGTGTGTAATGGCAGGCTGTGTGGTAACAAGGCCTGGTGTGTGGGGTGGGGGTCTGGGACATGGGAGAGTTTAGGTCCTAAAATTATTGAACTCAGTATTGTGTCCACAGGGCTGTAGGGTCCCCAAGCGGAAAATGAGGTGTTGCTCCTCCAGCTTGCGCTGGGCTTCGCTGGAACACTGCAGCGAGGCTGAGACAGAGATGTTGGCCAGGGAGCAGGGTGGTGCATTGAAGTGGCAGGCAACAGGTAGTTCAGGGTCTTTTTTGCGAGCAGAATGTAGATGTTCTGCGAAGCAGTCGCCAAGTCTACACTTCGTGTCCCCAATGTAGGGGAGACCACATTGTGAGCAGTGAATGCAGTAGACTAGACTGTGGGAAGTGCAGGTGATGTGTTGCTTCACCTGGAAGGTATGTTTGAGCGCTTGGATACTGGGGAAGGTGGAGGTAAATGGGCAGGTGTTGCACCTTCGCCGGTTACAGGGGAAGGGCCATAGGGCTGTGGGGAGGAGTTGGGGGTGAAGGAAGTGTGGACCAGGGTGTCCCGGAGGGAATTGTCCCTGCAGAAGTTGGACAAGGGAGGGGAGGGGAATAAGTGTCTGGTGGTGGTATCTTGCTGGAGGTGGCAGAAATGGTGTCTGATGATCTTCTGGATGTGGATGCTGGTGGGGTGGTAGGTGAGGATAAGGGGAACCCTATCACTGTTGCGGGAGGGAAGAGAAGGGGTGAGGGCGGAAGTGCAGGAGATGGGTCGGACCCAATTGAGGGCTCTATCAACAACGGAGTTGGGGCATCCTCAGTTGAGGAAGAAGGTGGAAATTTTGGAGGCTCCCTTGTTGAAGCTGGCCTCATCTGAACATACGCGACGGCGACGGAGAAACTGAGAGAATGGGATGGAGTCTTTCCAGGAAGTGGGGTGTGAGGATGTATAGTCCAGGTAGCTGTGGGAGTCAGTGGGTTTGTAATGGGCTATTAGTGGCCAGTCTATTCCCAGAAACGGAAACTGAAATGTTGAGGAAGGGGAGGGGGGAGTCAGAGATAGGCCAGGTGAAAGTGAGGGCAGGGTGGAAATTGGAGGTGAAATTGATGAAGTTTTCCAATTCCAGACAAGAGAGGGAAGCAGCACCGATGGTATCGTCGGTGTATTGGAGAGAGAGTTGTGGGTGGGGGCCGGAATAGGACTGGAACAGGGAATGTTCCATGTACCCCACGAAGAGATAGGCATAACTTGGGCCCATTCAGGTTACCATGGCAACCCCTCTTACCTGAAGAAAATGAGAGGAGTTAAAAGAGAAGTTGTTGAGGGTGAGGACAAGCTCGGCCAAGTGGAGAAGGGTGGTGGTGAGTGGGGATGGTTCAGGCCTTTGCTCCAGGAAGAAGCGGAGAGCCCCAAGACCCTCCTGGTGGGGAATGGATGTGTAAAGGGATTGCACATCCATGGTAAAGAGGATGTGGCTGGAGGCGGTAAATTGGAAGTTTTGAAACCAGCGTAAGCCATCAGATGAATCATGGATGTATGTGTGTATGTATGTGCCATTACACCCCCCCTGTTGTTAGTCACTAACAGTCCCCATTAACCACTTTTCACCCTCCCAGCCTGATCGTTAGCAACTCTTTTGTCTGTCCAACTGTCTTTCTCTCTCTTTGGGCTGTATCCTATCATTTACTCCCTACCCCATCCATTTCCTTATTTTCTGCACATAAACTGACATTTTCCCAGCCACCATCAGTTCTGAGGAAGGGTCACCGGACCCAAAATGTTAACTCTGTTTTCTCCTTCACAGATGCTGCAAGACCTGCTGAGCATTTCCAGCAACTTTGTTTTTGTTCCTGATTTACAGCATCTGCAGTTCTTTTGGTTTTTACCATTATTATTGGGTTGAGCGGTGGCTCAGTAGTTAGCACTGCTGCTTCAGAGTGCGAGGCACCCAGGTTCGATCCCAGCCTTAGGTGACTGTCTCTGTGGAGTTTGCATGTTCTCCCCATTTCTTCTAGGTGCTCTGGTGTCCTCTAATGTTCCAAAGATTTACAGGGATAGAATGGGGTGCAGGGTCTGGATGGGATATTCTCTGGAGGGTCAGCGCAGACTTGAAGGACTAAATGGCCTCTTTACACACTGTAGGGAATTTATGCCCTTGAAGGAGTCATTTCTGAACCAATACATTGTGAAAAGTCACAGTAGTGCTATAGCAATGTAACTGTGTCAACAGATGGGTATACTCATTCAAATCCAGTTATGGTACATCTCACAGTCAGTAGACCCTTAAAGGGCCACTGTTGGAGAGTTACAGACACACTCATCACTGTTTCATAGCATGTAACTTCAGGATATAAAGATCTCAGGCTCCACCTTACCCCAGGTTCACCTGAAGCATGATACTTGACTGGAAGTTTGCTGTTCTTTGTAATCTAATAGTGTAATATTAGCCCAGAAACTAATGCGCCTTTGAATGTAATGTTTGTAAATAACAGTTGGTTGTCATAACCATTTGTAGGATTCTTTAACTGCACAATATTCATGCCTAATATCATCTGTTATGAGGGATAATAGAAGCATTGCTGCATCAGGTAAAACACCCTTCTAGAGGCAAAACCCACATCAAGTCCCAGAAAATTTTGTTATCACAAAAGGGAGGCGAAGGGTACAGCAGTCAAAGCTGAAGGAGCTTCACTGACCTGAGCACCAAGCGTGGAGGAACACAGCATGTTGAATGCATTTAGTGAGGAAAAGGTCGAAACATTGGATGTGTGTCACAGCACTTGCAGCTGGGCAATGAGTCCGACGTGGTGAGGAGGAGTGAGGTATTCAGACAGAACCACCCAGCCAGGGGAAATAATCTTTCAGTATCTCCCTTGTCAAATCCTCAGATTGTTACGCATTTCAAAGAGGTCACCTCTCATTCTTCCAAATGAAAGAGAATGCGCACCTATTGTACTCAATTTCCCACCATAGGACAACAGAGCCTCAGTACTGACCCTCTGACAGTGTGGCACTCCCTCGGTATTGACTCTCTGACAATGTGGCACTCCCTCAGTCCTGATCCACCAACAGTACAGCACTCACTCACACCTGACCTCCAACAATGCAGCCCTCCCTCAACACTGTGACAGTGCTGTTCTGTCTGTCAACTGACTGTCCAACAGTGCAACACTTCCTTCTGTGCTGACTCACCTACTGTGCAGCAACCCTTTAGTACTGCCCCTCTGACTGCAGTGCTCACTCAGAACCACCCTCCTAGCCAGTGCATCCACTATCTGTGGAGCTTTCACTTTTACATCTCTAGATCGTAGGCAATGAGGTCCTGGGTCTAGCTCTTCTGTTCCGTATTGTGAAGACAAGATGCAAAATGTCCTGCCATTCTCTGTTATAGTTCTCTCGTATGCGCTTATAAGAGACCAACATTTACCTTAGCTTTATATTCCTTTTCATGTATAGTAAAAGTGTTGGCAATTTACTTTCATATTCCCAACTAGTTTAATCTTGTATTTTATACCCACCGATTTATCACTATTGAATCACTGTTTCCAAAAATACTCCCGATCCTCAGACTTATGACGATTCTTTGCAGCTTTATAAGTCTCTTATTTTAAGTCAATAATATCCCTAAGCTCTTCAGAAGCAACAGATGGGTCTTCCTTGCTGACTTTTTGTTTTTCAATGTATTTTTGCTAAATTCCGTATCTAATGTCGACTGTACTTGCGGGAGATTTTTTTAAAAATGCAACTGAGCAGACTTTAAATCAAGTTCCCTCTGGTCCTTTTGGCTGCTCCACTGTGTTATTCTTTATTTGAGGTGAGTGCCAAAGTCTGAAAGGGGTTTTCGAGTGTGGCGTGCGGTTGTTTCCAGAATGAAGATAGTCGGAAAATCGTTTTTGGCATTGTTTACGCAATTTGAAGTCAGATGCTGTCGTACTTTAATGACCTCTGCTAACATGTGCAGAATTTTCCTAATTACTCATGGTGTTGTTATTAAACTGAACTTATGTATGTGCATTCAAGTGGGGGTGTCTGTCAGTCCATTCGGGTTTCCAGAGAAGTTCAGTAAATTATTAACACTCATTTGACTCTACTCAACATAGCTGACATTTCCCAAGGTGATGACATTGCTCAGTGGGTAACTTCCATTGCCTGTATATCACAGCACTACAGGAACTGCCATTGGGTGGGAACGCCTTTCAAGAAACTTCACAGAATCCCACAGGAAAGAAAACAGGAACTCGCTGGAATGCTCATAACTTGCAAAGTGAATTGCTCGGGCTTTATGTTTTTTTTTGACGAGGCCTCCCGACTCCCTAAAGAGCTCCCAGAATGGAACAATGGAGTTAAAGCGCCACAAAAAGTACAGCCCGTCCTCCCTCAGGTCAGGAAGCGAATTATTAAAGGGGCACCGTCCTCTCCAAACATTTTCCTCCGCATTAAGGCCAACAAAAACATACAACCGAACGAAAAAACCGCATGCGCGCGCGTTCCCTACTGACACCATCATCCCGCAAAGGCCCTTTCTCTCCGGGCAAGTTGACCGTTGCTGCGGCAACGAAGCCGGCAGTCATTTTGTGCCGAGATAATAAAATGTGAGGCTGGATGAACACAGCAGGCCAAGCAGCATCTCAGGAGCACAAAAGCTGACGTTTCGGGCCTAGACCCTTCATCAGAGAGGGGGATGGGGTGAGAGTTCTGGAATAAATAGGGAGAGAGGGGGAGGCGGACCGAAGATGGAGAGAAAAGAAGATAGGTGGAGAGAGTATAGGTGGGGAGGTAGGGAGGGGATAGGTCAGTCCAGGGAATACGGACAGGTCAAGGAGGTGGGATGAGGTTAATGGGAACTGCAGATGCTGGAGATTCCAAGATAATAAAATGTGAGGCTGGATGAACACAGCAGGCCAAGCAGCATCTCAGGAGCACTTTGTGCCTCACGGTTGAGACGATGGGGAATCTGTTTTGGCGTCACTGACCAAACAAAACCCAGAGGCAAAAACTCAGTAGGTGCGTACAGATGGCGAATCAGAGTGAACCTTTCAGCTCAATGCTGAAAGAGCTGGAAAAAGTCCGAACTTGTTCTAAAGTACAGCTGATGTGCAGGTGCTGGTGTCGGACTGGGGTGATGAAAGTCAGAAGTCACACGACACCAGGTTGGAGTCCAACAGGTTTCTTTAAAATTTGAAGTGGACTCCAATCTGGTGTCGTGTGACCTTGTCTAAGTACAGAGGCAGGAAAGGTTGTGGGCGGCCGATAGAACCAAGCTCTGTGATAGTGTGGAAAACAGGAGTGATTAAATGACGAATTAAAAGGATGATGCTGCCAGTCAAAATATGGGTGGCAATAAAAACCGAAAGAACTGCGGATGCTGTGAATCAGGAACTAAAACAAGTTGCTGGAAAAGCTCAGCAGGTCTGGCAGCATCTGTGAGGGAGAAAACAGAGTTAATGGATGGCAATATTGTATGAGATAATGGTTTTGAAGTGGTTAATATTTATGCCACATTGGCTCCATCTATTCTGTTGATGTCCCACTCAGTCTGTGGAGCCGTGGAATTTTACTCTGTTTTACTGAAGGATCTGAACCAGCTCCCTAAGCTCCTAGGAACTATGCCTGTCCAAATCTGACTGCAAGCTGTGCTTGGGATGGGGAGAGCTGTGTCAGCAGCCATCATTAAAAACAAGAGCAAAGATTGAATGGGATTTTGTTGCTGCTTTCTCTCAGTCACCCATGCACAAGCAGCCATCACTGCATCAAAACTTGTGACCACAGCATTCCAACATATTGTGAGCCCACGCTTTATGAAACTGAGCTGGGGTCATCATCATTTCAGACATTGCAACAGGGTTCCCCTCAGCCTCCTCTGTTCCAAAGAAAAGCAACTTTGGCCTATCCAGTCTTTCTCCCACAACTGGAATCCTCCAGTCAAACAACAGAGATTTATTGAGTCATACACCACAAAAACAGACTCTTAGGCCTAACTCGCCTGCAATGACCTAGTCCCACCTGCCTGCATTTGGCCAATATCCCTCTAAACCCTCCCTATCCACGTACCTGTCCAAATATCTTTTAAATGTTGCAATTGTACCCACCTCTACCACTTCCTCTGGCAGTTCATTCCATACACACACCATCCTCTGTGTGAAAAAGATGCTCTTCAGGTCCCTTTTCTATCTTTCCTCTCTCACCTTAAACCTATTCTGTCTAGTTTTGCACCCTCCTACCATAAGGAAAAGACCTTGGCTATCCATGCCCCTCATGATTTTATAAACCTC
The DNA here is from genome assembly GCF_030684315.1 of Stegostoma tigrinum. Classification (NCBI taxonomy): domain Eukaryota; kingdom Metazoa; phylum Chordata; class Chondrichthyes; order Orectolobiformes; family Stegostomatidae; genus Stegostoma; species Stegostoma tigrinum. The sequence continues at coordinate 4,246,572 of NC_081404.1, forward strand.
TAAAAGGTCACCCCTCAGACTCCTATCCTTAAGGGAAATAGTTCCAGCTTATCTAGCCTCTCCTTATAACTCAAACCTTCCAGGCTCATCTACATCCTTATAAATCATTTCTGCACTCTCTCCAATTTAATAACATCCTACCTGTAGTAGGGTGACCAGACTGTATACAGCGCTCCAGAAGCAGCCTAACCAATGTCCTGTATAGCCACAACATGTCCCAACTCCTATACTCAAAGACCTGAGCAATGAAGGCAAGCATGTTAAATGTCTTCTTTATCACTCTACCCGTGACACCACTGGTAAATCTCCTCTAGTGTGATGACATCACAACATGGTGCATTTGGAACATGGGTGTGGGGCTGGTGGTGGTCAGGAATAAAGATAATCAAGGATCTAAGCTATCATTTTTCAATTTTTATGAATTAGTATAACACCTTTGAAGGGGTGTTCCACAGCCTCACTACAATGCCACAAAGTAGTCACTGATGTGTATTGGAATGTTTAATGACATAGTTACAAAGTGCTTCCAAGAAAAATCATTTTAATAATGTCCAGGAAATTTCCATATTATACACAAAACTATCCAATTAGTGCAATATCAAGAACTTCCTCAAAGCATGCTTGATTAATGCTATGTCATGTCTTATGACTGTGAATAGCTGTCACCACAGAAATGTTATGCCTTCCTATCACATGACAGTATCTTAGTAATGTCAGTTTTGAAGAACAGATAAACACAAATTCAAGAGATTTCCCTCATTACCGTGTTTGTTTGCACCAGACCAATGGATATAAATGTTTCAGAGATCTTATCATGCTGGACACTGACTTGAGAATCTAGAACAAGGGTACATAATCTTGGAATTAGGGGTCATAGAGTTATACAGCATGGAAACAGACCCTTTCATCCAACTCGTCCATGTCGACCAGATGTTCTAAATTAATCTAGTCCCATTTGGCAGTATTTGGCCCATATCCCTCTATAACCCTTCCTATTCATGTATCTCTGGATGTGAGTTTGCTCGCTGAGCTGGAAGGTTCGTTTTCAGATGTTTTGTCACCATTCTAGGTAACAGCATCAGTAAGCCTCCAATGAAGCGCTGGTGTTATGTCCCGCTTTCTATTTATCTGTTTAGGGTTCCTTGGGTCGGTGATGTCAATTCCTGTGTTGGTCATGTCATTTCCTGTTCTTTTTCTCAGGGGATGGTAGATGGGCTCCAAATCAATGTGTTTGTTGATGGAATTCCGGTTGGAATGCCATGCTTCTAGGGATTCTCGTGCGTGTCTCTGTTTGGCTTGACCTAGGATGGATGTGTTGTCCCAATCAAAGTGGTGTCCTTCCAGCTCAGCGAGCAAACTCACATGGAGAAACTCAACCTGAGCTACAAATCTTCTCAAAACTCGCTATTCTTGTATCTACCCAGATGCCTTTCAAATGTTGTAATTGTACTCACATCTACCACTTCCTCTGGCAGCTTGTTCCATACACACACACACCAATCTGAGTGAAAAAGTTGCCCTCAGGTCTCTTTTAAGTCTTTCCCCTCTCACCTGAAACCTATGCCCTCAGGTTTTGGACTCTTCTACCCTGGGGAAAAAGCCTTGACTATTCACCCTATCCACGCTCGTCATGATTTTATAAACCTCTATAAGTCACCCCTCAGCCTCCGACTCTCAGGGAAAATAGCCCCAGCCTATTCAGCCTCTCCTTACAGCTCAAGCCCTCCAAACCTGGCAACAGAGTGGTGGGTGCGTGGAATGCGCTGCCAGCGATGGTAGTGGAGTCAGATATATTAGAGATATTTAAGTGACTCTTGGATAGGCACATCAATGATCGTACAATGTAGAGTATGCAGGGTAGTTTGATCTTAGAGTATGATAATAGGTTGGCACAACATTTGTGGGCTGAAGGGCCTGTACTGTTCTATTTCTATGTTATGTGTGCATCTACTAAATATTTTCTTAACCCTTTCAAGTTTAACAACATCTATAGGACGATACACAGTATTCTAAAAGTGGCCTCACCAAGCACTTTGGACTGAGATGAGGAGAAATTACTTCACTCTGACATTTGTGAATCTTTCAAATTCTCTTCTCCGGAGAGCTGCAGATGCTCCATTATTGAGGATGCCTAAGGTTGTCACAATTTTAGACTCTACAGGAATCAAAGGATATGGAGATAGGGTGCAAAAGAAGCTGAACCAGATCAGTCATGATCTTGTCGGATGGCAGAGCAGGATCAAGGGGTGGAATGACCTACTTCTGCTCCCAGTTCATATGCTTTTTTTAATGTTCTTATTTTATCATATCATCGAACCGATTCTCTCTGAGTGCCCATATGCGAATACTTTGTCAAGAGTGCCACAAGATGAAAGTAAGAGAAGAGATTGAGCTTTGGCTGATATTCTGCTATTTCTCGCTCAGAGGTGGCAAAGCTGAGTGCTGTCAGAGTTGAAAACAATTTATCTGGCACAGACGGGATACTGAACTGAGGGTCTTCACAACGTGTCAAGGCTCATAGCATTTGGTCAGACCGAAGCAGTTGGAAAAGGGACCATTGCCCTCAAAATGTGGTTGCTATGGAAACGCATTACAGAAGAACAGAATTCATGGTGCTGTTATCACACATTATGTGTCACAGTCTAACAAATTCCCCACCCTGCTGAAAGCTTTCGCAGGTTTGGAGGTGATACAAGAGTTGCATTAATATTTCAAAGATTTGCATTTATATAGCGCCTCTCATGACCACCAGTAAAGCACTTTATAGCCAAGGAGGCATGTTTTTGAAGAATGGTCACTGTTATACTGAAGGAAACATTATGGCCAATTTGCACACGGCAAGTTCCCACAAACATCAGCATTTTGTGACGTTGTTTGAGGGATATATATTGACCAGGAATAACTCCCCTTTGCTCTTTTGAAAGTGTGCTGTGGAATCTTTTAGTTTAATAATCTCCTCCAAAAGACAGTGGTCTCTCAGTTCAAAGACATTTGAACTCCATGGGCGCAACACATTGGATCCTTCGCCTTAGCTCCTGGAGTAGGACTTGAACCCAGAGCCTGAGTTAGAAGTGAGATGCCTACCCACTGAACCACAACTGACACCAACACTAGATCAACCACAATATCGCTTTCTTCCTCCAGCTTTTAGTCAGATGTTGTTTTGTGCCTCCTAGTGAAGCATGATTTAGCAGAGGCCAATTCTTTCTAGTACTTTACGCCAGTGACCTTTTTTCCTGGTGACCCTGAACACCAAGCACTAAAGGGTGTCGTTGTTGGGGCCATCATCATCGTCGTCATCATCAAATTAGAGGACAATATCATCACCTGAAGTCATAGAGTCATACAGTACAGAAACAGGCCCTTCAGTCAAACTCATCCATGCCGACCAGGTTTCTCTAACTAAACTAGGCCCATTTGCCAGCATTTGGCCCATATCCTTCTAAGCCTTTCTTATTCATGTACCTGCCCAAATGTCTTTTAAATGTTGTAATTGTACCTGCATCTCCAGTTCATTCCACATATGAGCCGTCCTCTATGTGAAAACGTTGACCCTCAGGACCCCTTTAAATCTTTCTCCTCTCACCTTAAACCAATGTTTGGGACTCCCCTAGCCTCAGGAAACGACCTTTGTCATTCACCGTATCTACTGTATCTATGCCCCTCAGGATTTTATAAACCTCTATAAGATCACCCCTCAACATCCTATGCTCCAGGAAAAAAGTCCCAGCCTTTCCAGCCTCTCCTTCTAACTCAAACCCTCTGGTCTCGGTAATATCCTTGTAAATCTTTTCTGCACCCTCTCCAATTTAATATTTTTCCTATAGCATAGTGACCAGAACTGTACGCAGTGTTGCAAAAATAGCCTCACCAACGTCTTGTACAGATGCAACATGACATCCCAATTCCTATACTCAATGGTCTGAGCAATGAAGGTAAGTGTGCTAAATGCATTCTTAACAACCCTGTCTACCTGTAATGCCCTTTTCAAAGAACTGTGTACCTGAACCCCTAGGTCTCTCTGTTCAACAGCACTCCCCAGGGCCTGAGCATTTACTGTACAAGTCCTGCCCTAGTTTGCCTTACCAAAATGCAATACCTTGCATTTATCCAAATGAAACTCCATCTGCCACATCTCAGCCCATTGGCTGAATTGATCAAGATCTCTTTGTGATCTTAGATAATTTTCTTCACTGTCCACCATGCCACTGTCATCTGCAAACTTCCTTGCCATACTTCCTAAATTCTCATCCAAATTATTTATATAAATGACAAACAACAGTGGACCCAGCACCAATCCCTGCAGAACACCGCTGGTCATAGGCCCTCAGTCTGAAAAACAACCATACACCACTCTGTCTCCTGCCATTACAGCAATTTTGTATTCAATTGGCAAGCTGTCCCTGAATTCCACATGATCGAGCTTTACTAATTAGCCTACCATGTGGAACCTTGCCAAAGGCTTACTAACGTCTCTGTAGACAATGTCTACTACACTGCCCTCGTCTATCTTATTGGTTACACCCTCAACAACCTCAATCAAGTTTGGGAGACATGATTTCCCATGCACAAAGCCATGCTGACTTAAGTCTCAAGTCCGTGTCTCTCAGACACACACTCAAACACTCTGAAATTTACACATCTCAAACATACAGACACGCACTGAGACACAGTAACAACATTCTCACTCAGACACACGTGCACACACACACACACACATATACAAAGATATCCATGCATGCTCACACACACACATTCGCATAGACACACAGACACACACACTGAGACTCATAAACTTGCTCACACACATACATACTCACCCACAGACACACACATTGAGACACCATGACTGGACATGCAGACACACATAAGGAGACACCAACATATGCTGTCTCTCTCTCACACACACACACTGAGACACACAGACACACATTGAGACACACACTTGCACATGCTTGGACTTAGACGTGCAGACACAGACTTAGACAGCCACAAGTTCTTTGAGAAGGTGACCAAACAGGTAGATGAGAGTAAACCGGTTCATGTGGTGGAAATGGATTTCAGCAAGGCCCTCGATAAGGTTCCCCACAGTAGACTATTGTACAAAATGCGTAGGAATGGGATTGTGGGAGATATAGCAGTTTGGATCGGAAATTGGCTTGCTGAAAGAAGACAGAGGGTGGTAGTTGATGGGAAATGTTCACCCTGGAGACCAGTTACTAGTGGTGTACTGCAAGGGTCGGTGTTGGGTCCACTGCTGTTTGTCATTTTTATAAATGACCTGGATGAGGGCATAGAAGGATGGGTTAGTAAATTTGCAGATGACACTAAGGTCGGTGGAGTTGTGGATAGTGACGAAGGATGCTGTAGGTTGCAGAGAGACATAGATAAGCTGTAGAGCTGGGCAGAGAGGTGGCAAATGGAGTTTAATGCGGACAAGTGTGAGGTGATGCACTTTGGTAGGAGTAACCGGAAGGCAAAGTACTGGGCTAATGGTAAGATGCTTGGTAGTGTAGATGTGCAGAGAGATCTCGGTGCCGATGTACACAGATCCTTGAAAGTTGCTACCCAGGTTGACAGGGCTGTTAAGAAGGCATACAGTGTTTTAGCTTTTATTAGTAGAAGGATCGAGTTCCGGAACCAAGAGATTATGCTGCAGCTGTACAAAACTCTGGTGCGGCCACAATTGGAGTATTGCGTACAGTTCTGGTCACCGCATTATAAGAAGGATGTGGAGGCTTTGGAAAGGGTGCAGAGGAGATTTACTAGGATGTTGCCTGGTATGGACGGAAGGTCTTACAAGGAAAGGCTGAGGGACTTGAGGCTGTTTTCGTTAGAGAGAAGAAGGTTGAGAGGTGACTTAATTGAAACATATAAAATAACCAGAGCGTTAGATAGGGTGGATAGGGAGAGCCTTTTTCCTAGGTGATGGCAAGCACAAGGGGGCATAGCTTTAAATTGAGGGGTGAAAGATATAGGACAGATGTCAGAGGTAGTTTCTTTACTCAGAGAGTAGTAAGGGAATGGAACGCTTTGCCTGCAACGGTAGTAGATTCGCCAACTTTAAGTACATTTAAGTCATCATTGGACAAGCATATGGACGTACATGGAATAGTGTAGGTTAGATGGGCTTCAGATTGGTATGACTGGTCGGCACAACATCGAGAGCTGAAGGGCCTGTACTGTGCTGTAGTGTTCTATGTTCATATTCTCTCTGTCTCTCTCACATGCGCGCGTGCGCGCTTTTTCACATACACACTCCCTTAAACATGCACTCAAGTTTGTGCCACTCAGGGACACACTTAAATAACTCACACAGACATGCGCAATCCACACACTCAGTTTCTCACACACACTCTCTCCGTCTCTATCACACACACACAGAGACAACCAACACATTCACACACATCCTTAAATGGTGGTGAACAGAAGGGGAGCTAGACTTTACTGTCTGGGTAATTGGAATGTGGCTTCTTCTGTTCCATACAAGTCATCAGTCTCATTTCAACATCGGGGGTGGCTCAGAGGTGAATTGTTATTGTGGATCCAGTGAGGACTTTTCCATTCTTTGGATGTACATAGTCTTTCTCGGTAGAAGCTAGAATATTCCAACAGGGTACTCCAGTTCTGCTTGCCCATTGTTAAATCTAATGGCAAGATTTTGGAAGTTGAACATTTCAGAAACGTAGGTCTTACCCAAAGCTTTGTCATAAGTGAAGGGCTGAATCTGACCAGAAATCAGCAAAGTGTTATTTCTTGTCGGGTTACTGGAAGGTTTCTGTCCGTGAAGCCAGTGAGTTTTCTCACACTATTGTCCCAAGCTCACCTTGTTAACCACATACCATTCAAATGACAGTGCCCCTCTCATCCGATGCCAGCCCAATCCTCCAACTTGCTGTAGACAGATATACTCACCGCTGCTAGGGCACTTTGGGATCCCTGGCACCAGTGCTATCTTTAAAAGGCCATTGTACACCCAGACAAGATCTGTCAGTCCTGCATAGTTCCTGAGTTTACTCTAGACATGGCAGATGAAGGAAAATTGAATTATCCATCAAATAATTTATGATGGATAATATGCATAAAGGATTAAGGGGACTTCCATGTAGTGGGGAACTGTTAAGGCATATTGACCTTGAGGGGGACTTTTTGGGTTTTCGTTTTCTTTTGTGCTTTTATTTGCCGAGGTTTCTCCCAAGACTTCTGGATTTTTATTTGTAACAGAACATCCCAGGAATGTTTGCATGAATTAAAAAGAAAAGCTGCTGAATATTGTCACCTCTAATAAACAGTCTTTCTGCTCTGCTGAATTGCTTTAAAGAAGAAGGGGTCTTGGAGTACCCTTACCAAGCCAATTGGCAGGTTTGTGTAAAACTTGTGACTGACGCAACTTTGTAAGTAACTCAACTGCAACATTGCACAGTTGATGTACTGCAAAATGAAACAAGGCACAGTGAGATTGGCTGGCACTAACGCCAGTCTCACTATAGCCACACATTGTGCTACCAGCTGGGCTATGGGCAGTTGCTCCGTCAGCTGTGAGTTAACACAAAGGCAGTTGAAGATCGATGCCACCTGGTGCCAGGATATTCACAGCCAAGCTGCAACATGGGAATATCATTTCTAGTTGCAGTCGAAGTTGCCCTGAGCGTCAACTTTTTTGTACGATTGGACTAATGGATTATTCATTATAGCCGACACCTTCATTCCCTTTCACATTGACACCATGCTATGAGTGCCAATGTTACTAATTTGCTGTGGATGGGAGAGGGATCATCAATGCCAGCCATGTGGCCAAGCAGGCATGTGGTGCCTGCTCTTCCCTTGGCACCATCACTTGTTGCCATCCACCTCTGGCTTCCTCAGTGGCACTTGCTCAGGTTCACTAATTCCACTGTTGAGTATCAGTAGCTGTGCTACAGCTTGCAAACACAGTTTGTGGGAAATGAGTGAAAAGGGAGTGAATATGCATGTGACCAATAGATACAGGAGCAGAATTAGGCCATTTAGCCCATTGAGTCTACTCTGCCATTCGATCATGACTGATATATTTCTCAAACCTACTCTCCTGACCTTCATGTACCCCATGATCGCCTTACTAGTCAAGAACCTATCTATCTCTGACACTCAATGATTTTGCCTCTGCAAATCCGTAGCCCTCTGCAGCAATGAGTTCCACAGACTCGCCATCCTGTGGCCGAAGAAATTCCCCCTCGTCAGTTCTGAAGGATCATCCCTTCACTCCGAGATTGTGCAGTCAGGTCCTAGTCTCTTCTAAAGCATTTCTCCACGTCCACTCTATCCAGGCCCCTCAGGGACAGAGTGCTACAAGCTCTATGCTGGGGAGAGTTCTGGAGTCTTACATAGGAACAGGAGGAGGCCTTTCAGCCTCTCCCTGTTTCACCAATCAATTAAATCATGGCTGGTCTCCAATCTAATGACATTTTTGATTCCATAGCACGCAACCTCCTTAATGAACAAAAAACAAGCACTAATTGCAGTTTTCACATTTCAGTTGACCTCCAGCCTCAATAACTATTCTAGTGCTTCATTTGCCTTTGTAGAAGTTCTTCCTGACATCAGCCCTGAAGGGATATGCTCTAACTACACACAAATAATCACACAGTATAATCAAAAGCAAGATTTCCTGAAAGGAGGCCAACAGGTAATTTTTCACATTGTAACCCTTGTATGGTTTACAGATCAGAGATTGTGGAAGAGGTGACAATGGGCAGAATGTCTAGCAGTGCTTGAACGGTGATGCTGTCGTTCTTGATATGTATGTACCAGACTGCTATATATTTTGGCTGCCTAAAGTATTTCAGAGCAATGCAGTAATGACTCTAGTTCTAAAATTTTATTCACAGCAAGTTAAAACATCTCATAACTTATAGGATTTGTCATCTTTACTAGATTCCAAATGTTCTGGAGCATTCCATGTGAAGTGAGAGTACTTAATTCGCTTACTCCGTTCATCCTCAAGCTATTGACGATGTATATGAGGATCAGTTATGAGCGTCGTGGTGAATTCTGCCTGCACAGACAAACGGAGGACCCAGGTATGCAGGTTAATTTCATGTTCGTTCAAACAGTGTCAGCCTTTGTCTGGCCAAACTGAATTCTGCCTAGCACTCTGCCCCGGCTTTGCCCCACATCTGTCTGTTCTCTGACCCATGTCTGATACGTACAGAAAATAATCAAGTTTAATACCTATCCATCATTTACATTTCACCCTTACAGTCCTTGTTGTTTTACTCCTGTTGGAACACCTTTTCATAATATCTTATTTAACTCCCACTAGTATAATCAAACAAATAAAACAAACCATTGAGTACAATATATATAATGACTATAGAAACATGCACATTATGTACTTAAACTGCCCATGTATAAGAAAGCACGTAGAATGTTCCTGTGCATGTACCACAGTCAGTGAGCTTTCCGTCTGAAGCCTGACTTGAGAAAATACAATCAGATTAGCAAAACTGAGATACTGAACAGCATGTCAAGTTGAAGCTTGTAGCCTGATAAGATATTTGTGACACACTGTGGTGAGATGGAGACGATCGCTGCATTGGCCCTATTGCAAAGTTTGCTACTGTCTGACATTTGAGGAGACAGCAAAAAGCATTTGCACTGGTCCACATGTTCCAGTTTTCTCTCTGAGTTTGATATTTCAAGTTGACATTTTTTTTGAAGAACACCCTGCAGCCGGAAAGAGATTTAGAAACCTCATGTCCAAATTGATGCTCCAAACAAGATCCCAAGTAATAGCAAAAATATGAAACGACTGACAACAGCATAGTCTGCACATGGAAAATGAGGAATGTTCCTGCTGTAATAGTAAAAACTTCCTTTGCTTCAGACATCCTATTTCAGCTTCACACTCCCAGGACAGGGACAGCATGGGGTTAGATACAGAGTAAAGTTCCCTCTACACTGCCCTCCATCAAACATTCCTAGAAAAGGGACAGCATGGACTTTGATACAGAATAAAGCTAACTCTACACTGTCTCTATTAAACACTCCCAAGACAGGGACAGCATGGGGTTTAGATACAGAGTAAAGCTCCTCTACACTGTCCTCAACAAACACTTCCAGGGACAGCATGGGGTTCAATACAGAGTAAAGACTCATGTTGCAAGGTTGAGGGCACGGCTGTTAGGACACTGCCAATGACCCCTGAAAATGGACGGTGGCCCTAGATTGGGGAGAAGGAGAGAATGATGGCGCAGCTGTCCTTTGTCCCCTGTCTGGATTATTTTAGACTTTGCCAATGGTAAATGATGTTCATCTCAGTTTTCTGACCTGGGAGTGTTTCACGGGGACAGTGTAGAGGAAGTGTCATTCTGTATCTAACCCTGTGCTGTCCCTGTCATGGGAGTATTTGATGGGTGACAGTGTAGAGAGAGCTTTACTCTATGTCTTACCCTGTTATGAGAGTTCTCAGGATCCTGCAGTGCCTGTGTCTTTTCTTTCTTCTTTCACAGGATCTGGGCATCATTGGCAAATCCAGTACTTGCTGCCAATCCCTAGTTGCCTTTGAACAGAGTGGCTGCCTCAGCCATTTCAGAGGGCACTTAACTGTCAACCACATTGCTGTGGGTCTGGAGTCACATGTAGACCAGACCAGGTAAGGATGGCAGATTTCCTTCCAGAAAGGACCTTGGTGAAACAGATGGGTTTTTACAACAATCGATGATAGTTTCAGTAATAGCAACCATGACACCCATTTTTCAATTCCAAACTTTACAAACTGACCTTAAATTCTAGCAACTGCTGTGGTGAAATTTGAACCCACGTCCTCCAAGATTCAGCCTCTAAATTACTTGTCCAGTACCATTACCACGACACCAATATCATAGAGGCGTACAGCATAGAGGATAACCTGTGGCCTATCAAGTCTGTGCCGACGCGTTTCCACTTTCCAGCACTTGGCCCAAAGCCTTGAGTGTTATGACATTCCAACTGCTCATCCATGTACTTTTTCAAGCTTGTGACCTTACTCACGTCAACTGTTCTTGCAATGCCTGCACTGAAAGGGCAGAGGGATGGATCAATTTAACATTCCTTTTGAAAGGCCATTTCTGACAGCACAGCATTGGGAGTGCCAGCACAGGCTCCGGTGCTGAAAGCCTTTGGACTTTGACGAGAGGGTGATCCCAGTGATCAATGCCTTTATTGCTCGGACCATTGAGTATAGGAGATAGGACATCGTGTTAAGGTTGAATAGGTTGTTGGTGAGGCCATTTTTGGAGTATTGTGTACAGTTCTGGTCACCCTGCTATGGGAAGCATATTACTAAATTAGAGAGGGTGCAGGCAAGATTTACAAGGATGCTACTGGGATTGGAAGGTTTGAGCTATAAGGAGAAGTTGGATACGCTGGGACTATTTTCCCTGGAGTGTTGGAGGCTTAGGGATGACATTATAGGGCTTTATAAAATCATGAGGGGCATAGATAGTGTGAACAGCAAATGTCTTTTTCCCTGGGTACAGGAGTCCAAAACAAGAGGGCACTGGTTTAAGAGATAACAAGGTGTAGAGCTGGATGAACTCAGCAGGCCAAGTAGCATCACAGGAGCAGGAAGGCTGACGTTTCAGGCCTAGACTCTTCTTCAGAAATGGGGGAGGGGAAGGGGATTCTGAAATAAATAAGGAGAGAGGGGGATGCAGATAGAAGATGGATAAAGGAGCAGATAGGTGGAGAGGAGACAGACAGGTCAAAGAGGTGGGGGTTGAGCCCATAAAGGTGAGTGTAGTTGGGGAGTTAGGAAGGGGATAGGTCAGTCCAGGGAGGATGGACAGGTCAAGGGTGCGAAATGAGCCTGGTAGGTAGAAGATGGGGTTGGGGCTTGAGGTGGGAGGAGGGGACAAGCTGGGCTGGTTTTGGGATGTGGTCTGGGGAGGGGAGATTTTGAAGCTTGTGGAGTCCACATTGATACCATTGGGCTGCAGGGTTCCCAAGCAAAATATGAGGTGCTGTTCTTGCAACCTTTGGGGTTAGATACAGAGTAAAGTTCCCTCTACACTGCCCTCCATCAAACATTCCTAGAAAAGGGACAGCATGGACTTTGATACAGAATAAAGCTAACTCTACACTGTCTCTATTAAACACTCCCAAGACAGGGACAGCATGGGGTTTAGATACAGAGTAAAGCTCCTCTACACTGGCATCATGGTGACACTGCAGGAGGCTCAGGATGGACATGTCATCTATGGAATAGGAGGGGGAGGGGAGCCATTGGTTTAAGTTGGGAGGGGAAAGATTTAAAAGGGACCTGAGAGCAACTTTTTCATGCAGAGCGTGGTGGGTATGTGAAATGAACTGCCAGAGGAAGTGGTAGATGTGGTTACACTTGAAACATTTAAAAAGTCATTTGGACAGGTCGCTGAATAGGAAGGGCTCAGAGGGATATGGGCTAAATGCAGGAAAATGGAACTAGTTTAGTTTGGAAACTTGGTCAGCATGAACGAGTTGGGCTGAAGGGCCTGTTTCCGTGCTGTATGACTCTGAGGGTATGAAATGGGCCCCAAGAGATTGCATTTTGCCCACTAGACTCAGTCTGATAAACACAGCAGATGTGTACGCTTGAGAGTTCGTCGCAGCTGTAGGAAGTACATGCTTCAAAAGAAAAAAAATGATCCTACTAAGCATGAGATTGCATTGAGAAGTGTACACCAGTTCATGGTGAGACAGAAGTCGCCCCTCCAGACAGCTTTAACATGTTGGTGTTAAATGATGAATTCCAGCTTGTTTTTTTTTAAAAAGCCGGGTGCTTGCGGAGGTGTTGCAATTGTCTGCAGAGAGCAATAACTTCTTTAAAAAAAGGAATCGCTACAAACCAATGGAGGAATAACAGGTGGACAAGATTGCACTTCTTAAAACATTTACTGTAAGAAGCCAACTGAAGCCACTGTAATTCAAATATTAACCAGCAGGTGATAAATTTTTCTAAAAGAAAGGTATTTGATGCAACAAAGGTAGACTCTTGTTGCAAGCAATCAAATTAATTCCTGTACAAATGTAGCACAATACACAATCTCAACAGGATCTCTCACATCCCACTCAATTGGTTAACCCCAGGGTCACATTCACCAGACATTAACCAACTGCACATCTGTGAACCCTCTCTCACTCAGATGAGGACAAACCTGATAGCACGGAGTCCCCAGAGACTCCCTTCTCGGACCCCTTGAACCAGTCCAGTTGCTCTGGCAACACTGAGACAGCAGCAGTGGGTCTTTTCCAAGCCCTTTCTGTCTTCAGCTCTCTGCTCTTTCAAACAAGGATCTGATTGAAGGCTGCCAAACAAGTTTTACCCCATCTTTTGTCAAAGAACATGAGGAAGGTGTTTGAAGAAAGCTGAGATGGGATCATCATGTAAGTTTTGTGAAGGATTGAAATTAAGTGGACTGGGCTGTTGGCTTCTCACCACTGGCTTCTGAGTAAACCTTGACTGAAGAAAGAAACAGTGATAATGGGAACTGCAGATGCTGGAGAATCCAAGACAATAAAATGTGAGGCTGGATGAACACAGCAGGCCAAGCAGCATCTCAGGAGCACAAAAGCTGACGTTTCGGGCCGAGACCCTTCATCAGAGATGGGGATGGGGTGAGGGTTCTGGAATAAATAGGGAGAGAGGGGGAGGCGGACCGAAGATGGAGAGAAAAGAAGATAGGTGGAGAGGAGAGTAGAGGTGGGGAGGTGGAGGGGGGGATAGGTCAGTCCAGGGAAGACGGACAGGTCAAGGAGGTGGGATGAGGTTAGTAGGTAGGAAATGGAGGCGCGGCTTGGGGTGGGAGGAAGGGATGGGTGAGAGGAAGAACAGGTTAGGGAAGCAGAGACAGGTTGGACTGGTTTTGGGATGCAGTGGGTGGAGGGGAAGAGCTGGGCTGGTTGTGTGGTGCAGTGGGGGGAGGGGACGAACTGGGCTGGTTTTGGGATGCGGTGGGGGAAGGGGAGATTTGGAAGCTGGTGAAGTCCACATCGATACCATTGGGCTGCAAGGTTCCCAAGCGGAATATGAGTTGCTGTTCCTGCAACCTTCGGGTGGCATCATTGTGGCACTGCACGAGGCCCATGATGGACATGTCATCTAAAGAATGGGAGGGGGAGTTGAAATGGTTCGCGACTGGGAGGTGCAGTTGTTTATTGCGATCCGAGCGGAGGTGTTCTGCAAAGCGGTCCCCAAGCCTCCGCTTGGTTTCCCCAATGTAGAGGAAGCCACCTGCCCCCACACCTCCTCCCTCACCCCTATCCCAGGCCCCAAGATGACTTTCCATATTAAGCAGAGGTTCACCTGCACATCTGCCAATGTGGTATACTGTATCCATTGTACCCAGTGTGGCTTCCTCTACATTGAACCCACAGTTTAGAAACAGGCCATTCAGCCCAGCCAGTCCATGTCAGTGTTTATGGTCCTTATGAGCATCATCCTGCCTTCCTCCAGAAAACTAAAATTACAACAATGACTTGCATTTGTACTGCACCTTTAATATAGTCCACTATCCCAAGGTGCTTCACAGGAGCAGTTATCAAATAACATTTGATCATGAACTAATGAAGTAGATATTTGGAGAGGCGACCCAAAGCTTGGTCAAAGAGTTAGGTTTTAAGGAGCATCTTAAGAGGGTTGACGAAGTGGTAAGATTTGGGAATTTTATTCCAGAGTTTGGATCATGACAGCACAACCACCAATACTGAGGTGAAGGAAAGAGTGGTGGGATGGTGGTGTTGGGGACTTGGGGTGGACAAGAGGCTAGAATTGGAAGACTGCAGAGATGTCAGATGGTTGAGGGTTGTGGGAGATTACGGCGATAGGGAGGGAGGCTAGGCCAAGCATTTTGGAACACAAGGATGTTTTGGCCAGATCCTGACAAGGTGACAGCTGTAGCAGAGATGCAGTGACCATATATGGCGAAAGCAATGCAGGACCCACTATGAAGAAAGTTGAGCATAGTAATTTGCTCGTTCAGAACTTGAGTATTGCTGAAAATAGACACACTTTCTGGAAGCTTTTCATATTTCACTCAGTAGGACCATTTGCAAGAATACCAAAGTAAAGAGAGAACAACATTTTTATCATTTTTACACTGTATGAGAGGAGAGTGCTGATTCATTGGCAAGTGGACTCTGATTGGTAGAGGTGTTGCCATTGGAAATATATCATTAATGATTCATTAAGAAATGGGTCTTTGATGGAATGACACCTAACCTTCTACCCCTTACGTATTTCTGACATGTAGATGATACATTTGTTTGCATTAGCTTGTTGTTGAGAGTTAAAGACAAGCGTCTTGCTCAAATCAAGCACCCAATTGACAAGCTATAACTCTCCAAGTGCTACAGGAAGTGGTGATGAAAGGGTGGTCTGAAACTATCCAGGACACTGCTATTGTAAAGAGAGGTTAGTGGACCTACAGAGATGAAGTGGTAGCCTAAGATGGCATCTTGTACAATGGAAATAGAGTCATTATCCTGAAAGAGATGATATTAGAGAGCTATGACATGTCCATGCAACAAGGAATTGAGTCTAGTCTGAGGAAGGCAAGAGACATGATCTACTGGCCGAATGTGAGTAATGAGATTAAGGGCCACATCCGTTACTGCAGTGTTTGCAAGACATACCAAGATAAACAAGCAAAGAGTCACCTGTGACACATGACACCTAAAACAGGCCGTGGATGAAGCTGGGAGTAGACTTCTTCATTCTCACAGGAAATGATAAACCTCTCACCATTGGCTACTATTCTGATGACTGGGAGCTAGGCCAGGGAATGTCAATAACTCCCAGTGAAATTGTTGAATGCCTAAAGGCACACTTAGTCATTCTTGTATTCCAGATGCTGTGATGAGTGACAGTGGGTCTCATTTCATGAGGGAAGATTCAGTCGCTTCATAAAGGATTTGGAATTTCAACATCATCCACCATCACCAAATAATTCCCCATCTAATACAAAGGCTAGGCAGTGGTGGGGGTTGGGGGGAAACACAGTAAAAATCCTTAAAAGGGATCGTGGCAGCTCCGTGGTTTGCACTGCTGTCTCACAGCGCCAGTGACCTGCATTCGATCCCAGCCTTGGTCTGTGTGGAATTTGTACATTCTCCCCATATCTGTGTGGGTATCCTCCGGGTGCTTTGGTTTCTTCCCACAGTCTAAAGATGTGCAGGTTAGGTGGATTGCCATGCTAAATTGCCCATAATGTGCAGGGATGTGTAGGCTAGGTGGATTAGCCGTGGGGGTTACAGGGATAGGGTAAAAGGGTAGGTCTGGGTGGTATGCTTTCCAAAGGGTCGGTATGGATTGTGTGGGCTGACGGACCTGTTTCCACACTTTAGGGATTCTATGATTCTATGAAAGAAATGGAACAAACCCAGCCTAGTCCTGTACAAGGTAATCCTTCAGTGGAGAAATACACCAGATGAAGGCATGGAAAGTAGCCCAGTCCAAAAAATAGTGTTATACTGCACCCAAACTACTCTTCCAGCAGTGAAAAATACCTCTGAAGTAAGAAGAACAAGTGGTTGGGGGGACAGAGTAGTTAGGTGGTTGTTTTGACTGGTGAAAACTTGATGCCCTAAAGGGCCTTTTTCTATGCTGTAGACCTCTAGTTGTGAGTGAAAAGAAATCAAGGTGAAAACAACAGCATGCCAAATTCCACTTTGATTAAACTGCCAAATCATTGCCAGAGCTGAGTATTGGTGTAGCCAGAGTGCAAACATTCAACACTCTTTTTAACAAAAGCCAGCCCCCATGCAACTTTGGACCTCTATAGAGCAGTTGTCACTCTAACTGTGTGTCGTGAACAACCAGATAAATTATCATGACCACAGGCATTTCCATAGAGCTAGAGAGGCTGTTATTGCAGGCAGTGGATCCGGAAGAAATGATCTCACTATCTGCACAGTGTACAAAATGACCACCAATCCCAAAGGTACTCTGTTCCCCAGTGATAGAATTGGATCAGCACCAGCACTTAGCATAGCAGCAGTTACTATAGCAGCAGCACTTGCCACAGGAAATACACTGCCCAGTGAAGGAACATCATCCTCGGAACAAGCAGCTACCAGATGAGCAATAACTGGGAATGTATGTATATGCCATTAGGAGACCTGGAAGCTTTATAGACTGTGTATGCAATGCATGTCCAGAGAATGATGTCGGTGGAATTGAGTTAGCATACTGAATGATAGGTTGCATTGTGACCTTCTGTCATCCATTTTGGAGTGGTATCAAACTCCAATTTAAACACACCCCACCTTATTGACTGATGCAGAGGCATACTGGACGATCCCAGATTTAATCCCTGATCATTTAAATAACCTGCCAGCAATTATGGTCTAAGCACACAGGCGAGGAACAGAGTTTCAAGTGGCCTCAGAGAACAAGGAGGGGCAAAATCAGCTGGTGTCACCACTGTCAATCATTGGGGTGAGCACTTTGGCTGGTATATTTGGTGCAGATCTTGGCAGCAGACAGAATTGGACACACATGTGATCCCATTATTTTATCCAGCCATTAGGAAGCCCTCATTCTCTGGATTCACATCAAGTCTTTGGGGAGTTTGACTGGCACCAGATGGATTACATTGGGTATCCCTTGCCTCTGATTAATGTCACACTGCCTCCTATCTGTCTCCTCCAGCCACAATGGGAGTATGTGGGTCACATCTGTGCAAACATTTGAGCAGTATACACTAGCAATTAGGAAGGGAAACTCAATGTCATCTGACCTGTCTCGTCTCTGACACCCAACTGAGCTCATCAATCAGTAAATGACTTCAGGAAAAGTGGGGTGCTTTCAAAGGCTGCGGTTATCTCTGTTGCACTTTTATACACGGAGCCATGGCAACTATCAGAGGTCACAGTGACGTGATCGTAAAGCAAACACATGAGGCCCAACCACACAAACCACAAGGAGTGGGATATCACAAGGCAGACACAATGGCCTCAGCCACAAGTGGAAAATATTGTGCATGCAATCCTTTATCGCAACAAGACTGTGACGCTGAGTCTCGCTTTCAGCTGCTTAGAAACTAAGAAATCTAAACATGGCTTCCGAAGAGACAAAGGAGTCATTCTTGGCTGGATGCCTGTTTGCTGCAGCGCACATTGAACTCTTAATCGGAAGGAAACTTCTGAAACAAAATCAATGGCTTGGTTGTCTATCGAATGATTTGCGATGCCCAATTGTCACAGAGCCTCAAGCAGACCAGCGGAAACTGCACCCATCCTGTTCAGGGCAACCCAGGCAGAGTAGACCACGGACGTGAGCCAGCAGGCCAGTTCCTCCTTCCCCTCCATCCCCTGCCAACAAACCCCCACTCTCCCACAAGGCCCATGTCCATACTGGGAGTGTAGGCAGCCATCAAATACAGACACGCACACACGTGCACACAGACAGTCTCTCTCTCTCTCTCTCTCGCTCTCTGTCTCTCACACACACATGTACGCACACACACATGTGCACACACAAAGTGGCACATACATAGCCACACACACATAACACTGTCACAGACACACACACAGTCTCACACATACACACCGTCATAGACACACATACACAGGCTCACACACACAGTCACAGATACACACATACACAAAGTTACTGCCCCCCCAAACCAACACACACATAAACAGAGTCTCACACATACACAGCATCATAGATACAAACATAGTCACAGACACACACACACAGGCTCTCTCACACACGCACACACTGTAGCCATACCTACACAGAGACATGAACGTGCACAGACACATACACGGTAACATACACACACTCACGCACACATACACACAATACAAACCCAGTCACACATACACAATCACAGGCACACTTATAAACATGCAAATGTTCAGGCATTATTACCTGAAGCAAGGACTCACGGCTGAAACCCAAGGAGTGCTGACTCTGCCATCCCCAGTGATTCTCCCACTCGCCACCCATCACTCTAGGTCACTTGTTATGGTAAAACAAAGAAACAAAGAAACCTACAGCACAGGAACAGGCCCTTCGGCCCTCCAAGCCTGTACCGATCAAGATCCTCTGTCTAACCTGTCATCTATTTTCTAACGGTCTGTGTCCATTTGCTCCCTGCCCATCCATGTACCTGTCCAAATATATCTTAAAAGATGCTAACGTGTCTACGTCTACCACCTCCGCTGGCAACGCGTTCCAGGCGCCCACCACCCTCTGTGTAAAGAACTTTCCACGCATATCTCCCTTAAACTTTCCTCCTCTCACTTTGAACTCATGACCCCTAGTAATTGAGTCTCCCATTCTGGGAAAAAGCTTTTTGCTATCCACCCTGTCTATACCCCTCATGATTTTGTAGACCTCAATCAGGTCCCCCCTCAATCTCCGTCTTTCTAATGAAAATAATCCTAATCTATTCAACTTCTCTTCATAGCTAGCACCCTCCATACCAGACAACATCCTGGTGAACCTCCTCTGCACCCTCTTCAAAGCATCCACATCCTTTTGGTAATGTGGCGACCAGAACTGTACACAGTACTCCAAATGTGGCTGAACCAAAGTCCTATACAACTGCAACATGACCTGCCAACTCTTGTACTTAATACCCCGCCCAATGAAGGAAAGCATGCCATATGCCTTCTTGACCACCCTATTGACCTGCGTTGTCACCTTCAGGGAACAATGGACCTGAACACCCAGATCTCTCTGTGCATCAATTTTCCCTAGGACTTTTCCATTTACTGTATAGTTCGCCCTTGAATTTGATCTTCCAAAATGCATCACCTCGCATTTGCCCGGATTGAACTCCATCTGCCATTTATCTGCCCAACTCTCCAGTCTATCTATATTCTGCTGTAATTTCTGACAGTCCCCTTCACTCTCAGTTACTCCACCAATCTTAGTGTCATCAGCAAACTTGCTGATCAGACCACCTACACCTTCCTCCAGATCATTTACATATATCACAAACAACAGTGGTCCCAGCACAGATCCCTGTGGAACACCACTGGTTACAGGTCTCCAATTTGAGAAACTCCCTTCTACTAGTACCCTCTGTCTCCTGTTGCCCAGCCAGTTTTTTTAATCCATCTAGCTAGCACACCCTGGACCCCATGTGACTTCACTTTCTCCATCAGCCTGCCATGGGGAACCTTATCAGACACCTTACTGAAGTCCATGTATATGACATCTACAGTCTTTCCCTCATCAATCAACTTTGTCACGTCCTCAAAGAATTCTATTAAGTTGGTAAGACATGACCCTCCCTGTACAAAACCATGTTGCCTATCACTGATAAGCCCATTTTCTTCCAAATGGGAATAGATCCTATCCTTCAGTATCTTCTCCAGTAGCTTCCCTACCACTGATGTCAGGCTCACTGGTCGATAATTACCTGGATTATCCTTGCTGCCCTTTTTAAACAAGGGGACAACATTAGCAAGTCTCCAGTCCTCTGGGACCTCACCCGTGTCTAAGGACACTGCAAAAATATCTGTTAGGGCCCCGGCTTTTTCCTCTCTTGCTTCCCTCAGTAACCTGGGATAGATTCCATCCAGACCTGGGGACTTATCCACCTTAATGTCTTTTAGGATACCTAACACTTCCTCCTTCCTTATGTCAACTTGACCTAGACTAAGCAAACATCTATCCCTAACCTCAACATCCGTCATGTCCCTCTCCTTGGTGAATACCGATGCAAAGTACTTGTTAAGAATGTCGCCCATTTTCTCTGACTCAGCGCATAACTTTCCTTCTTTGTCCTTAAGTGGGCCAATCCTTTCTCTAGTTACCCTCTTGCTGTTTATATATGAATAAAAGGCTTTGGGATTTTCCTTAACCACGTTTGCCAGCAATATCTCATGCCCTCTCTTAGCCCTCTTAATCCTTTTTTTCAGATTCGCTCTACATTCCTGATATTCTTGCAAAGCTTCGTCTGTCTTCAGTCGCCTAGACCTCATGTATGCTTCCTTTTTTCTCTTGGCTAGTCTCTCAATTTCACCTGTCATCCATGACTCCCTAATCTTGCCTTTTCTATCCCTCATTTTCACAGGAACATGTCTCTCCTGCATGCTAATCAACCTCTCTTTAAAAGCCTCCCACATATCATATGTGGATTTACCTTCAAACAGTTTCTCCCAATCTGCATTCCTCAGATCCTGCCGAATCTTGGTATAGTTGGCCTTCCCCCAGTTTAGTACTCTTCCTTTAGGACCACTCCTATCCTTGTCCATGAGTATTGTAAAACTTACAGAATTGTGGTCGCTATTTCCAAAGTAGTCCCCTACTGTAATATCAATCACCTGGCCGGGTTCATTCCCCAGCACCAGGTCTAGTATGGCCCTTTCCCGAGTTGGACTACATACATACTGCTCTAGAAAACCCTCCTGGACACATCTTACAAATTCTGCTCTGTCTTGACCCCTAACACTGAGTGAATCCCAGTCAATGTTGGGAAAATTAAAATCTCCCATCACCACCACCCTGTTTCTCCTACACCTTTCCATTATCTGTTTACATATTTGTACCTCTATCTCACGCTCGCTGTTGGGAGGCCTGTAGTAAAGCCCCAGCATTGTTACTGCATCCTTCCCATGTCTGAGTTCTACCCATATTGCCTCACTGCTTGAGTCCTCCATGGGGCCCTCCTTCAGTGCGGCTGTGATATCGCCTTTGACCATTACTGCAACTCCTCCACCTCTTTTACCTCCCTCTCTATCCCGCCTGAAGCAGCGATATCCTGGGACAACTAGGTGCCAATCATGCCCTTCCCTCAACCAAGTCTCAGTAATAGCAATAACATCATACTTCCTGGTACCGATCCAAGCTCTAAGCTCATCTGCCTTGTCTACTACACTTCTCGCATTAAAACAAATGCACCTCAGACCACCTGTCCCTTTGTGTTCATCATCTGCTCCCCGACTGCTATTCCCTTTAGTCACACTGACTCCATTATCTAGTTCCCTACAGGCTTTCGTTTCTACCTCTTTTCTGTCCAATATTTGGTTCCCATCCCCCTGCCACATTAGTTTAAACCCTCCCCCACAGCATTAGCAAAAGCACCCTCAAGGACATTGGTTCCAGTCCGGTTCAGGTGTAGACCGTCCAATTTGTAATAGTCCCATCTTCCCCAGAACCGGTTCCAATGTCCCAAAAATCTGAACCCCTCCCTCCTGCACCATCTCTCAAGCCACGCATTCATCCTGGCTATTCTTTCATTTCTGCACTGACTAGCACGTGGCACTGGTAGCAATCCTGAGATTACTACCTTTGAGGTCCTACTTTTTAACTTGGCTCCTAACTCCCTAAATTCTGCTTGTAGGACCTCATCCCATTTTCTGCCTCTATGCACCACGACAACTGGCTGTTCACCCTCCCCCTTCAGAATGTTCTGCAGCCGATCGGAGACATCCCTGACCCGTGCACCAGGGAGGCAACATACCATTCGGGAGTCCCGTTTCTAACCGCAGAACCGCCTATCTACTCCCCTTACAATTGAATCCCCAATGACTATCGCCCTTCCACTCTTTTTCCCGCCCTTCTGTACAGCAGAGCCAGCCACGGTGCCGTGAACCTGGCTACTGCTGCCTTCCTCTGGTGAGCCATCTCCCCCAACAGTATTCAAAACGGAATACCTGTTTTGGAGGGAGATGACCGCAGGGGACTCCTGCACTGCCTTCCTGCTCTTCCTCTGCCTTTTGGTCACCCATTCGCTATCTCCCTCAGCAATCATAATCTTCGGTGTGACCAAATTGCTGAAATGGTAGGGCTGGATAGTCTCATTTCCTGAGGGAAGAACAAGTGCATATACCAGCTGGTTGCTGACGTGCCATGTTGATGAGGTGCCCACCCCTTAATGCTGCGGATTCTGCCAAGAGCAAAGATGGCAGGCATGCTGCTATAATTTTGGTGTAACTGCCAGGACTATGACCTGAGCAGACCCAGGGCCTTTAGTTACAATACAGTGGGTGAGGAGAAGAAATCAGCAAGGGACAAGAGCATGGCAGTGGGCGGCTGCCCCACCTAGTGGCATAGTATACTATGAACATTGTTGCCATTCGTAATATTCAGGGTTTAACACCTTGTTATTGAATCAAATTTGCAGAGGGGGTTTCAGGTCTTTGTAAAAGGCAGAGACTTGGATTTACAGCTTTTGCTTTTCAATCAACATGTTAGCAAAGTCTTGAGGGTAGTTGGTGCTCAAACCCAGGGGTACTGAATGCTACCACTGGTCCACTAGGCCTTAAGTAGCTTCTTACCAACATGTTTGAACACCTTGTGACACACACCTGTGAGGCAGATTGACGCTTGAACCCTGAACCTTTGAGCTCATGGCGAGCTGACACTACCAACTACTCCAGAAGTGACTTGCATTTGTATATCCCCTTCAATTTCAGGACATGCCAAAGAACTGGACAGCCAATGAACTACTTCTGAAGGATAGTCACTGCTGCGATCTTGGAAATGCTACACACAGCAAGTTCCCACAGAGGGCATAGACCAGGCTGAGATAATGAGGATTCACAACCAATTGTGTCAATCACATGACTGGTCAGCATGGATGAGTTGGACTGAAGAATCTATTTCCATGCTGTATATCTATATGACTCTGACATCGGTGAGGGGGGGAGGACACCAGTCTCGAATGAATATGTGAGGACGGAGGTCTAAGGCACCACACTAGGGAGCTGTATTTGAGAATCTACTCTGTACAAAGGAGTGTTCCAGTACATTAGGAGTTGGAGAATCTTGCTTGAGATAAGGAGCAAGTACCCTCAGGGACAAGGTCTGTGCAGACACACACAGCCCAGAGACCCTCCAGACTGGGATCTCAATGTACAGCCAGCAGCATCAGCTTTTAACACAAGGTAAAGTGCATATCATTGTTTAAAGATGAGGGATACTTACTGGGCAGGGACAACTCATCTTTACTGCTTTGACATAGTGACTATGTGGTCTTTTATCTTGCCTAAGAAGAGGGCACATGGGACCCTCAGTTTCATGACCTCTCCAAAAATCTGGCATGTCTGATAGTGCAGCAGTCTGCTCAGGGGTGAGCCTAGATGTTGTGCACAACTCTCTGAAGTGGGAGCTAAACCTGTCTACTTTTTGAGTTGGAGGAAAGGACTGGGGGAGCATCTGATGTGCTCACAGTGTTCTCTGTGGAAGGCGAAACAGCTTTCGTTCCCATCTTCAGCTTCAGTAGAACTCACTATGCAACACCGTCTTGAGACAAGCTGCCTTTGGTTTGCATCTGTTGGATAGATTAAGCTGGAGCATTTGAAAACATTATGCTCTGATGATTCCACATCCAGGCAACCTAGTTAATGTATTGATTGCCAGCCAACCTTGGAGCTGTAGAGTCAACACAGTAAAAAAGCATGTAGCTGAAGCGTTAACACATACACGTTTCCGATATGAGTTGGAGGAGAAATGCTGCAGCAGATAAAAATCAGATGTTTTATTGCCATGGGATTTTATATCATATACGATTTGTAAAATATAAGATAAAGACCTTCGGAATATAAAGTGTACTTTCGGCCACTTTGATGTGTTTATGCCAAACAGAGCATACTGCCTGGAATGTTTTCCCTCCTGGAGTTTCTGTGGAGACAGGCTGCTTGCTTTGTTCTGAAATTAGTCAATTAAGATAATTGTTTGGCAAGTGAAGGGGACATCAAAAGAAGGATTGGACTGGCTCCTGCTGCCTTTGAAGGATTAAACAGGATATGGGGAGGTGAAAGCTCTTGCGTTCGCTCTTTTTCAATCTAAAAGGGTTTAGGAAGCAGTGGTTTTCCCCGGATTGTGACACCGAAAGCTGGACAGAAAAGGTTGAGCCCGAAGAGGTCCCAGCAGCAGAGTCGGGCAAGAGAAATAATAGGAGCATCCAAGGATACTAAGAATGAAGATTGGACAATTGGTCAAGAAACTATTTTTACATGGGAAATGCACTGCATGTTTTAGACAGAGGCAGGAAAGTGGAGATGAGGCCACAATCTTATCTGCCGTGATCTTATCAAGTAGGAAAGCAGGCCGGAAGGGTTGAACTTTTGGGTTAGGATAGCCCTGGTGTTCCCAAGAATTGAACACAAGAACCACGGAGCAATCCTAAAGAGGAAAAGTAATCAGAGGCATTTAGGAAGAAAAAAAAATCACACTTTCAAAGAAAAAAAATCTTCAAACTCTTTTCACAGTGATATCAGAGTAATAGGTTGGTGAACAATTCAGGAGAGGCTGATGAGTGTCTTGAGATGGACATGTCAGGTGACCAATGGCAGGAGTGTGAGGGCAGAGCAATGCGAGGCTGGAGGTCACGTCATGATGCCTCCAGGAACGTACCCAACCCAAGTTGGCAGTCGGCCATTTCACAGCAAGATCTGGTGAATGTGGCCAGGTTTGTTAGGATCGGTTAATGGTGGAGGGGCTATGTTTTGGTTCCATTGCCACTGCCAAGGTGAGACTAGAATTCAGTTGCAGCAATGCCAGGGAAAGGAATTAATTGTGAACAGCTGGAAAAACTTGGATTTTTATTTCCATTTAGAGGAGCAATTTTGTTGATGTATTCAAAATCAAGAGGGAGTTTCATAGTGTCATTGAGGAGAAAGTATTTCTAATGGCAGATAGTTCATCCACCTGATGACACACAGATATGAACTCTTTTATTCATGCAGAGGATGTGGGCATTGCTGGCTGGGTCCAACATTTATTACCTGTCCCCAGTTGCCCCTTGAGAAGATGGTGATGAGCTGCCTTCTTGAAGTGCTGCAGCCCATGTGCTGCAGGTTGACCCACAATGCCCTGAGGGAGCAAGTTACAGGATCTTGACCCAGCAACACTGAAAGAACAGCGATATATTTCCAATTGGTGGTGGGAATGGATGTTTGTGGATATGATGCCAATTGAGTGAGCTGCTTTGTCCTGGATAGTGTGAAGCTTCTCGATTGTTGCTGGAGCTGCACCCATCCAGGCAAGTGGGGAGTATTCCATCACACTACTGACTTGTGCCTTGTAACTGGCAAAATAATGAGAAAGGATCAGGGAATCCTTTCTCTTAACCCAGCAAGTTGTTAAGATCTAAATTTTATTGCCTGAAAAGTGATGGGAAGAAATTCAATGTTAATTTTCAAAAGAGCTAACTGGGTGAGGGACAATGCTGTTAAATAAGATTTGGAAGGATGTGTTGAGGGTGTGGGAAGGTGGAGCAAAGCAGTAAACAAACTCTGTGCTTTCAGTCTGACAGCTTAGCTGAGCGAAGAGCTATGTCTCTGAATCAGGACGCTGTGCATTTAATAGAGTAGTTTCATGTCCACAAGAAGTGCTGGGATAGCCCTCCTTCCATCGGGGCAAGAAGGCCAAACACTCACTCATGTCGAGTGGGGTGAAAAGACAGTAGAAAGAGAAGAAATAGTGTGAGAAATGGAGAGGAAGCACAAAGATAAAGATGAAGAAAAAGGATGAGACCATTTAGAAACACCTCTCAGTTGGCCAGTATGAAACGTGCACTTTACCCATGCTTACATCGTTGACATGAAGTGTCCGATGCTCACCGAATTCTCTCATATATTTGAATATTTTGTGCACTCGTTGCATCAATGTGTGTTTGGCCTGCTGACTTTGTATGTCCTTTAACACTCTGTCTCCATCTAGTGGTTGCTGTCTCATTTGAGAAGTAGAATTTTGGTCCATCAGAAACATCCTCAACTTCTGGTCATGCACTGGTTAACATGTTTAAGTAAGCCTTTCTGTACTGTTCAATATATAAAAACAACAAACAAAGGAATTTTTGGTCAGTGACACCCTCATCCTGGGACTGAATTAAAAAAAACACCTGGGCACATAAGGTGATAGTAGGACAGGTGGCCAAAACCTGGACAAAGATACAGCTGTAAGAAGCCTCTTGAACAAGAGCAGTGAACGGAAGGAGAGGTTTAAGGGGCTTTGTGCTTGGGCAGCTGAAGGCACAGAGCGCACTGAACTTTAAGAAATTAACTGCTCTGTCTTGCTACTTAGCATTTTTGTTCTGAATAGAGGTGAAACCTATGACTTGTCAGCAAGTAGTGACAGCTTCTGTTGATCATAGTTGCCAGTGGGCACATGCCTGCCTTGATGTCAGAAAGCTGGGGATTCAAATCCCACTCCAGAGCCTTGAGCACAGCCATTCTTGCTGACAGTCCAGTGCAGCGTCAAGGTAGTGCTGCAGTGCTGCAAGTGTCATCTTTCACGAGACAAACTCTGAAACACTCTGAAAGTGGCGTCACAGATAGACAAGGTGGTGAAGAAGGCATTTGGCACACTTGCCTTCATTGATCAGAATTGGGATGTCATGTTACAACAGGCCACATTTGGAATACTGCATACAATTCTGGATGCCCTGCTGTCGGAAGGATGTTATTAAACTGGAAAGGATGCAGAAAAGATTCACAAGAATGACACTGAGACTGGAGAGTTGAAGTTATGTGAGGCTAGATAGGCTGGGACTTTTTAACCCTGGAGCATCAGAGACTGAGGGGTGACCTTATAAAGGTTTATAAAATTATGAGGGGCATGGATAGGGTGAATAGCCAAAGTCTTTTCCCCAGGGTAGGGGAATCCAAATCTAGAGGGGCATAAGTTTAAGGTGAGAGGGGAAAGATATAAAAGGGACCCGAGGAGCAACATTTTTACACGGGGGTGGTTCAGATGTGGAATAAGCTGCCAGAGGAAGTGGAAGTGGTGAGTACAATTACAACATGGAAAAGATATTTAAATATGTACATGAATGGGAAGGGTTTAGAGGGATATGCGTCAACGCAGGCAAACAGTATTAGTTCAGTTTTGGAAACCTGGTTGGCATGAATGAGTTGAGCAGAAGGCCTGTATCTGTGCTGTATGGCTCTATGACTCTATTACTTGTGTTTCATATGGCTGAGCTGTTCTGCATTATTACTCCAGCTGAAAGCTCATTAAAAATGAAAAATGTAAATTGCTCCAATTTCAGCTATGATACAATGTTGTAAATCTGCTCTTCAAAATGCACCATTTCTAGCAAGATTTAATGCAATGCAATCGGCAATTGGACTAAGTTACATATTCTGCCAACATTTAGTCTAATTAAATAGCCACAAGATGTCAGTGCTGTAGCACTGATGGATGAAAGATCATCGAACTGAAACAGTAACTCTGCTTCTTTCTGCCCGCAGATAATGCCTGACTTGTTCTTTCCAGCACTTCCTGCTTTTATCACAGCACTTACCTGCATAAGTGAAGAGGCACTGAGGGTAACTACTTGACCCAGACAAGGACAAGACTGACAAGTTGCTCTAGGCAAGATGGAGCAATGATGTGTTGACCGTATTAATAAAGGCATTAAACATTATTGCATTCAGTACTGTGACGTCTGTAATGGGCCTCCTCACCTTGATGAGAATAAGTAAATATTGAGGACCACAGGAAAAGTCTAATCAGAGGAAAGAGTTATTGGAATATGTATGAATGCTACAAGGAAGAAAGTTTGCAGCAAACCAAAGTTCGCACTGACTTATGTAGCACTCGCAAATCACAGCCGAAGTGAAGTGCCTAGGAGAAATGTACATAAAAGGACTCCAGATGTGCATTCTGGAAAACTTTTGAATTACATGCTGAGGAGAATGTTCTGTCAATGAGATAGAAGTCTGAAAGAGGACAGACATATTCTCAGCCCAAGGGTAAAGCAAGAAACTGAATAATATCAAATACTGGTGCCCAAATACTGGCTATATGCTGTACACCAGAAATATGAAACACTGTTGATGTGCTACATATGAGGATGTACAAACACTGTCAATGTACTGTTCACTCAAAATTTCTAAACACCGGTGATGTGTTTAACACTAATGATGTCCAGTTATGGACAGAGGAGAGATAAATTAAAGGATTTACTTTTTTGCTTTCTGTCCGTCAGCAAAATTGTTTTATTTGTTTTTCTATTTTGAGACAGGCTGTGGTATTGTCCACAGTTGTGAAGTCAATTTTTAAACGAGGCAACAACAAACTTTCTTTTGGATTAATGAGATGTGTGGTTTATTTATGCAGTCAACCCCCCCCCCCCCCCCCCCCACACACACACACACACACATGTATATGGTCACAGAAATTTGAGGGTGCATACATGAGAATCAATGGTCGGCACAACATTGTGGGCTGAAGGGCCTGTTCTGTGCTGTACTGTTCTATGTTCTATGTTCTATATATATACAAAGAAAACAATGAAAGTAAACAGAGCCAACACTGTGGAGCAGGGGAAACACAACAGGCCAGGCAGCATCAGAGGAACAGGAAAGTTGACGTTTCGAGTCGGGACCCTTCAGAAAATTTCCTGCTCCTCTGATGCTGCCTGGCCTGCTATGTTCCTCCAGCTCTTTACTTGTCTCTGACTTCAGCATCTGCAGTTTTTGCTATCTCTGAATGAAGGGAAACAGGTTACAATTCAGAATAATGTAAAATAAAAACAAAGAGATGGAAATTAATTCATTGTGGTGTCAGAATCAAGAAGGTCCAGTGATGATTCTTTCTTGTAGGAGATCAGGATAGATTTTTCCCCTCACTGGAGGTAGCGAGAAGGTCCTTGAGAGATCGTTGTCCCTTTCTTGCCACCTCGCCAAATAAATTGTGGGTGAAAATGTTCCTGTGACCTTCTTGACCTGTCACCAGTTAAGGCCCTTAAATGGTCATTTACAGCCACTTAAGGGCCTGAACTCTTCACCTCCCTGATTACTGGCCCTCCCGGCTGATGAGAAAAGTAAATTGTTCCCAATAATGGCCGGACGTCCTACTTACTAAGTCACTGGGGTGGGAGCGGTGTGCCTCCATTTGCCCCAATCTGGGGTCAAGCAAAGGAAAGGAGGGGGCTAAAGGGTGACCTCTGAAAGCCAATCCATCTGCCTTTACCTCTGATACCCCTCTTTCCATGGCCTGTACCAAATCAATGGGAAGGTGATAGCCTTGTGCTATTATTACTGGCGTGTCAGTACAGAGACCCAGATACTGCCCTGGGACAAGGGTTCAAATCCTGCCATGTTAGATGGTGGAATTTGAATTCAATAAAAATGTCTAATGATCAGTACGAATCCATTGTCAATTTTTTATAAAAAACCCATCTAGTTCATGTCCTTCAGGGAAGGAAACTGCTGGCCTTACACATGATTGCAGACCCACAGCAATGTGGTTTCACTCTTTACTGCCCTCTGGGATGGGCAATGAATAAAATGATTTTTTTTTTCTTGCCGCTGGCATCCCATGAGGAAAAGGACTTGACTGATAGTCTTAAGGCCTCCAATATGGTGAGGTGCTTGGCCACACTCACATCTAAGCTCTTACCCAATCATCTGCCAATCATTGAGTTTTCTGAGTTGCCATCTTGGATGCCCACCCCCACACTTAGTCCAAAAAGAGGGAAATTTGGCCCTCCAATTCAAGCAGTCTCTGCTGGCAAAAGTCAGGAGTTACAGAATTCCTTTTACAGATGACAAAGACACAGCAATGGAAGGTGAGCTGATCAACATTTCTCGGTCAAATGCAAGGTTCCTTTCACAACTGGGATTCGCGTGTCTGGACTTGAGGCCAGTTGAGCTGTTAGCCCAGAGTTACTGCTTCCTGTTTTCTGTTTCTAAATTCAAAGTAGGGACTCAGTCTTGAGGCAGGGTTGTAGTCAGCCTGAAATGTAGCTGATGCGCGACTAGCGTTTCAGATTGTTCTGCAGATTGAAGAATGCTTCAGAAATGTATATTTAAAGGTTTTGAAAGGCCAGAGAAGCTTTGGTCATCTGAAAGGCCCATTAAGGAGTCAGTTTCAACTAATCAATTAGTTTCTATACCTTTGGGTGGCATGGTGGCTCAGTGGTTAGCACCACTGTCTCACCACCATCACAGACCTAGGTTTGACTCCACCCTTGGGAGAATGTCTGTATGGAGTTTGCATGTTCTCTGCTTGTCTGTATGGGTGTGCTCTGGGTTCCTCCCACAGTCCAAAAATGTGCAGGTTAGGGTGGATTGACTGTGCTAAATTACCCCTGGTGTCCAGGGATGTGTGGGTTAGGTGGGTTAGCCATGGGAAATGCAGGGTTACAGGGATAGGGTAGTGGGTGGGTCTGGGTGGAATGCTCGCTGAAGAGTTGGTGTGGATTCAATGTGCTGAATGGCCTGCTCCCACATTGTAGGATCCTATGATTATATAGAAAAGTTACAGCATAGAACTAGTCTATGTGCCATGTGGTTGACTATGCTATCTCCAACTTTCAGCCCTTGCTCTGTAGCCCTGCTAGTTCCAGTGCTTCAGGGGCAGGTTCCTTTGAAATTGGTTGACAGTTTCTGTCTCCACCACCAAACTGGGCAGTGCCACCCTCTGGAGTATAGGATTTTCCTCATGACCCCTCGAACCCTTCCACCAAACACCTTCAATCTGTGGCCTTTGCTAATGGACCCCTTTCTGCGAGGGGGAAACAGACCTTCCCTGCCCACTCTGTCCAAGACCCTCATTATTTTATATCTGAGGAAGGGCCACCAGACTCGAAACATTAACTCTGATTTTCTGTCACAGATGCTGCCAGACCTGCTGAGCTTTTCCAGCAACTTCTGTTTTTGTTACAGACAAGGTACTATTCACTAGAGATTGCAAACACTGGTGATATAATGTATACCAGGAGTCCCCGAACACTCACAAAGCACAGTCAACGAGCCATTGCAAAATACTGATGTGGTACCGTCTACAAGAGATGTTGAAACACTGAAATATTGTACATAAGAAATGGCCAGACGCTGGTGATGTTTATACACTTCAAGATACTCCTGGGTTTTTGCTGTTGGCATCAATTGCAACTTGGTTCAGTTTGCACCTGTGTGTCTTGCATTCATGTTTGTCCTCTTTGAAACTTGTGGATTTTTTTTAGTTCATTTCAATCACGTTGAAGCAGATTTTAGTGTTCAGAGTTGCCCAGTGTTGAGTTACAGACTGCCCTGCCTTCACAGGGAGCATTGACTCTGTCGATCATTGATGATGGTTGTATTTCAGTGGTTGAACTTTCACTTCTGGTCATTAGCTCCTGACTATCTGAGGGAGGTTGCTGTGCACAAATTGGCTGTCATGTTCCTTACATTACAACTTTTGATTTCATCACACAAACAAGGCTCTTCATTGGCCGTGAAGCGATTTGCAACACTTTGAGACTGTGAATGGTGCAATATGAATTCAATTCTTTTGTCCTTTAATGGCATGACACCATCTTCTATGAAAAGCTGAGCTCATCCTAACTTTAGCCACCTTCCCAGACAGCAATCACCAGGATGGTAGATGAACACAGCAGGCCCAGCAGCATCTCAGGAGCACAAAAGCTGACGTTTCGGGCCTAGACCCTTCATCAGAGACGGGGATGGGGTGAGGGAACTGGAATAAATAGGGAGAGAGGGGGAGGTGGACCGAAGATGGAGAGAAAAGAAGATAGGTGGAGTGGAGAGTATAGGTGGGGAGGTGGGGAGGGGATAGGTCAGTCCGGGCAGGACGGACAGGTCAAGGAGGCGGGATGAGGTTAGTAGGTAGGAAATGGAGGTGCGGCTTGAGGTGGGAGGAGGGGATAACGCCCCCTCCCATTCCTTAGATGACATGACCATCCTGGGCCTCCTGCAGTGCCATAATGATGCCACCCGAAGGTTGCAGGAACAGCAACTCATATTCCGCTTGGGAACCCTGCAGCCCAATGGTATCAATGTGGACTTCACAAGCTTCAAAATCTCCCCTTCCCCCACTGCATCCCAGAACCAGCCGAGCTCGTCCCCTGCCCCCACTGCATCCCAAAACCAGCCCAGCTCGTCCCCGCCTCCCTAACCTGTTCTTCCTCTCACCTATCCCCTCCTCCCACCTCAAGCCGCACCTCCATTTCCTACCTACTAACCTCATCCCGCCCCCTTGACCTGTCCGTCCTCCCCAGATTGACCTATCCCCTCCCTATGTCCCCACCTATACTCTCCTCTCCACCTATCTTCTCCTCTATCCATCTTCAGTCCGCCTCCCCCCTCTCCCTATTTATTTCAGAACCCTCTCCCAATCCCCCTCTCTGATGAAGGGTCTAGGCCCGAAATGTCAGCTTTTGTGCTCCTAAGATGCTGCTTGGCCTGCTGTGTTCATCCAGCTTCACACTTTGTTATCTCGAATTCTCCAGCATCTGCAGTTCCCATTATCTCTAATCACCAGGATGGTGTTCTCCTCTCTCCAAGAGTGGCACGGTGGCTCAATGGTTAGCACTGCTCCTTCAGTGGGCCAGGGATCTGGGTTTGATTCCATCCTTGGATGACTATCTGTATGGAGTTTGCAACATTATCCCCCTGTTTGTGCAGGTTAGGTGGATTGGTTGTGCAAAATCATATGCTTCCAGGCAATGGAACACTGTCTGAATCACTGAGTATTGCCTGATACAAGTATCTTTTCTCAGAATGACTTTAATTTTCAGTAGGACATTGATTAGCAGAGGATCAGTCCCCAGTCACGCTTGCCATCATGTTCACTATCTCCCTTTGGCAGTCCTGTGGATTGAAGAGAATGTTTGCTACACAGTCCCAGAGTATAAGGAGAAGTGAAAGGTAAAGTAGGTGGCAAATGGAAAGTAAATAGCTCAGCAAGCATTTCTTTAAAACAAATCCACATTACAGTCAGTCGGTTGCTGATGAGAGGTCTCCAAGTTTCTCCTTACTCTTGCATCCTCAGCCTTCCTTCAGGCCAGTAGCAACTTGGGTGAAGCAGAGCCTCACAAGTTCTTCCCAGCTGCTGAGGTCAAACCCAGTCTTCTTCAAGTAGGTGATCAAGATTTCATAGACTCCCTACAGTGTGGAAAACAGGCCATTTGGCCCATCAAGTCCATGCTGACCCTCTGAAAAGCATCCCCCCCCACCCCTGATCCCTATATTCCCCATGGCTAACTCACCTAACCTGCACATCCCTGGATGCTATGGGCAATTTCCCATGGCCAACCCACCCTAACCCACACACCTATGGACTGTGGGAGGAAACCCACACAGACACGGGGAGAATGCGCAGACTCCACACAGACAGTCACCCAAGGCTAGAATCGAACCCGGGTCCCTGGCGCCGTGAAGCAGCAGTGCTAACCACTGAGCCACAATGCAAGCTGGTTTTCTAACCTCTTGTAGTACTTCTTAAGTACCTTCATTGCCTCCCCCAATTGTTTTTGTTTTGGAGAAGCCATTAGCTTCTTTCAGATCAATTATGGTATTCTGTAAAGAAGTGAGGGTTAGCTCAGTTGGCTGGACAGTTGGTTTGTGATGCTAATGCTGTGGGTTCAGTTCCCATCCCTAACTGATGTCCCCATGAAGATTCCAACTTGCCCCTTTGTCAGAGGCATGGTGGTGATCAGTTGTCTCTCTAACAAGAAAGTCACTACATGATAGCTTCACCTTTTATACATGCCTATAATGCTCCTCTCTGCCATTATGAAAATGTTCCCATATCTACATTCTCTCAAAACCACCAGCTTTGGGATGAAGATTTAAATGTGGCTCATGTATTGATGTGTAGACCTATATACAGGAGAGTCAAGTTACTAGGATTTGGGCTGATATAAAGGACAGCACAGTTCACAAAGCACCACCTAGCACTGAGCCTGGGCCTATGTGTTACCGTTTCCCAGCTGAGCTCTGGGAAACCATCCCACAATGTCCTCATGTGGTTGCCTGATGTTTCCTAACTAAGGCCATAAATAATTGACTGCAAATCTCCAGGCCACATCCATCACTGTCAGTTAAACTCTTAAAAATAGACGAGGAATCTTGAAGGCTTACTCAGCTGTTGCAGGCATGAGAGAAAGAGGATACTTGACTAACAAGCCACAGGAACAAGGGGGCAGAACCGAACTGAAAGAGTGGAGCTTAATTTAGAAGAGAATTTGTAAATGCTTAGATCTGGCTGGAGGGTGTCCCCCTGCACTGAAAGTAGAAGATGCACAGATGAGGATTTGCCCTTTTACTCTTAAAAGGCACTATAATTACATTATAATTAAACACAGAGAATATTGCTTCCTACTTAATACATACCACTATTTCTATAGTGCAGGAGAGGAAGCAATGCCTAAGTATCTTTCATCTGTACAACACCCAAGCTACTGTAGAATACTAATCCTGGCCCCACTACTCCAGCAACCATAAAGTAAAATGAACAATAGGTTTCCCAGTTAACAATTAATGTTTAGCCATATCAGGCTTCAAGTAATATCTGTGAGTCAGGCTTATTAATAAACACTATCAAGGGCTTATTATCATGACAAAATTATGCAATAAAGATTCAATAATTGGTTAACATGAATAAAAATCCGAAAGAACTGCGGATGCTGTAAATCAGAAGTTGCTGGAAAAGCTCAGCAGGTCTGGCAGCATCTGTGTAGAGAAGTCAAAGTCAATGTTTTGGGCCCAGAGACCTTCCTTAGAACATACACAATCAGTAATATGCAACTATAAATACTTATCCCTCCAAAGAACTCCATCACCCACACTTTAAGGAAAAAAATGGATTTCAGTCTGCAGTGATTCATTTTGGAAAAAGTAAAAGCATCTTATGGCCATCAGCGTTAGCCTTGAAGGCAAAAAAATGAAGAGTACAATGTTCCAAAGTCTGGTGCTCCAGTATTGTCACTGGAGTCTTAGTAGACACAACTTGCTCGGAAAGTATAATAGTGAGATGTTCTTTCAATTCCAGAGTGACAAACCAGTTTCATCCTGAAACCAGGAACAGGGAGAGATAATAAAATGTGAGGCTGGATGAACACAGCAGGCCAAGCAGCATCTCAGGAGCACAAAAGCTGACGTTTCGGGCCTAGACCCTTCATCAGAGAGGGGGATGGGGTGAGAGTTCTGGAATAAATAGGGAGAGAGGGGGAGGCGGACCGAAGATGGAGAGAAAAGAAGATAGGTGGAGAGAGTATAGGTGGGGAGGTAGGGAGGGGATAGGTCAGTCCAGGGAAGACGGACAGGTCAAGGAGGTGGGATGAGGTTAGTAGGTAGATGGGGGTGCGGCTTGGGGTAGGAGGAAGGGATGGGTGAGAGGAAGAACCGGTTAGGGAGGCGGAGACAGGTTGGACTGGTTTTGGGATGCAGTGGGGGGAGGGGAAGAGCTGGGCTGGTTGTGTGGTGCAGTGGGGGGAGGGGACGAACTGGGCTGGTTTAGGGATGCAGTTGGGGAAGGGGAGATTTTGAAACTGGTGAAGTCCACATTGATACCATTAGGCTGCACGGTTCCCAGGCGGAATATGAGTTGCTGTTCCTGCAACCTTCGGATGGCATCATTGTGGCACTGCAGGAGGCCCATGACGGACATGTCATCTGAAGAATGGGAGGGGGAGTGGAAATGGTTGGCGACTGGGAGGTGCAGTAGTTTGTTGCGAACTGAGTGCAGGTGTTCTGCAAAGCGGTCTCCAAGCCTCCGCTTGGTTTCCCCAATGTAGAGGAAGCCACACCAGGTACAGTGGATGCAGTATACCACATTGGCAGATGTGCAGGTGAACCTCTGCTTAATGTGGAATGTCATCTTGGGGCCTGGGATGGGGGTGAGGGGGGAGGTGTGGGGGCAAGTGTAGCATTTCCTGCGGTTGCAGGGGAAGGTGCCGGGTGTGGTGGGGTTGGAGGGCAGTGTGGAGCGAACAAGGGAGTCACGGAGAGAGTGGTCTCTCCGGAAAGCAGACAGGGGTGGGGATGGAAAAATGTCTTGGGTGGTGGGGTCAGATTGTAGATGGCGGAAGTGTCGGAAGATGATGCGTTGTATCCGGAGGTTGGTGGGGTGGTGTGTGAGAACGAGGGGGATCCTCTTTGGGCGGTTGTGGCGGGGGCGGGGTGTGAGGGATGTGTTGCGGGAAATGCGGGAGACGCGGTCGAGGGCGTTCTCGATCACTGTGGGGGGAAAGTTGCGGTCCTTGAAGAACTTGGACATCTGGGATATGCGGGAGTGGAATGTCTTGTCGTGGGAGCAGATGCGGCGGAGGCGGAGGAATTGGGAATAGGGGATGGAATTTTTGCAGGAGGGTGGGTGGGAGGAGGTGTATTCTAGGTAGCTGTGGGAGTCGGTGGGCTTGAAATGGACATCAGTTACAAGCTGGTTGCCTGAGATGGAGACTGAGAGATCCAGGAAGGTGAGGGATGTGCTGGAGATGGCCCAGGTGAACAGAAGGTTGGGGTGGAAGATGTTGGTGAAGTGGATGAACTGTTCGAGCTCCTCTGGGGAGCAAGAGGCGGCGCCGATACAGTCATCAATGTACCGGAGGAAGAGGTGGGGTTTGGGGCCTGTGTAGGTGCCCAAGAGGGACTGTTCCACGTAACCTACAAAGAGGCAGGCATAGCTGGGGCCCATGCGGGTGCCCATGGTCACCCCCTTAGTCTGTAGGAAGTGGGAGGAGTCAAACGAGAAGTTGTTGAGGGTGAGGACGAGTTCGGCTAGGCGGATGAGGGTGTCGGTGGAGGGGGACTGGTCGGGCCTGCGGGACAGGAAGAAGCGGAGGGCCTTGAGGCCATCTGCATGCGGAATGCAGGTGTATAGGGACTGGACGTCCATGGTGAAGATGAGGTGTTGGGGGCCAGGGAATTGGAAGTCCTGGAGGAGGTGGAGGGCATGGGTGGTGTCACGGACGTAGGTGGGGAGTTCCTGGACCAAAGGGGAGAGAATGGAGTCCAGATAGGTGGAGATGAGTTCGGTGGGGCAGGAGCAGGCCTAGACGATGGGTCGACCAGGGCAGGCAGGCTTGTGGATTTTGGGAAGGAGATAGAAACGGGCCGTGCGGGGTTGGGGAACAATGAGGTTGGAGGCTGTGGGTGGGAGGTCCCCTGAGGTGATGAGGTCATGAATGGTGTTGGAGATGATGGTTTGGTGCTCGGGTGTGGGGTCATGATCGAGGGGACGGTAGGAGGTGGTGTCGGAGAGTTGGCGTTTGGCCTCGGCAATGTCGAGGTCAGTGCGCCATACTACCACTGCGCCACCCTTGTCTGTGGGTTTGATGGTGAGGTTGGGGTTGGAGCGGAGGGAGCAGAGGGCTGCCCGTTCTGTGGGGGAGAGGTTGGAGTGGGTGAGAGGGGTGGAGAGGTTGAGGTGGTTAATGTCTCGACGGCAGTTAGAGATGAAGAGGTCGAGGGAGGGTAGGAGGCCTGGGGGTGGTGTCCAGGAGGAGGACTTGTGTTGGAAGCGGGTGAAGGGGTCAGTGGAGGGAGGGTTCGGCTCCCGGTTGAAAAAGTAGGCATGGAGGCGAAGGCGGCGTAAAAACTGCTCTATGTCCAACCGTGACTGGTATTCGTTGATGTGTGGTTGTAGGGGGACAAAGGTGAGCCCCTTACTGAGGACTGACCGTTCGTCCTCAGTCAGTGGGAGGTCTGGGGGGAAGGTGAACATGCGGCAGGGCTCAGTGTGACTGTGTCCTCTGGGGTTGCTGGCTGTGGAGGCTGTGGGCAGAGCGATGAGGTCGTCGGCCGTGGGTGGGGTTCCGTCGGCATCGGCCGTGGGCGGGGTTCCGTCGGCGTCGGCCGTGGGCGGGGTTCCGTCGGCGGTGGGAGTGTCGGGGTGGGCGGCAGCAGCGGCTACAACCACACATCAACCAATACCAGTCACGATTGGACATAGAGCAGTTTTTCCACCGTCTTCGCCTCCACGCCTACTTCTTCAACCGGGAGCCTAACCCTCCCTCCACTGACCCCTTCACCCGCTTCCAACACAAGTCCTCCTCCTGGACACCACCCCCAGGCCTCCTACCTTCCCTCGACCTCTTCATCTCCAACTGCCGTCGAGACATTAACCGCCTCAACCTCTCCACCCCTCTCACCCACTCCAACCTCTCCACCGCAGAACGGGCAGCCCTCCGCTCCAACTCCAACCTCACCATCAAACCCGCAGACAAGGGTGGCGCAGTGGTAGTATGGCGCACTGACCTCTACATCGCCGAGGGCAGACGCCAACTCTCCGACACCTGCTCATACAGCCCCCTCGATCATGACCCCACACCCGAGCACCAAACCATCATCTCCAACACCATTCATGACCTCATCACCTCAGGGGACCTCCCACCCACAGCCTCCAAGCTCATTGTTCCCCAACCCCGCACGGCCCGTTTCTAACTCCTTCCCAAAATCCACAAACCTGCCTGCCCTGGTCGACCCATCGTCTCAGCCTGCTCCTGCCCCACCGAACACATCTCCACCTGTCTGGACTCCATTTTCTCCCCTTTGGTCCAGGAACTCCCTACCAACGTCCGTGACACCACCCATGCCCTCCACCTCCTCCAGGACTTCCAATTCCCTGGCCCCCAACACCTCATCTTCACCATGGACGTCCAGTCCCTATACACCTGCATTTCGCATGCAGATGGTCTCAAGGCCCTCCGCTTCTTCCTGTCCCACAGGCCCGACCAGTCCCCCTCCACCGACACTCTCATCCGCCTAGCCGAACTTGTCCTCACCCTCAACAACTTCTCTTTTGACTCCTCCCACTTCCTACAGACTAAGGGGGTGGCCATGGGCACCCACATGGGCTCCAGCTATGCCTGCCTCTTTGTAGGTTACGTGGAACAGTCCCTCTTCCGCACCTGCACAGGCCCCAAACCCCACTTCTTCCTCCGGTACATTGATGACTGTATCGGCGCCGCCTCTTGCTCCCCAGAGGAGCTCGAACAGTTCATCCACTTCACCAACACCTTCCACCCCAACCTTCTGTTCACCTGGGCCATCTCCAGCACATCCCTCACCTTCCTGGACCTCTCAGTCTCCATCTCAGGCAACCAGCTTGTAACTGATGTCCATTTCAAGCCCACCGACTCCCACAGCTACCTAGAATACACCACCTCCCACCCACCCTCCTGCAAAAATTCCATCCCCTATTCCCAATTCCTCCGCCTCCGCCGCATCTGCCCCCACGACAAGACATTCCACACCCGCACATCCCAGATGTCCAAGTTCTTCAAGGACCGCAACTTTCCCCCCACAGTGATCGAGAACGCCCTCGACCGCGTCTCCCGCATTTCCCGCAACACGTCCCTCACACCCCGCCCCCGCCACAACCGCCCAAAGAGGATCCCCCTCGTTCTCACACACCACCCCACCAACCTCCGGATACAATACATCATCCTCCGACACTTCCGCCATCTACAATCCGACCCCACCACCCAAGACATTTTTCCATCCCCACCCCTGTCTGCTTTCCGGAGAGACCACTCTCTCCGTGACTCCCTTGTTCGCTCCACACTGCCCTCCAACCCCACCACACCCGGCACCTTCCCCTGCAACCGCATGAAATGCTACACTTGCCCCCACACCACCCCCCTCACCCCCATCCCAGGCCCCAAGATGACATTCCACATTAAGCAGAGGTTCACCTGCACATCTGCCAATGTGGTATACTGCATCCACTGTACCCGGTGTGGCTTCCTCTACATTGGGGAAACCAAGCGGAGGCTTGGAGACCGCTTTGCAGAACACCTCCGCTCAGTTCGCAACAAACAACTGCACCTCCCAGTCGCCAACCATTTCCACTCCCCCTCCCATTCTTCAGATGACATGTCCGTCATGGGCCTCCTGCAGTGCCACAATGATGCCATCCGAAGGTTGCAGGAACAGCAACTCATATTCCGCCTGGGAACCCTGCAGCCTAATGGTATCAATGTGGACTTCACCAGTTTCAAAATCTCCCCTTCCCCAACTGCATCCCTAAACCAGCCCAGTTCGTCCCCTCCCCCCACTGCACCACACAACCAGCCCAGCTCTTCCCCTCCCCCCACTGCATCCCAAAACCAGTCCAACCTGTCTCCGCCTCCCTAACCTGTTCTTCCTCTCACCCATCTCTTCCTCCCACCCCAGGCCGCACTCCCATCTACCTACTAACCTCATCCCACCTCCTTGACCTGTCCGTCTTCCCTGGACTGACCTATCCCCTCCCTACCTCCCCACCTATACTCTCTCCACCTATCTTCTTTTCTCTCCATCTTCGGTCCGCCTCCCCCTCTCTCCCTATTTATTCCAGAACCCTCACCCCATCCCCCTCTCTGATGAAGGGTCTAGGCCCGAAACGTCAGCTTTTGTGCTCCTGAGATGCTGCTTGGCCTGCTGTGTTCATCCAGCCTCACATTTTATTATCTTGGATTCTCCAGCATCTGCAGTTCCCATTATCACAGGGAGAGATAAGCTGGGCACCCTTTCCTCACACGCTTCTTTCCCCCAACTAATTGCTGGGGGAGTAGTTCACTGGCTGCTCAAACTGCTCCAGCAGGGAATCTGTGACAGGATCCACAAATTGTCAAACTCCTGGGGGTCTCCTTAGTTCGTTGCAACATGGTTAATTTACAAAAGATCCCCCTCCATTGTACGATCTTGTGTACCTTTCTGCCAGATCAAATAAATTCATGTTTTGAATGGAAATTTCTAATTTTTTTTCCATTCATTCATGGAATAGGGGTTGCTAGCCCAGGCAGTATTTAGTGTAAAGGAACTGAGTGTCTCTCCTAGCTATTTCAGAGGATAGTTGAGAGTCAATCACATTGGCTGTGGGTTTGGAGTCACATAGGCAAGGCCAGATAAGGATGAGAGAGTTCTTTCCTTTCAGGATATCGGTAAACTAGATGGGCGGTGGCGGGGGTGGGGGGGAGGTTGAACAAAAATATTAGCTGTCATTAGACTTGTTTCTTATTTAATTTAATTCAAATTTCACCATCTGCCATTGTGGCATCCAAGCCTATGTTCCCAGAACATTAACCTGTGCTTTATGGATGGCTAATTCAGTGAGATTACCACCATACCACTGCCTCCTGCATCAAAAGAGTGAGTTTATTAGTTATTAAACACACAAAGAAAGAATGAGGTAATTAGTCACAGATCAGTCTCTGAGTCATTTGTAAAGAGTAAATACTGGAACTTTGGGTGAGACTGGTAGTTATTGGCTTTACACATTAGCTGAAATCCTTTTGTCCTGCTTCCTTTAGACAGTTTGCTGATTGGTTTACAGCGCTCAGATTGAGAGAGCTGTTTATCTGCAATGTAGGAGCGATTGGTGGATGGTTCTTTCACTGCAACTTTCACAGCTCACTGATGCTGAGACCCAGGTTAGTGTACATAAGAACCTCACCCCACTAGCACACACAGACTAGAGTGGAAACTGACTTTTAATGCTG
Organism: Stegostoma tigrinum; assembly: GCF_030684315.1. Classification (NCBI taxonomy): domain Eukaryota; kingdom Metazoa; phylum Chordata; class Chondrichthyes; order Orectolobiformes; family Stegostomatidae; genus Stegostoma; species Stegostoma tigrinum. Next base: position 4,288,694 of record NC_081404.1, read on the forward strand.
GCCCTCATTGTCTTCTTCAAAGATGAAATGCAAACGTATATCCCCAGGCCCCCCAACCTCCGATTGCTGTCCTTTCTTCCGTTATATTCACTGTCTGAGGTATTCGTGGAAGATTACAGTTCAGTTCCTCATGCATTTATTCTTTTGAAGCTTCCTTGACACTTTCAGACGTGAATTGGTGACAATAAGGCCTGCAGATGCTGGAAGCCAGAGTCCACAGGCGTGAGGCTTGAAAAGCACAGCAGATCAGACAGTATCTGAGGAGCAGGAAAGGTCAGGCTGTTTTATACACCTGATCTTCTAGTTGCCATCCACTTTAACTCACCCTCCCACTCCCCTGATGACATGTCCATCACTGGCCACTTCCACTGTCAGAGTGAGGCCAAACATAAACTGGAGGAACAAGTCCTGATATTTCACCTTGGGATCTTACAGCCCAATGGCCTCAACATAGACTTCACCAGCTTTAAATACCTCCATCCCCTGCTTTCTCCAATGTCTAGCTCTCCCTCTCCCCCTCACCTCCCTGACCTGACCTAACCTGTCCATCTTCCTACTCACCTAGCTGCTCCACTTTTCACATGGGCTAATCACAATAACCCCAACCTGCATCCACCTATCACCATCCCACCTACCTGTCTCCCAGCCCCACCTCCCTCTCTCCATTTATTTCTGGGCTCCCCTTGCCCTCCTCAGTCCTGATGAAGAGTTTCAGCCTGAAACATTGACTTGCCTGCACCTTGGATGCTGTCTGACCTGCCATGCTTTTCCGACCTTCAGATATAACATTCCAGGCTCCCTTTCCTGACAGCCACTGGATTTACATCTGCAGTCATCATTTGGCCATAAGTCCTCTTTTAAAAACACACACAAAAATAACACAGCGTGGAGCTGGAGGAACACAGCAGGCAGAGGAGCAGTAACGCTGATGCTTCAGGTCTGCACCCTTCTCAGAGTATAATGTGGGTAAGCATAAATGTGTTTATATTGGCAGGCAGAATAGAAAAGCAGCACTTTTTTTAAATGAGGAAGGTTGCAGGATTCTGCAGTACAGAGGGATCTGGTACATGAATCACAGGGACAGCAGCGTCTAGAATGGCCCAGACCCAAAACGTCAGCTTTCCTGCTCCTCTGATGCTGCTTGGCCTGCTGTGTCCATCCAGCTCTACACCGTGTTATCTCAGTTTCTCTAGCATCTGCAGTTCCTACTATCGCTCATTGTCATGAAAAGTTCAGTATGTCCATCGGTATTTCAGGCTTTTTATCCCTTCTGCCTTTTATCCCGACCCAGGCATAATGACATAATTAGTTTGGATGTTGCTTCATGCAGTGTTCACCATTAACCCTTTCACAACTACTACCTTATACAACATGAATAAATTGGAGACCCTGCCTCCATTACATTCAAATGATCCTCTAAGGGAAAATATTTTACCTTATCTTTGTGTTAAAAGGGAGTCCTCCTTTCCTTAAACTGGGGCTCGGATTGTTAATCTACCCCAAAAGGGGAATCATCCTTTCAACATCTGCCCTTCCCAATCCTCTCAAAGTGTTATATATTTCAATAAGATCACCCCTCATTCTTCTAACTGCCAATGGAGAGAGACCTAAACTGTCTAACATTGCTTTATAAGGTAAGCCTTTTATCCCAGGAGTGAACTGAGTGAAACTTCTCGAAACTGATTCTAAAAGAATTGTATATTTTTTACAAATAAGGATGTTTAAAAAAGCAAGATACACAGTGTACCAGATGTGGTCTTACCCTGCAGTTAACATTCCTCACTTAAATATTCCATTCCTCCTGCATTAAATGTCAGCATTCGATTTGCCATCCTAGATGCTGCTGTCCCTGCAGACTAATGTTTTGTGATTCATGCACCAGATCCCTCTGTACTGCAGAATCCTGCAACCTTCCTCACTGAAAAAAAATGTGCTGCTTTTCTATTCTTCCTGCCAAAATGAACATGTTTATGTTTACCCACTTTATACTCCATCTGCCAAATGTTTGCTCCCTCATATGAACTGTGCTATATCTCTTTGTAGACTCTCTACCCCATCTTGACAGTTTACTTTCCTCTCAAGCTGCATGTCATCAGCAAATTTAGTGACTATACATTCGTTCCTGCCAGCTAATTCATTGATATAGATTATAAATAATTGAGGACCTTCTGGCACTCCATTAGCAACAGTTGGCCAATTCCAAAAGACCAATTTATCCCTGCTTCCTGCTAGCAAAACACAGAAACATAGAAAATACGAGAAGGATTGACTCATTCAAACTTTGTTGCTGCTCAGCTATTCCATATTTTAGCTGAGGCCTAACCAGAGATTTGTAAAGATTTTAGCATGAGGCTGTTTTATCAGTCAAAGCCCCTCTTGACAGCACTAAGAAACCCCGACATGTTTTTGACAGTCCCAACAACTTGCTCCGTCACCCACAAAAAGCTGTGAATCTTTACACCTTGGCTCCCCCTGTTCTTGAGCCTCCATCAGAGTCGTACAACTTAGATTACACTGTGTTTCAAAGTACAGTCCTCTTAACAGGCATTACTTCACACTTGGATGACTGTCTGCCTAATTCACCAGGTCAGCCACTGTCTTCCTGCAATCTTCTCTCTATCACACACACCATGACGAGTTTCGAATCATTCACAAATTTTGTTAATTGCTCTCCCTATATCCAGGTCCAGGTCATTTAGAGTCATAGAGTCTTACAGCATGGAAGTAGACCCTTCGGCCCAACTCGTCCATGCTGACCAGGTTTCCTAAAAAAACTAGCCCCACTTGCCAGCATTTGGCCCATATCCCTCTCAACCCTTCCTATCTATGTCCCCATCCAGATGCCTTTTAAATGCTGTAACTGTACCAGCCTCCACCACTTCCTCTGGCAGCTCATTCCATACACGCACCACGCTCTGTGTGAAACAGTTACCCCTCGGGTCCCTTTTAAATTTTTCCCCTCTCACTTTAAACCTACACCCCTCTAGTTTTGGGCTCCCCCACCCCAGCGAGAAAGACCTTGCCTATTCACTCTATCCATGCCCCTCATGGTTTTATAAATATCTGTTAGGTCGTCTCTCAGCCTCCGACACTCCAGGGAAAGTAAAACAATGGTCCAAATAAAGACCCTGGGGTGTCGACTGTATACATCTTTCCATTTTCATGTTTTAAAAAATAATTTATTTGCGACTCTTGCCTCCCAACCTTTAGCCAGATTGCCAATCCCTTTAATGCCATATGTTTTTCTCTTCCAAATATGTCCAATCTGAGGTATTAACTCCATATTCATATCTACTGCACCATCTTTTTTCAACTCTTTCTGCTACTCTATAAAATAACTCAATCAGGTTGGTCAGGTGTAAATTTGCCGTTAACACTGGCTGTCTGTTATGAGCCCATATTTTCCCAAGTGATAAATATTTGGTCCTTGAGTTTTCCCATCAGTGACGCAAGACTGACTGACCTGTAGTCTTTGGGTTAACTTTTCTCCCAGTTTTTGAACAGAAGTATTACATTTATAGTGTTTTCCAATCCTTTGGCATTAGCCTGATATGAGAAGGATTAAAAATTGTGGTGCGAATTGCCTCTCTCTTAATCCTTGCTTCCCCCTGAAATATAGGATATATCCTATCTGGACCTGGAGGGGCTTGTTAACATTAAGAGACGCCAACAATGTTAGCACTTTTTTGTATCTATGTTCATTCTCTCCAATATCTCTCCTGCACCCCACTACACACACTTCACTCTGAAATTAAGTGCACCCCTTTCTCTGCAAAAACAACCACAAATTGCTCATTCAGTTTTGCTGATTGCTTACACAAGATGATTTCTGAACGTCAGTCCTTTCCTATCCCCTTCAATACAGGTTTCTAAAACATTACAGGGTCCATTTTATGGTACCTGCTAATCTCTTTCTGCCCTTCTTATCTCTTATTTCATTTTGCCCTGCACTCTGCTGGGATTTCAAATATATTCTGCGCCTGACTTTTGTACGATAGAACCAGCGACTCGAGAGATGTAATATGGTGAAAATTATAGGCTTGAGGAGGAATGTAATATCATGGGTCAAATCAGAAACTTGTTTGGGGGGTGAACTAGTGATGTCGTTTCCAGAGTCAGGTCTGAATGTGTGTTATAGACAGTGTATATATCATCACAGAAAGTGATGCAGTGCCACATGATCTTGCTGGGATTTTCTCAGTCTTGCAGCAAAGTGAAGCCACACTATTTCTAGAATCAGGCAAATGTCTCCCTCACCTGAGCAGAATCTGTAAATATTCTTCAGTAGTGCAAAGTGGTCAAGAATATTACAATTTCTGAAATGAAATTCTTACTTCCTGTTGCTTGTAAGCCCTTTTTCGACCCTTATTATCCAAGCACTGTGTGGACTCATGTTGCGCAGGGGGGGTCTAGGAGGAAGCTCAGTTAATTTGGAAGACTTTCCAATTTACTCTGTGTGTATAGGGTGGGTGTACTGTCAGGGAGGTGGCTGTAGTGGGGTGAATTCCTGCGGTGCTGCAGAGAAATAAGTGGTTGTAGATTATAAGATGATTCAGGCCAGCACTTTCAGCAGGTCTCAGTGGGCTCTGTGCTCATTTCCACTCCTCTGACATCGTGTAGATGCAAAAGGGCAAATACAGGACGTGGCCCATCAGCACACAGGGCTAACAGCATTACACTGTCTGGTCAGAATTGGCATAGACTGTACATAAAGCCAAAATGAGCGAACTTTCCCTGCCCAAACTGTTTCCACTCGAGAGCTCGCACCTATAAACACTGGCTATGCCTCTAGGCTTTTCTGTGGGGGGCTCATGAACAACAAAATAAGAGAACATTTGAGTGCAGAAAAGCTCAGCAGGTCTGGCAGCATCTGTGAAGAGAAAACAGAGATAATGTTTCAGACCCGGTGACCCTTCCTCAGAACTGATGGTGGCTGGGAAAACGTCCGTTTATAGGCAGGATACAGGGAGGTGGGTGGGGTAGGGAGTAAATGATAGGATACAGCCCAAAGAGAGAGAAAGACACTTGGACAGACAAAGGAGTTGCTAATGATCAGGCTGGGAGGGTGAATAGTGGTTAATGGGGACTGTTAGTGACTAACAACAGGGGGTGTAATGGCAGGCTGTGTGGTAACAAGGCCTGGTGTGTGGGGTGGGGGCTGGGTCATGGGAGAGTTTAGGCCCTAAAATTATTGAACTCAATATTGAGTCCGGAGGGCTATGGGGTCCCCAAGTGGAAAATGAGGTGTTGCTCCTCCAGCTTGTGTTGGGCTTCGCTGGAACACTGCAGCAAGTCAGAGACACAGATGTTGGCCAGGGAGCAGGGCGGTGCATTGAAGTGGCAGGCAACAGGTAGTTCCGGGTCTTTTTTGCGAGCAGAATGTAGATGTTCTGTGAAGCAGTCGCCAAGTCTACACTTCGTGTCCCCAATGTAGGGGAGACCACATTGTGAGCAGTGAATGCAGTAGACTAGACTGTGGGAAGTGCAGGTGATGTGCTGCTTCACCTGGAAGGTGAAAGTGAGGGCAGGGTGGAAATTGGAGGTGAAATTGATGAAGTTTTCCAATTCCAGACAAGAGAGGGAAGCAGCACCGATGGTATCATCGGTGTATCGGAGAGAGAGTTGTGGGTGGGGGCCGGAATAGGACTGGAACAGGGAATGTTCCATGTACCCCACGAAGAGATAGGCATAACTCGGGCCCATTCAGGTTACCATGGCAACCCCTCTTACCTGAAGAAAATGAGAGGAGTTAAAAGAGAAGTTGTTGAGGGTGAGGACAAGCTCGGCCAAGTGAAGAAGGGTGGTGGTGGGTGGGGATGGTTCAGGCCTTTGCTCCAGGAAGAAGCGGAGAGCCCCAAGACCCTCCTGGTGGGGAATGGATGTGTAAAGGGATTGCACATCCATTGTAAAGAGGATGTGGCTGGAGGCGGTAAATTGGAAGTTTTGAAACCAGCGTAAGCTGTCAGATGAATCATGGACGTATGTGGGTAGGGATTGGACCAGCGGGGAGAAGACTGAGTCAGCGTAGGAAGAGATGAGTTCTGTGGGGCATGAGCAGGCTGAAACAATGGGTCTGCCTGGACAGTCCTGTTTGTGCATTTTTAGGACGAGGTAGAAATGTGTTGTGTGGGTTTGGGGGACTATCAGCTTGGAAGTGAATGGGGGGAGATCATCGGATGAAACGAGATCCATAACAGTAATGGATACAATGTCCTGATGTGCCATAGCGGGATCATGGTCCAGGGGAAGGTAGGAGGAGGTATCTGAAAGCTGGCGCTCAGCCTCTGCAAGGTGGAGGTCAGTACGTCAGGCTACAACAGCACCACCCTTATTGGCAGGCTTAATAACAAAGTCAGGGTTAGATCTGAGTGCAGTCAGCTCAGAGGGAGATAGGTTGGATTGGTCATGAGGTGCAATGAAATTGAGGCGACTAATGTCATGTCGACAGCTCTCAATGAAAAGATCAAGTGCAGGTAAAAGGCCGGAGGGAGAAGTCCAGGTGGAGGGGTTGTGTTGGAGTTGGGCAAAGGGGTCTGTGGGGAGAGGAAAGGCCCCTGTCGAAAGAAATGAGCATGGAGGCGAAGACGGTGGAAGAACAGTTCGGTGTCACGTTGTGCCCGAAATTTATTAACCATTCCCCACCAGGAGGGTCTTGGGGCTCTCCGCTTCTTCCTGGAGCAAAGGCCTGAACCATCCCCACCCACCACCACCCTTCTTCACTTGGCCGAGCTTGTCCTCACCCTCAACAACTTCTCTTTTAACTCCTCTCATTTTCTTCAGGTAAGAGGGGTTGCCATGGTAACCCGAATGGGCCCGAGTTATGCCTGTCTCTTCATGGGGTACATGGAACATTCCCTGTTCCAGTCCTATTCCGGCCCCCACCCACAACTCTCTCTCCGATACACCGATGATATCATCGGTGCTGCTTCCCTCTCTTGTCTGGAATTAGAAAACTTCATTAATTTTGCCTCCAAATTCCACCCTGCCCTCACTTTCACGTGGCCTATCTCTGACTCCCCCCTCCCCTTCCTCAACATTTCTGTTTCAGTTTCTGGGAATAGACTGGCCACTAAGAGCCCATTACAAGCCCACTGACTCCCACAGCTACCTGGACGATACATCCTCACACCCCACTTCCTGGAAAGACTCCATCCCATTCTCTCAGTTCCTCCAACTCTATCAAATATGTTCAGATGACGCCAACTTCGACAAGGGAGCCTCCGAAATGTCCACATTCTTCCACAACTGAGGATGCCCCAGCTCTGTTGTTGACAGGGCCCTCAATCGGGTCCGACCCATCTCCTGCACTTCCGCCCTCACCCCTTCTCTTCCCTCCCGCAACAGCGATAGGGTTCCCCTTATCCTCACCTACCACCCCACCAGCATCCACATCCAGAAGATCATCAGGCACCATTTCTGCCACCTCCAGCAAGATACCACCACCAGACACATATTCCCGTCCCCTCCCTTGTCCAACTTCTGCAGGGACCATTCCCTCTGGGACACCCCTGTCCATGCCTCCTTCACCCCCAAAACCTCCCCACAGCCCTACGGCACCTTCCCCTGTAACCGGCGAAGGTGCAACACCTGCCCATTTACCTCCTCCCTCCCCAGTATCCAAGGGCCCAAACATACCTTCCATGTGAAGCAACACTTCACCTGCACTTCCCACAGTCTAGTCTACTGCATTCACTGCTCACAATGTGGTCTCCCCTACATTGGGGACACGAAGTGTAGACTTGGCCACCACTTCACAGAACATCTACATTCTGCTCTGACCCGGAACTACCAGTTGCCTGCCACTTCAATGCACCGCCCTGCTCCCTGGCCAACATCTGTGTCTCTGGCTTGCTGCAGTGTTCCAGCGAAGCCCAACACAAGCTGGAGGAGCAACACCTCATTTTCCGCTTGGGGACCCCACAGCCCTCCGGACTCAATATTGAGTTCAATAATTTTAGGGCCTAAACTCTCCCATGTGCCAGCCCCCACCCCACACACCAGGCCTTGTTACCACACAGCCTGCCATTACACACCCCCTGTTGTTAGTCACTAACAGTCCCCATTAACCACTATTCACCCTCCCAGCCTGATCATTAGCAACTCCTTTCTCTGTCCCACTGTCTTTCTCTCTCTTTGGGCTCTATCCTATCATTTACTCCCCGCTCCATCCACTTCCTTATTTTCTGCATATAATCTGACGTTTTCCCAGCCACCACCAGTTCTGAGGAAGGATCACCAGACCCAAAACATTAACTCTGTTCTCTCATTTACAGATGCTGCAAGACCTGCTGAGCTTTTCCAGCAACTTTGTTTTTGTTCCTGATTTACAGCACCCACAGTTCTTTTGGTTTTTGCTTGAGTGCAGAAATCATTCGACATGAATTTGCACGAAAATCCTGCTATTAGCAGAAAAGCCACAGCACACTCCATCAGCAGGGACGTGCACTGCGGCCACAGGTCAGCCACGATTTCATTGAATGGCAGAACAGGTTTGAGGGGGCCGAAGGGCCTACTCCTATCTCTACATTCCGAGCAATGTTTGTGTGCAATGCTATACAGGAACAAAACAGGATGGAACATATGTATAATCAGTGTCAATGTTGCTTCTGAGGAGAACTCACTGCTGAAGTGTGTTTGGAGACTACAATAAGAAAGCAACAGGCAATTTGGACATGCCCTTGTCTGTAAATAGTTTTGTAAAAATGACCTCACCATAAATGTCCAGATGGATGGGTGCTGGAATACTTTGAAAATGTTGGCATCGATGCCAAGGTTATAAGCGAAAGGCACGTCACTCAATCCTCACAGGCTCAAGTACAGTTCATCACTTTCCTAGTGTGTGACAGGGAAACCATAATTTCATCTGCCATTGCCACGAGGCGCCTTGCACTGCACTGCAGATTGCCTTCCTTTGGCAAGATCCCACATTGCAAAAGACGAAGATGTCATTGCGAAGTCATGTCATGCTATAAATATGATTTACGAGGTGCAAGTTTATGTGTGGCAACTTATGTAATGTCCAGGTGCAAGACATATTGAAGGCCTTATGTTAGTCGGAATTTTGTTTGCAAGTAATGGCTTCTCATCCTGCTCATCAGTAATCATTCCAATGGATTAAAGATAGCAGTTGAAGGCAGCTTGATGGTGCTGGGCACTGATACAATTAGCCTCAGTGACCCTTAGGTAATCAGATAAAAAAAGCAATAAAGCTTCCTACTCCGGGCCCTCCGCTGATAAATGCATGATGAGGCATGGCTGTTCCTCCTGGGGCCTTAAAGTCATAGAATCAGATAGTACCGAAGAGGCCCTTCAGCCCATCATGTCTGCGCTGATCTATCTGCACTGGTCCCATTTTCCTGCACTAGGCCCCACAGCTTTGAATGTTATGACACTTCAGGTTCTCAGCCAAGTGCTTTTTAAAGGTTGTGAGGTTTTCTGCCTCAATTACCCTCCCAGGTAGTGCCTCCCAGACCCCCACTACCCTCTGAGTGAAAAGGATTTTACCTCAAATCCCCTGTAAACCTCCTTCCCTTACTTTAAACTTATCATCCCCTTGTTATTGACCTTTCCCCTAAGGGGAACAGCTGCTTCCTATCCCACCCTGTCCATGCCCCTCACAATCTTACACACCTCTATCAGGTTGCTCCCGCCCCCACCATAGCCTTCTTTGCTCTATAGATAATAACCTGTGCTTATCCAGCCTCTCTTCATTGCTGGTGAATCTCCTCTGCACCCCCTCCAATGCTATTATATTCTTCCCCCAGTGTGTGATCAGAACTGCACACAGTACTCCAGCTGTGTTCTAACCAAAGTCCTGTACAGCTCCAACATGTCCTCCCTGCTCAAATAGTCTATGCCATAACTAATAAAGGCAAGTGTCCCATGTGCCTTTGTAGACCACCCTATTAACCAGCCCTGCCACGTTCAAATACTCCGAGATGCCTCTGCCCCTCTAAGCTTCCTAGTGTCCTGCCATTCACTGAGTACACCATTGTCTGGTTATGACTTCCAAAGCACATCACCTCACACTTCTTAGGTTTAAATTCCATCTGCCACTGATCTACCCGTCAGACCAATCCATCTATACTTCAAAGGTAGCCAGTGGGTCAAGATGATTAAAACCAAGACAATGGGCTGATTTAAGACAATTACTGAAAATGCTGGGTAGGTCAAGAATTCCAAAAATCTAAAATTAACAGTTGATGATAGGGCCCTGAAGAGTGTTGTCAAACAGAGGGACCTAGGGGGGCAGGTACATAGTTCCCTCAAAGTGGTGTCACAGGTAGATAGGCTGGTGAAGAAGGTCACGCTTGCCTTCGCTGGTCATTGAGTGTAGGAATTGGGGCATCATGTTATGACTATGAGAACATTGGTGAGGCAACATTTGGAACACTGTGTAGGATTCTGGTTTCTCTGCCATAGGAGGGATATTATTAAATTGGAAAGGTTGCAAAAAATATTTACAAGAATGTTGCTGGGGTTGGAGGGTTTGAGCTATAGGGCGAGGCTGAAGAGGTTGGGGCTATTTTCTCTGGAGCATCGGAGACTGAGGGGTGACCTTATAGAGGTTTATAAAACCATGAGGGGCATGGATAGGGTGAATAGACAAGGCCTTTTCTGCAGAATGGGGGAGTCCAAAACTAGAGGGGCATAGGTTTAAGGTGAGAGGGGAAAGATTTAAAAGGGGCAACATTTTCATGCAGAGGGTGGTGCGTGTATGGAACGAGCTGCCAGAGGAAGTGACATGTAAAAGATATTTGGAGAGGTAGGTGAATAGGAAAGTTTTAGAGGCATATGGACCAAATACAGGCAAATAGGACGAGTTAAGTTTAGAAACGCCTGTTGGCATGGATGAGTTGGGCTGAAGGGCCTGATTCTGTGCTGCATGACTCTATGAACTTCATCATCTGAACTGGTCTTGTCATGTAACTGCATTATTTATCACTGTGCTAGCCAACTGAATGGCAGTAATTTTTGTGACGCAGTGGGCATCTCTGAACCAGATGCTTGGGTTCAAATCCCACCTTGGGCCTTGATGGCAAAGAAAGATGTGTTCAAAATGTGGCTGAACAAGTTGTTAATGCCTCAGAGATAGTAGGAACTGCAGATGCTGGAGAATTTGGGATAACAAGGTGTAGAGCTCGATGAACACAGCAGGCCAGGCAGCATCAGAGGAGCAGGAAGGCTGACGTTTTGAGCCTAGGCCCTTCTTCAGAAATGGGGGAGGGGAAGGGGGTTCTGAAATAAACACGGAGAGAGGGAGAGGCGGATAGAAGATAGATAGAGGAGAAGGTAGGTAGAGAGGATACATACAGGTCAAAGAGGCGGGGATGGAGCCAGTAAAGGTGAGTGTAGATGGGGAGTTAGGGAGGTGATAGGTCAGTCCAGGAAGGATGGACAGGTCAAGGGGGTGGAAATGAGGCTAGTAGGTATGTTATGGGGGGTGTCTTGAGGTGGGAGGAGGGGATAGGTGGTAGGAAGGACAGGTTAGGGAGGCGGGGACGAGCTGGGCTGGTTTTGGGATGCAGGAGGGGGAGGGGAGATTTTGAAGCCTGTGAAGTCCACATTGATGCCATTGGGCTGCAGGGTTCCCGAGCGGAATATGAGGTGCTGTTCCTGTAGCAGATTACAGGAACAGGTTGCAGGAACAACAGCTCATATTCTGCTTGGGAACCCCGCAGCCCAATGGTATCAAAGTGGATTTCACAAGCTTCAAAATCTCCCCATCCCGTATCGCATCCCAAAGCCATCCCAGCTCGTACTCACCTCCCTAACCTGTCCTTCCTCCCACCTATTCCCTCCTCCCAACCCCATCTCCTACCTACTAGCCTCATCCCACCCCCTTGACCTGTCCATCCCCCCTGGACTGACCTAGCCCCTCCCTAACTCCCCATCTACACTCACTTTTACTGGGTCCATCCCCGCCTCTTTAACTTGTCTGTCTCCTCTCCACCTATCTCCTCCTCTATCCATCTTCGGTCCACGTCCCCCTCTCTCCCTATTTATTTCAGGACATCCTTCCCGTCCACCATTTCTGAAGAAGGGTCTAGGCCTGAAACGTCAGCCTTCCTGCTCCTCTGATGCTGCTTGGCCTGCTGTGTTCATCCAGCTCTACACCTTGTTAATGCCTCATGTGCTTCTCAGCACAATAAGAACCACATAATAAAAGGTGCTGTTCCTTATGCCACCACTAGTGTGCAGTATGCCCCTACAGTTCCTCATATGAACCCGCGAGCCAATTGTAAGGCTTGCTACCAGATTGTTAGCAACAATAAATGAGACAATGAAACAAAGTCAAGCACAGCAAGACTGTTAAAGTTCTGATGCAGGTTAATTAAACCATGACCAAAGCCACACACTTGGGTTCATTTCTAAAACTGTAGAATTGAAAAGCAAAGTTACACAAAGCTTGTATCAAAGCTTTATGAGACCACAGTTGGAGTATTGTGTACAGTTCTGGTCATCAAACTATTAAAAGGATAGAGAGGCACAGGAGAGGGTGCTGAGAAAATTTACAAGGGTGAAACAGAAATGTGTGGGTTTACATATCAGGAAAGGATTCTCAGTGTAGCTGTTTTCTCATGAATAAAGGTGGCTGAGGAGTGATTTAATAGAGGTCTTTAAAAGATGTAGAATCCCTACAGTGTGAAAGCAGGCCACTCAGCCCATTGAAGCTACACAAACCCTCTGAAGACCACTAGACCACTCCCCCCCCGCCACTGTGGGCAATTTAGCATGGCCAATCTACCTAATCTGCACATCTTTGGACAGTGGTGGGGCGGGGGAACTAGAGCACCCAGAGGGTGTCCACGCAGACAATGTGCAAACACGACACAGTCACCCAAGGCTGGAACTGAGCCTGGGTCCCTCGTGCTAGGAGGCAGCAGTGCGAGCCACTGAGCCACTGTGTCACCCACAAACAGTCAGAAATTTTGATCAAGTGCATACAGAGGGATTATTCTCTCTTCTAGGGAACAGCAGAACTAGAGGCCATCAATACGAGTCGCTGAGAAATCCCATTGGGAACTTGGAAGAAAGCTCTTTGCCCAGACAGTAGGGAGAATGTGGGACTCTCTCCTACAGGGAGTTGTTAAAATGAATAGTATGAATACTTTTAGGGAGTAGTAAGATGAATATGTGAAGGAGGAGAGAAATGGTACATAGACCCGTGATTTATGGACAACAGGTACTCTTTGGCTGAGTGGCCTATTATTGAGCTGTAAATTCTATTGAATTCAATTTCCTTTTAAGTACAACATTATTACAAATGGCCCTTTTCATTTATGAGGACCAAATAATTTGCCATATCAGGTTTTAGGCTGCAGCAGGCCAAAGATAAAATTCATCCAATTTTTTTAAAAAGACAAAGGCAACAACTTTTCATAGTCCAGTCATGACGGAAAATCTGTGCTATGTGGTGGTCCTGTATTTGTACAAGCTTGACTTGATCCTGTGATCCCTCAATCGGTAAACAAATGGGACTAGTTCAGTTTAGGAAACCTGGTCGGATTGAACGAGTTGGGCAGAAGGGCCTGTTTCCATGCTGTATGACTCTATGACTTTATAACCCTATGAGTTTTCATCATCCGAATCGGTCTTGTTATGTAACAGATTATTCATCACAATGCCAACCAACTAAATGGCAGCAAGTCTTATGGGGTAGTGGGTGGTGTCTCTGCTTCTGAGCTAGATGTTTGGGTTCAAATCCCATTAGACAGCAGCCTTTGTCTGTACCATGTCTTTATTGACGTGCCTATAAAATAGCCACTATCTGCGTGTGTGTCTTGTGACAGAGGACACATTGTTGTCACAGACCAGGAAGGACATTTGTGCATAATTGAATTTCAATCCAAACATCCCTCTTTCCACAGCAAGCAAAAAACAAAATTGCATGCATTATTTGAAACTGCATTCACACACAGACTTTACATCTTGCTGGTCTTCTGATGGTATGCACGTGTGTTATTGCCTGTTCATCTGGGTGACGTTCCTTCCCTGGGGAGTGTCATTCCCATGCCCTGTGTTGTTGCTGTAGTACCTGGTCTGGTTTAATTTCTGTGGTTGGGTTGCTTTGGATCTCTGGGTCTGACAGTTGATTGGTGGATGTGCTGATGGTGCATGGACACCTTCCTGAGCAGTTGAGGGACAGCATCTCCAGCTGTGTGTACGCTCCTGTGGCTGTGATAGGAGAGCTGGTCATTCACTTCCAAGGTGACAACTGCTCGCTCTAGGTGCCAAGTTGTTACTTGGGCTTACTCTTGTTGAGAGTGTTGAAGGTTTGTGCTCTGACTCTCCAATGCTCAATTCTGTTAATGGTTTGGCAGCCTTGTCAAAAAGCAGTTTGGCTTTCTGCTGTTTCACCTTGATTTTGTCACTCCTGCCTGTTACTATTCCTGGCTTTAGTAGCTTTTTTGCTATCAGAAGAGCAGGTTGGGTGCAATGTCACATTCATCTTTGTAACAGACTACCATCCATGCCTTCAATGCGTATGTTTCTCCAGCTGAGGATCTGTATACATCTGTAAGAGATTTGCTCATGTTTTGTGAATTTCACTGCCTCCTCAACCTTTCAATTTCACTGGGGATAGTGTGGACTTGATTGAAATTCCCAATTCTTTATGAAATGACTGAATGCTTCACTCATGGACGAAGAGCCATATTGCTCATCACAACATTGGGAATTCTATTCTGGTTAAAGTGTGTGTTCAGGCATTTGATCATCTGAGCTTTTAAGTCAGCTTCCAATAGTCAGAATAGTCATATATTTGACAAGGTCATCAGTTCCTGTGAGTGTGAGAAGGTTTACTGTCAGCTTCATCTGTAGGCTGTCTGCGATGTCATGTCTCATCAGTTCTTAGCCTGGTACACATTACAAGCACTGCACTGGCTGATGTGGTCATAGAGTCATAGTCATAGAGTCATGCAGCACAGAAACAGACCCTTCGATCCAACCAGTCTGTGCTGAACATAATCCCAAACTAAACCAGTCCCATCTGTCTGCGCTTGGCCCATATCCCTCCAAACCTTTCCTATTCATGTACTTATCCAAATGTCTTCTAAACATTGTAACTGTACCCACATCGACCACTTCCTCTGGAAGCTCATTCCATACATGAACCACTCTCTGTGGTAAAACAATTTGCCCCTCATGTCTTTTTTCAATCTCTCTCCTCTCACCTTAAAAATATGTGCCCTCGTCTTGAAATCCCCCATCTAAGAGAAAAGTCTCCGACCATTAACCCTATCTACACCTCTCATGATTTTATAAGCCTCTATAAGGTCACCTGTCGACCTCCTATGCTCCAGTGAAAGAAGTCCCAGACTATTCAGTCTCTCCTTATAACTCAAACCTTTCATACCTGGCAACATTGCTCACGTTTGGCCAGTAGAGTATGCCTCTCACCTTCCTCAGAACTGACTAAATTGCCTACATGGATGCACCTGAGCATCTCTTCTCCCAACTCCTTCAGAATAATGACTTGATTTCTTTTATACAGTTGTGTCACATTGAGTAGGTCACTCAATTTGATCAAGGCATTTATCAAGGCAACGTCTCTGCTGAGTTATTGACTTCCGGAACGTGACGTGCTCCTGCCTAATGTTGCATCTGGAAGATTTTACACTCTTATCCTCTGCTTTCTCTATCGGGAGTGCTTCTTGTGACAGCATG
Organism: Stegostoma tigrinum; assembly: GCF_030684315.1. Classification (NCBI taxonomy): domain Eukaryota; kingdom Metazoa; phylum Chordata; class Chondrichthyes; order Orectolobiformes; family Stegostomatidae; genus Stegostoma; species Stegostoma tigrinum. The sequence continues at coordinate 4,304,363 of NC_081404.1, forward strand.
TCTGCAATGTGCACCTGCTCCACTTGTTTCTTTGTGACAGCTAGATGGTACCTCTGATGTTCTTTGAAGTGGCTTTGTGTCTTCCAAGTAGATATTGATGAAAATGTTAATAAAAAAGAAAATGGGCACTGATTCTCGATTGAATTGAACCAGTTAACCTTGCTGCATTTTAAAAAAAATTGTTCATGGGATGAAGGTATCACCAGCTGGGCAGTATTTATTGCCATTCACTAACTGGGAGTCAACAACATTACAGGGGGTCTGGAGTCACATGTAGACCAGATCAGGTAAAGATGACAGTTTCCTTCCCAAAAGGACTTTAATGATCATAGAACATAGAACATAGCACAGTACAGGCCCTTCGGTCCTCGATGTTGTGCCGACCTGTCATACCGATCTCAAGCCCATCTAACCTACACTATTCCATGTACGTCCATGTGCTTGTCTAATGACGCCTTAAATGTACCTAAAGTTGGCGAATCTACTACCGTTGCAGGCAAAGCGTTCCATTCCCTTACTACTCTCTGAGTAAAGAAACTACCTCTGACACCTGTCCTATACCTTTCACCCCTCAATTTAAAGCTATGCCCCCTCGTGCTCACCGTCACCATCCTAGGAAAAAGGCTTTCCCTATCTAACCCTCTGATTATTTTATATGTTTCAATTAAGTCACCTCTCAACCTTCTTCTCTCTAACGAAAATAGCCTCAAGTCTCTCAGCCTTTCCTCGTAAGACCTTCCCTCCATACCAGGCAACATCCTAGTAAATCTCCTCTGCACCCTTTCCAAAGCTTCCACATCCTTCTTATAATGCGGTGACCAGAACTGTACACAATACTCCAAGTGCGGCCGCACCAGAGTTTTGTACAGCTTCACCATAACCTCTTGGTTCCGGAACTCGATCCCTCTATTAATAAAAGCTAAAACACTGTAAGCCTTTTTAACAGCCCTGTCAACCTGGGTGGCAACTTTCAAGGATCTGTGTACATGGATCCAGATGGGTTTTCCCCCCACTATTATTAGATTCTTAACTTCAGACATTTATGGAGCTCAGATTGACCATTTACATGGCAGGATTTGAACCTGGGCCCCTGGAGTGTTAGCTGAGTCTCTGGATTAGCAGTCCAGTGATAACATCCTAGGCCATCACCTGTCCATTAGTAAAAAGTGAAAGAACTGCAGATGCTCTGAGATAATGGGAACTGCAGACGCTGGAGATTCCAAGATAATAAAATGTGAGGCTGGATGAACACAGCAGGCCAAGCAGCATCTCAGGAGCACAAAAGCTGACGTTTCGGGCCTAGACCCTTCATCAGAGAGGGGGATGGGGGGAGGGAACTGGAATAAATAGGGAGAGAGGGGGAGGCGGACCGAAGATGGAGAGTAAAGAAGATAGGTGGAGAGAGTGTAGGTGGGGAGGTAGGGAGGGGATAGGTCAGTCCAGGGAAGACGGACAGGTCAAGGAGGTGGGATGAGGTTAGTAGGTAGCTGGGGGTGCGGCTTGGGGTGGGAGGAAGGGATGGGTGAGAGGAAGAACCGGTTAGGGAGGCAGAGACAGGTTGGACTGGTTTTGGGATGCAGTGGGTGGGGGGGAAGGGCTGGGCTGGTTGTGTGGTGCAGTGGGGGGAGGGGATGAACTGGGCTGGTTTAGGGATGCAGTAGGGGAAGGGGAGATTTTGAAACTGGTGAAGTCCACATTGATACCATATGGCTGCAGGGTTCCCAGGCGGAATATGAGTTGCTGTTCCTGCAACCTTCGGGTGGCATCATTGTGGCAGTGCAGGAGGCCCATGATGGACATGTCATCAAGAGAATGGGAGGGGGAGTGGAAATGGTTTGCAACTGGGAGGTGCAGTTGTTTGTTGCGAACTGAGCGGAGGTGTTCTGCAAAGCGGTCCCCAAGCCTCTGCTTGGTTTCCCCAATGTAGAGGGAGCCGCACCGGGTCACTTGTCCCCACACCTCCTCCCTCACCCCCATCCCAGGCCCCAAGATGACATTCCACATCAAGCAGAGGTTCACCTGCACATCTGCCAATGTGGTATACTGCATCCACTGTACCCGGTGCGGCTTCCTCTACATTGGGGAAACCAAGCGGAGGCTTGGGGACCGCTTTGCAGAACACCTCCGCTCAGTTCGCAACAAACAACTGCACCTCCCAGTCGCCAACCATTTCCACTCCCCCTCCCATTCTTCAGATGACATGTCCATCATGGGCCTCCTGCAGTGCCACAATGATGCCATCCGAAGGTTGCAGGAACAGCAACTCATATTCCGCCTGGGAACCCTGCAGCCATATGGTATCAATGTGGACTTCACCAGTTTCAAAATCTCCCCTTCCCCTACTGCATCCCTAAACCAGCCCAGTTCATCCCCTCCCCCCACTGCACCACACAACCAGCCCAGCTCTTCCCCCCCACCCACTGCATCCCAAAACCAGTCCAACCTGTCTCTGCCTCCCTAACCAGTTCTTCCTCTCACCCATCCCTTCCTCCCACCCCAAGCCGCACCCCCAGCTACCTACTAACCTCATCCCACCTCCTTGACCTGTATTCCATCACACTCCTGACTTGTGGCTTGCAGATGCTGGGCAGGGTTTGGGAAATCAGGATATGGGTTACTCAACACAATATTCCAAGCATCCGACCTGCTCTTGTAGCCACTGTGTTTATGAAAGGGTTGTTCAGAAGGCGTACGGTGTGTTAGGTTTTATTGGTAAGGGATTGAGTTTCGGAGCCGTGAGGTCATATTGCAGCTGTACAGAACTTGGAGTATTGCGTATAGTTCTGGTCGCTGCATTGTAGGGAGGATGTGGAAGCATTGGGAAGGGTGCAGAGGAAATTTACCAGGATGTTGCCTGGTATGGGGAGGTGGTCTTATGAGGAAAAGCTGAGGGACTTGAGGTTGTTTTCGTTAGAGAAGAAGGTTAAGAGATGACCTAATAGAGACATACAAGATTATCAGAGGATTGGATAGGGTGGACAGTGAGAGCCTTTTTCCTCAGATGGAGATGGCTAGCACGACGGGACATAGCTTTAAATTGAGGGTTGATTGACATAGGACTGATGTCAGAGGTAGGTTCTTTACTCAGAGAGTAGTAAGGGCGTGAAATGCCCTGCCTGCAACAGTAGTAGACTCGACAACTTTAAGGGCATTTAAATGGTCATTGGATAAACATATGGATAATAATGGAATAGTGTAGGTTAGATGAGCTTCAGTTTGGTTTCACAGGTCAGCGCAACATCGAGGGCCGAAGGGCCTGTACTGCGCTGTAATGTTCTATGTTCTATAATGTGTTTAAAAGCAGAGAGGTTATGTTGCAGCTGTACAAGGTGCTGGTGAGACCACACCTGGAGCACTGTGTACAGTTTTGGTCTCCTTACTTAAGGAAGGATGTACTGGCATTGGAGGGGTGCAGAGGAGGTTCACTAGGTTGATTCCAGAGTTGAGGGGATTGGTTTATGAGGAGAGACTGAGTAGATTGGGATTATATTCATTGGAATTCAGAAGATTGAGGGGGGATCTTATAGAAACATATCAGATTATGAAGGGAATAGATAAGATAGAAGGAGAGAGGATGCTCCCTCTGGCAGGTGAAGCTAGGACAACAGGGCATAGCCTCAAGATTAGAGGGAGCAGGTTTAGGACTGAGTTGAGAAGCAACTTCTTCACCCAGAGGGTTGTTAATCTATGGAAGTCCTTGCCCAGTGAAGTAGTTGATGCTACTTCAGTAAACACTTTTAAAGCTAAAGTAGATTTTTTTTAACAATAAAGGAATTAAGGGATATGGTGAAAGTGTGGGTAAGTGGATCTGAAACCACAAAAAGATCAGCCGTGATCTTATTAAATGGCAGAGCAGGCTCGAAGGGCCGAACAGCCTACTCCTTCTCCTAGTTCTCATGTTCTTATGTACTTATGTAATCGCTAGTCCAATTCAGTTTCTGGCCAATGATAATCCCAGGATGTTGATAGAGGGGGATTCAGTGATGGTAACACCATTGAATGTCAAGGGGCAGTGGTTAGATTGTCTCTTATTGGTGATGGTCACAGCCTGGCATTTGTGTGGCATGAATGGCACTTGCCAGTTGTCAACCCAAGCCTCAATATTGTCCAGATCTTGTGGCCTTTGGACACGGACTGCTTCAGTATCTGAGGAGACACAAATGGTGCTGAACATTGTGCAATCATCAGCGACCATCCCCACTTCTGACCTTATGATGGAGGGAAGGTCATTGATGAAACAGCTGAAGATGGTTGGGCTGAGGACACTACCCTGAGGAACTCCTGCTGAGATGTCCTGGAGCTGCGATGACTGGCCTCCCACAACCACACCATCTTCCTGTGTGTCAAGTATGACTCCACTCAGCAGAGAGTTTGCGCCCTGATACCCATTGAGTCCAGTTTTGCCGGGTCTCCTTGATGCCACACTCGGTCGAATACAGCCTTGATGTCAAGGGCTATCACTCTCACCTCACCTCTAGAATGCAGCTCTTTTGTCCATGTTTGAACCAAGGCTGTAATGAGGTCAGGAGCTGAGTGGCCCTGGTGGAACCCAAACTGGGAGTCACTGAGCAGGTTATTGCTGAGCAGGTGCTGCTTGATAGCTCTGTCACTGACACCTTCCATCACTTTACTGATGATCGAGAGGAGACTGATGGGGTGGTAATTGGCTGGGTTGGATTTGTCCTGCTAGGTGAGAAACTGAAAGAACTGCGGATGTTGTAAATCAGGAACAAAAACAGAAATTGCTGGAAAAGGTCAGCAGGTCTGACAGCATCTGTAATGAAAAGAATCAGAGTTAACGTTTTGCGTCTGGTGACCTGGTCTGATATTTTTTTCACAGATGCTGCCAGAACTGCTGAGATTTTCCAGCAACTTCTGTTTTTGCTCTGGGTGAGAAACCTTGTTCCTCACATTGCCTCGAAACCTCCTGCCCCTTACCTTAAATCTATGCCCCTGGTCAATGATCCTGCCATCAAGGGGAAAAGTCTCTTCCTATGTCCCTCATAATTGTATACATCTCAATCATTTCACTTCTCAGTCTCCTCTGCTCGAAAGAAAAAAACCCCAGTCTGTCCAATCTCTCTTTTTAACTGAAACTCTCCAGCCTAGGTAACATTCTGGTAAATCTCATCTGCTCCAGACCAGGCAACATCCTGGTAAATGTCATCTGCTCCAGACCAGGCAACATCCTGGTAAATCTCCTCTGCTCCCGGCCAGACAGCATCCTGGTAAATCCTCTCTGTTCCTGCCCAGGCAACATCCTGGTAAATCCCCTCTGCTCCACACCAGGCAACATCCTGGAAAATCTCCTCTGCTCCAGACCAGGCAACATCCTGGTAAATCGCCACTGCTACAGACCAGGCAACATCCTGTTAAATCTCCTCTGTACCCTCTCCAGTGCAGTCATATCCCTCCTATAATGTGTATTCCAGAACTCTGCACAATACTCTTGCTGTGGCCGAACCAATCTTTTATACAGTTCCAGCATAACCTCCCTGCTCTTAAATTCTATGTCTTGGCTAATAAAGGCAAGTACCCAATATGCTGCCTTAACCAAGTTATGCACCTGTCCTGATACATTAAGGGACCATGACCCATGTGCGCCAATGCCCTTCTGATCCTTAGTGCTTCCCAGGGTCCTACTGTTCATCATGGATTCCCTTGCCTTGTTTTTCCTGCTCAAGTGCATCACCTCACACTTATCCAGATTATATTCCATTTGCCACTGAGCAGCCTGTTTATATCCTCTCGGAGAAAAGGCTATTCTCCTCACTATTTACCACCCCACCAATTTTTGCATCACCTGCCAACTTACTGATCAACCCTCACTTTACTAATGATCGAGAGGAGACTGATGGGGTGGTAATTGACCGGGTTGGATTTGTCCTGCTAGGTGAGAAACTGAAAGAACTGCAGATGTTGTAAATCAGGAGCAAAAACAGAAATTGCTGGAAAAGGTCAGCAGGTCTGGCAGCATTTAGGTCTAAATCATTTGCATAAACATGTACAAGACATACCTAGGCAATCTTCCACATTGTCAGGTAGATACCAGTGTTTTAACTGTACTGGAAGAGTTTGACTAGCGGGGTGGCACGGTCTGGAGCACACAGCCTTCAGTACAATTGCTGGGCTGTTGTCAGGGTCTGTAGCCTTTGCAGTATCCAGTTCTCTCCAACTGTTTCTCGATCTCATGTGGAGTGAATCGAATTGGCTGAAGACTGGTATCTGTGATGCTGAGGCCACTGCAGGAGTTTTAGTTTGGATTGTCATGTTAAGCCAGTTTGCACAAGTCTGTGAAGGTGATAGTCTTGCATGCACAGCAGTGTCTATCTGACACTTTATGTTCGCTTGCTAGTCCGCTTCCACAGTCCTCATTCCAGTAGTCACCATGTATCACCTGTCAAGCTGACTGAATCAACCTGTTATATGAAGAACAGTGATTCATGTGGCTGCTATGTCTCCAGTAGCCATCTGTGTTTGCTTGCTGACCTTCCTTCAAGCCCTACACTTGTGTGCACAATGTGCTGAGAGCAGTCTCCCTATGCTTTTTCTCACAGTGAGTAGTTAGGGTGTGGAATACACTGCTTGGAAATGTAGTGGACGCAGCTTCAATGGAGGTATTTAAGAGGGTATTGGATGATTATTTGGATAGAAATGCACTGTAAAGGTAGGAGAATAGCACAAGGCTATTGGATTTGTGCAGGAACAACGGGCCGAGTGGCCTCCTTCTAAGCCATAACAATTGTTTTCCTGACAGTAAGTTTCTTCTCTCTCTGTAGATGTGTTCTCATTGCAGGATCTCTTGCATGTAATACAAAACAGTTTTTGATTCGATCATCTCTTAGCTGAGGAAATTCATAGGATTTTGCAAGCTGAGTTAATCAGGTCACACATTGGCCAATGGATGGTTTTTCATCTTGGGCCCTCATATTGAACAAGCATGCTTCAAAAGTTGCATTCACTTGAGGTTGAAAGTGTGCCTTCAAGGCTTTCAAATATTCTGACGTCTATTTTTCTTGTTCTTCAAAGAGTTTCATGGTGGAAAATATTTTGAAACAGCTATTTCTGGCTCCTTGTTGAACAGGTCTGTTGTGATTTTGCAATTTTTATATTTCATAAAAAGAAACAGCTAGGTTTGCTTCATGTTTACATTTAATTTTGCTTGGATCTGGGTGAGGAGAAATTGCAACCATCGTTTCCCATCGAAGACTGTACTTTTTTGTTTCTCTTTTGGTTTCCGAAGGTTCCTTGTAGCAGCTTTCACAGCTCTGGCCATTCCTGTGTTGCTCCGTCACTCATGATTTTGTTTTAAATCTCTTCACTCAACACTTGGCTTCACTTGGACACCAGGTTCAGAGCTCAGCAACACAGTACCTTTATCGAAATGCAGGGAAAATGGCCATTTCCCGTTTGGTGCCTCATGACTGCCTTTTGAGCCAAACGAACAGCAAGCATTTCCACTTCTGTTGGATATGGCACTGATTGATACTCTTTTCATTTTCTGTTCAATCTGGCGTGATAGAGAGGCACTTCCAGTAGATCTGTGACCCTTCCTTTACCTAGGATGATGTAGATGACCCCTTCAAGACTGAAACAAAACCACAGTCAAGAACTAATGTTGTAACAAGGAAAACTTGCACTCTGAGAAATAGTCCTTCCCTCATCTCCAAACCTTATATCTCCACTGCCCTTCACCAACATCAACATCCATTTCACTGTCATATGTCTCCAGTCACTGTTATCTTTCTTTAGTCTCTACACCTCTCTCTTGCCTTTCTTTAGTCTATAAACCCAATCTCTCCCTTCTGCCTCTCTAGTCTATAAACCTAATCTCTCCCTTCTCCCTTCTAGTCTATAAAGCCTATCTCTCCATTATCTCCATCTGGTCTCAAGCCTGCATCTTTCAAACTCTAAAACACAAACTCCCTATTGTTCCTTTCCATAACCCCTTCTCTTCATTGTCCTTTTATATTCTCTATCTGTCCATTGATGGTCTCTAGTTTCTAAACCTTTTCTTTCCACTGCCCCACTCTAGTCTCAAGCATCCATCTGTCTGTTGTCCCTTTCAAGTCTCAAGCCCTCTCTCCATTGGCTTGTCCTCATCTCCAACTTGCACCTTTCCATTTTACTTCTCTTGCCTCCAACCATTGTCTCTACTCTACTTCTATGGTGTAAACTCTAAATTCTCCATTATCTCTTTTAACCCCTGCCTTTCAACTATACTCCTCACAACTCAAATCCTTATTCTATCACCATCCTACTTTGCATCCAAGTAACCAACACTGACTCCTCCATTGTCGCTCTTCTCGTCCCTCTCTGCATGTAATCCAACAGGGGATGCCAACCTAGGGTAGCAAGGTGGCTCAGTAGTTAGCACTGCTGCCTCACAGAACCAGGAGCATGAGTTGGATTCCACCCTCAGGTGACCTCAGTCTGTGTGCACATTCTCCCTGTGTTTGCATGGGTTTCCTCCCACAATCCAAAGATGTGCAGGTTACATTGATTGGCCATGAGAAATGCAGGGTTATGGGGATGAGTGGGAAACTCTTTGAAGGGTCATTGTGGACTTGATGGGCTAAATGGCCTGCTTCCATGCTGTAAAGATTCTATAAAACAAAATCCCACCACCTTCCAGTTAACCCACCAGCAAGGAAGAAGAGGGAATACTGCTCTTAAAGAACACAAAGACTGGAGACCCCAGCGAGGGAGAGGGAACATTTGCAATTTGGGTATTAGGTTTGTAGTTTGCTCAGGTTGGGTGGGGGGTGAGGGGGGTTGTTGTGTGGCTCTCAAAATGTCTAAGGACAGGCTTCTTGATGCGTTATCCTCCCCTTCACCCCAAGTAACTGTTCCTTCTTCAAACTGCCACTCATTTGGTAGTCAGTGAAATGTGTTGCTTGGAAATGTTACACACAAGCAGAATAATGTCATTCTTTTGACAAATATTGAATCCTTTCATTCAAGTATTGATTTTACTTTGTCCTGTCTCCTGCCACTTTAATAGTCTTAACTTTTAGCACTGAGTTCCACATACAATGATGCAGCTGGCACGTGAGTCTTGGCAATGAGTGTTTGGCAAGCTGTCTACCATGATAGCAGAGCCAAATCTTTTTTTCCCAAATTTTAACACACAAGCCTTACAGTAATCTGTCAACTGGAGACTCGGCCATATCAAGAAGCTTGGCTTCATTTCTCATTCCCTGGAGTGTGAGCAATGAGTTCACTTGCCTTTCTCCATATTGTTAGTTCGGTCAGAATGGGCTAGGGTTCACACAAAATCTACCTTCCCTTCGACCTCCATCGTCCTAACCTCGCCAGATGCTTTTCACGATGAGATTCTCGTGCAGAAATCCCTGCGTCTCAGGAATATGTTTGGCCACTTTTACCTCTATTGATCCTTGAACCTCATAAAGATCATTGGCTATGCCTGATGGATCCAGTTAATGACTGTCTCCCTGAGTTGGCCGATTCTGTGACTGTTGAATAAACACGAATGCAGTTCAAGCATTACTTTGGATGCATGCGCATTATAAAAGTAGTAGGGGAATAAAGAACGGTTCAGCATAAATATCAGAGAAGTTTTACAAAGGACGTTTCATGGAGCATCGGTGGTTCAGTGGTAGAATTCTCGCCTGCCACGCGGGAGGCCCGGGTTCGATTCCCGGCCGATGCAAGTAATTTTGTAAATTGCTCATAATTTACATTCATTATTAACAGCCTATACTTCTCGGAAAGAAGCCTCTTTATTTAGCATATGCAGCATTGACTGTACTGTATAACTAAATCCAGCCATTCGTTTTTAATCTAAAATGCAGGCATAATTTGATTTGACTTGAACAGTTTCAAACTCATTGATTTATTTTCCAACTCTTTCCAGTGATTTGCAGCAGAGTTTATTTCATGAAACAAGCAGGATAGAGATTTTCTGCTGATTTGAAGTTCATGAATACACAAGTTGCCCATTCAAATGATGTTTTTCTCCTTACCTTTCGTCATTAATTATTTAAAGATTGCAGAGGATATCGTGAAACTTCATAGAAACCTAATCAGAGTAAAAATTCTTCCAAACCAAAGAAGAAAGAAGGCAGAGTTTCGGCTAACAGTGGGTTTTATAGTTGGAGAGGCAGAGATATTTTAAAAGGGAGCCTTTACGTTTTGTTTTTGTCCATAAGCTGTGGGTGTCACTGGCTAAGTTCGTGTTTATTGTCCATTCCTTTTTAAAAATTGTTCATTCACAGTACGTAGGTGTCGCTGGCTGGGCCCAGCATTTATTGTCCGTCCTTAGTTGCCCCCTTGAGAAGGTTGCGGGGCGGAGGGGAGCTGCCTTCTCGAACCCACTGCAGTTCATGTGCTTATGTAGACCCACAATGTCCTTAGAGAGGGAATGTCAAGATTCTGACGCAGTGACACAGAAGGAATGGTGAGATATTTCCAATGATGGTCAGTGGCTTGGACGGGAACTTGCAGGGGGTCGGTTTTGGGGAGGTGGGGGTGTTCCCATGTATCTGCTGCCCTTGTCCGTCTGGTTGGAAGTGGTCGTGAGTTCGGAAGGTGCTGCCAGAGGATCTTTGGTGAATTTCTGCAGTGCATCTTGTAGATGGTACACACTGCAGCTACTGAGTGTCAGTGGTGGGGGGAGTGGGATGTTTGTGGATGTGGTGCCAATCAAGCGGGAGCTGCTTTGTCCTGGATGGTGTTGAGCTTCCTGAGTGTTGTTGGGGCTGCCCCCATCCAGGCAAATGGGGAGTATTCCATCACACTCCTGATTTGTAGATGGTGGGACAGGCTTTGGGGAGTCAGGAGGTGAATTATTTGCTGCAGGGTTCCTTTTGTACCCAACTGGATGAGCTGAGTTTCTGATCAATGGTAAACCCCACGTTGTTGATAGTGGGGGCTTCAGTGATGGTAACGCCATTGAACATCCAGGTGTGTTTTGGGCATTGGGGGGCTGGCTGGTGATGTAACACAGAGACTGGCTAGCCCACTCCACTTCCAAGCTTACTCCCATTACACAGACAACGGGAGGGGGTTCAAAATTGCCATCCCCCCCACTCAGTTTACACAAATAAATAAATCAGCTGCCCACTCCATGCTATAGTTGGCATGGGCTATCAGGCAGGAGTGGGATTCACGATTCTTTTTGAAGTGCTGAAAACCACAGGATTGAGGGACAGTAGCTAACATTGGAAGGTATTCTTTTTCCATTGAGAAGATAATCCTACTTCCTTCCTTCCCACTCACATTTTTTAAGACACATTTTCCCACCCACTCCTCTCCCTGAGTTGGCAGAAATCCCCCATCCCAAAGCAAGTTTGGTGAGCTCTCCAGTGCAGACCTGCCCTGTGCTCAGTGGGGAGGTCTGGCACTGGGAAGACAGATGGAACTGCCAGTCAGTTTGTGGCTGTGCCACCTGGAGCTTATATAGCTTGTGTTCAGGGATGAGGGCTGGGTTTGTAAACGGCCGCCCTGCCTCCCTGACCGTGATTTTCTACCCTTTGTCGATAGAATGCGTTTGACATCAAAAGAACAGGCTGGCTGAATGTAACATGGGCAATAATCCCTTCAGGGCCATAACCTGTGCAACATGGGGGCCTTTGATTACATCCAACTCCAACACTCCCTGCGGAAGGTAGTGGGAGCATCAGCTGAGTTGATGTCCTTGATTAATTTGGAGTGGGATATGAAACTACAACTGCCTGGCTTAGGGGCATGGGAATTATCCACTGGGCCACCATTTGAATGAAAGCAAATAGGAGAGGGGGAATCCTCAAGTGACCTTACACCTGCGCTCCATTCTGCTCTCAACAGGAATCTGGCAGAATTGGGCTTGGCGTGTCTGAGTTCGATTGTAAACCCATACTCCTGCCTCCAAGCCAGAAACCTTTCCTTGCAAAAAGACTCTTTTAAAAACTAACCAGCACATAAGAACAACATGCTGGAAATCGATCCTAATAATACAGTTGCAGGTGGGTTAAACCTTGGTATCCATTACCCAGACTGTGGACAGCTTTGGATGGCTGCTTTTTGTTGATTCTATTTTTATTGGAATGACGCAAGAGATGGGAATTCCATCGACGTCAATGGAAGCCTGAATTGACGTCCTTCTGAGCAGGGTTTGGCTGTACAAAGATGCATTTTTTGGCAAGAACACAAAGGAAGTGTAGTGTTACTGCACAATGCAGTGTAGTATTACAATCCAGTCCAACAGCATTCAGCTAGCTATGGCCTAGGACTGTATAGACTGCTGTTTGCTCAGACAGAGGGGCTACTGTGGCATGAAGAACAGAAGGAAGCCTAGATTTAATTACGCTGCAGATTTCATTGTGCTTTATCACAAGCTATTTCACCTTCCACCCCTCCCCTTCCCAGGCAAATGGGTAATAATGGAAAATCAAAACACCGGCCAAGCTATTTGACTGTAAGTTTTGCTTTAGATTGGAGGGATTGTGCATTCCGATGTGGCCAATGCATTGTCTTAATTCATGATGCCTCTAACACTTTTAACTATTCCCATGTATAGAGACAGTTCCAAGTGTATGGGCTCACTCAGAAGAGTGTTGTCCTGGTAATGGAGGGATGGGAGAGGGAGATAGAGGGATTAGAGCTACAGGCTAGAGGATAAAATGGCATAAATCACACATTGGATAGTTACATCGCAGAATTTGCACTCCCTGGGCTTTACCCTCCCAACTGAAAAGTGGGCTTGTCAATGCGTTTTCTCAAAGACAGTGCCTCTATAATTGCAAGAAAGAATGCAAGATAATTAGGCTTGTTAAACTGTTGGAGGAACGTGGTTGAACGACTGTGTAATGTAGCACAGTCACGAGAGACAGTCCTGGGGAATGATCTCCAAGCCAGTTGCTGAGACAGATCATAAATCATGCATCTTTGGTGCTGGTTCTCAATGGGGGCCAGTGGTCACTGCTCTTTAGTTGTTCAGTCTGCCATCTCTTAACATTAGCTGTTCCTAAGTTCCTCTGGTAATTTTGCAGATAAATGCAAACACATGGTGGGCAACAGAACCCCTTGCTGGAGTTGCAGGTTGATGCACTGGCCTGTGCTGAGTTGCCCACTCTCAGTCAGGGTATTGATATGGAGACCTATACATAATACAGGGTCCCAGGCTACAAATCTAAAGGCAGTGGTGGGGTTGCAGAGGAGCAGAACGACCTCGGTGGATATAGAAAATAAGTCATTGAAGATAACAGGATAATAAGGGATACAGCATTACAAATAACTTTACTGAATGGCAGAGTAGGCTCAGGGCTGAATGGCCTTCCTGAGCTCCAATTAGAGCATAGACATGTACAGCACAGAAAGGGACCCTCTAGTCCAACTTGTCCACACAGACCAGATATCCTAAATTAATCTAGTCACACTTGCCAGCATTTGGCCCCTATCCCTCTAAACCCTTCCTATTCATACACCCATCTAGATGTCTTTTAAGTGTTGTAATTGTACCAGCCTCCACCACCTCCTCTGACCGCTTGTTCCATACACACGCCATCCTCTGTGTGAAAAAGTTGCCCCTCAGGTCCTTTTTAAACTTCTCCCATCTCACCTTAAACCAATGCCCTCTAGTTTTGGACTCCCCTACCTTGAGAAAAAAGACCTTGGCTATTCACCCTGTTCATGCTCCTCATGATTTTATAAATCTCTGTAACAATAGACAATCGGTGCTGGAGTAGGCCATTCGGCCCTTCAAGCCAGCACCACCATTCATTATGATCATGGCTGATCATCCACAATCAGTATCCTGTTCCTGCCTTATCCCCATAACCCTTGATTCCACTATCTTTAAGAGCTCTATCCATCTCTTTCTTGAAAGTATCCAGAGACTTGGCCTCCACTGCCTTCTGGGGCAGAGCATTCCATACATCCACCACTCTCTGGGTGAAGAAGTTTTTCCTCAACTCTGTTCTAAATGGCCTACCCCTTATTTTTAAACTGTGTCCTCTGGTTCTGGGCTCACTCATCAGCAGAAACATGCTTCCTGCCTCCAGAGTGTCCAATCCCTTAATAATCTTTTATGTCTCAATCAGATCCCCTCTCATCCTTCTAAACGCAAGTGTATACAAGCCCAGTCGCTCCAATCTTTCAACATATGATAGTCCTGCCATTCCAGGAATTGACCTCGTGAACTTACACTGTACTCCCTCAATAGCGAGAATGTCCTTCCTCAAATTGGGAGACCAAAACTGCACAAAATACTCCAGGTGCGGTCTCACCAGGGCCCTGTACAGCTGCAGAAGGACCTCTTTGCTCCTATACTCAATTCCTCTTGTTATGAAGGCCAGCGTGCCATTCGCTTTCTTCACTGCCTGCTGTACCTGCATGCTTGCTTTTATTGACTGATGTACAAGAACACCTAGATCTCGTTGTACTTCCCCTTTACCTAACTTGACTCCATTTAGATAGTATAACGTCACCCCTCAGCCTCTGCTCCAGGGAAAATAGCCCCAGCCTATTCAGCCTGCCCCGAGAGGTCAAACCCTCCAACGTACTTGTAAATTTTTTCTGCACCGTTTCAAGTTTAACAACATTTTTCCTAAAGCAGGGAGACCAAAACTGAACACAGTATTCCAAAAATGGCCTAACCAATGTCCTGTACAGCTGTGACATGACCTCCTAACTCCTACACTCAATGCACTGACCAATGAAGGCAAGTTTGCCGAATGCCTTCTCCACTGCCCTGTCCACCTGTAACTCCACTTTCAAGGTATTATGTACATAAACCCCTTGGTCTCTCTGCTCAGCAACTCAAGGTCCTACCATTAACTGTATAGGACCTGCCCTGGTTTGCCTTACTAAAATGCAACATCTCATGTTTATCTCAAATAAACAATGTTCTTGTATGTGCAACGGGTTATTTGGTTCACTCCCCCAAACAGTTGCCATGGCTACACTACAAGCATGTTTCTCTACGCCCACATCACGTGCTTTCTCTTCCATCAGATACATTCACTGAGCAGGGTTGAATGTACTACCCCATATTAAAGGAAACACATTAAAAGAGGCAATGTGCTTGAATTAACATGCATTTTTTGAAATGCTTATCACAATTCTCCCTGAATTTTGATGAAATAATAACAAAGAATCTGCATTTGTGCAGCATTCTTGAATATGGAGAAGCATCGCAGGGTGCTTCACAATAGTAAAATGAATGCTGAAGCAAAGGATATAAACACAAAGAATGCTGAAGAAACTCAGCGGCTCTGTGGAGAGAGAAACCAAGTTAATGTTTTGAGTCTGATTTAACTCTTCTCCAGAATGTAAGAGTCATTCTGGACTTGAAATGTTAGCTCTGTTTCTCCACAGATGCTGCCCGAACTGCTGAGTTTCTCCAGTCAATTTCCGCCACTGTTTCAGATTTCCCACAACTGCCAGATATTGATTTTATTTGAAGTAAAGGAAATATTAATTGAAAGTTTGTCTAAGACATAGATTTTAAGGAGCATCGTCAAGGGGGGAGGGATGTGGAGAGATGAAGGAATTTGAGAAGGGATGTCAAGAGAGTACAATGCATGATTAAAGGCACAACTGAGCAATGGGGAAGTGAATAGGGAAGAGCAAAACCCGCTGAAGGATTCAAACCTGGGATTGGGATTTCTATATTTGAAGCTTTGGGAGGCAAGACTGATCACCCTAGAATGGAGGTGAGTGGCAATCAGGACTTGGAGTTTTGAGTTTAGATTTTATTGATCATGTGTACTCAAGTACAGAAGTACAGTGAAAAGTGTACAATGTTGCCACACACAGCACCATCTTAGGTACAAAGTGGTAAAAGAATCAAAGCTGAAAAGTTAAGCATTACCTTCAAAGAATAAGTAGAATATAAAGAAATAAGGTAATAGTTAACATTAAAGTCCTTTTCAATGTAATCTAGAAAACCAAAGGAATAAAGTTAAAAATTCAACAGTCTTTGCAACCTCCAGTTAGCTTGCCGTCCAGGAGACCTCAGCTGCCTGTTCTTGACACCGCCACTGCAGGTATTGGGGGAGCTCTCTCGCTACCCACTCACTCACAAAGAGATTTTTGCATCCATGAATTAAAAAAAAAACACCCTGTAGAATATTCCTTACAAGGTAACTAACATTTGGTGAGGATAATGTTACTTAACTTCAGGGTAGTGCCTTGGACAGTGTACACTCTGAATCAGAAACCCTGGATCAATAAAAACCACTTGGTCCTTCAAATCCAAACCTTCTGCTGTCTCCTCGATTATGGACACTAATTGACTCATTTAATCGACTGTGGATGGAATTTGCAATGCTTTCTCCTGTCCTGACAGCCTCCAGACCCTATCCAACAAATAAATCAAAGGAGCCGAGATAACAAGGTGTAGAGCTGAATGAACACAGCAGGCCAAGCAGCATAATAGCAGCAGGAAGGCTGATGTTTTGGGCCTAGGTCTAGGCCTGAAATGTCAACCTTCCTGCTGCTATTATGCTGCTTGGCCTGCTGTGTTCATCCAGCTCTACACCTTGTTATCTTGGATTCTCCAGCATCAGCAGTAAGCCTCCATATGGAATGATCTATCCAGCTTCACACAATGAGTAGGAGATAGCAAGAACTGCAGATGCTGGAAGTCAGAGCTGATACAGTGTAAAGCTGGAGGATCAGTTCCTGACGAAGGGTCCTGACCCGAGATGTTGAATTTCCTGCTCTTCTGATGCTGCCTGGCCTGCTGTGTTCCTGCAGCTCCACACTGTATCGAAGTACATAAACCATAAGCATTTTTAATAAATTGGGGATTTTGCTTTTAACAGAGAGGAAAATACATTCAGTTTTCAGTTCTGTGAAGGTGACTTTTCGTAAATCAAAGGTCAGAAAGTCATTTTGAGTCATGAGCTGAGGTCAGCCTTTTTTCTAAAAATGCCCGTGACTTAAGTTAAATGACTCAATCAGCTAGCTAGGGGAGTTAATTGCTAAACTGATGATACAGAAACAGGAGATGAGGGGCCATTAGTAGGTCAAGTTTAGAATCAGAGAAGTCATCCCAGCTGAAGGACAGTTTTGTAGTTTGTTGAAGTCTCCAGGTTGTAAGTTTAGTTGCAGCAATTTCCAAGTTGGAGCAGTTTGTAGAAATCCACAGGCCATAGAATTGGAAAATGTATTCGGACCTCATGGCTGAGCAAAGAAAATCTTAAGCTGCTTCAGCAGTCCAAAGTGAAGGGCTGAAAAAAATAGTTTGAGTCAAAACCAGAGTTAAGTTAGGAGATTGAGTGTCTGTAAATAATACTGCTGGGAAAAAAAGGATGCAAACTTTCTTCAGAGATAATGGGAACTGCAGGTGCTGGAGAATCCGAGATAACAAAGTGTAGAGCTGGATGAACACAGCAGGCCAAGCAGCATCTTAGGAGCACAAAAGCTGACATTTCGGGCCTAGACCCTTCATCAGGGGGTCTAGGCCCGAAACGTCAGCTTTAGTGCTCCTAAGATGCTGCTTGGCCTGCTGTGTTCACCCAGCTCCACACTTTGTTATCCTGCAAACTTTCTTTTTGGTGTTTGATGATAAGATCTTTCTAAATTGTCATATACAGGCAGTCCCTGGGTGCAAACAGGCTCTGTTCTGGAGTCTGTTTGCAAGTCAATTTGTACGCAAGTCAATGGAGGACAATATAAAGCATCATTCATAAGTACAGGGAATATTTGTATGTCAGGTCTTTAAAATTATACTTCTATATGGGATCATGTACTTAAGTACAAGTGTTTGCAAGTCATACATTCCTAAATGAGTGACACCCTGTATATGTAACTTCTAGCCTTTCTTTGTCAAAACAACAACAGTGTGAATATGTTTTAATACCTAACCAGTGGACAGAAAACTGTTACAATATTAGTCTAGACTGGGTGTAGAAGTCAGGTCCCAGAGATGGAACTAACATCCAGCCTGACTCAACACCTATCTTATTTTGCTAATTTTACAGGGATGGTACAGATGCTTGATCAACAATCTTTCTATGCTGAGATTAGCCCCCGTAATGCTGAGAATGCTTTAGAATAAGCTTGTTCAATATTTTAATGGAAGCATTAACCTGGGTTCATAGCTCCAATAAAAATAGTGGAGAAAATAGTTTCAGATGAGCACATTCAGTGCAACATGGCTTTGTGTCGATTCTGCTTCCAAGAGGATGAGATAAACCCCTCTTGTTAATTGCAAAATGATCTAAATTATTAAACATTAGAAACACTCAATGGATGAGACTGCATGAATGACAGTGTTAATTATGCACCAATGTTATTTACAAATAGAAATATGGCAACTCGCCATAGGTGGAAAGTAAACTTTGCCAGCAAAATGTGGGACTAGAGCCAGACCACAGTTAAGGGCCATGTGGTATTGCTGTGGCCTCATGCATTGTCTAGGGCAGCAATTGTACCTGCACCAAGATTATGGTCTGGCCACGATGCACAGTAATGGTAAACCGTCATTTTTGCTTATTCTGGTGGCAGTATGGTAACGTCAGTTTTTTTGGTAACTCAACTGTCCAGGTAAATACCCTGGGCATGAGTTCAAATTCCACCACAAGTGCCGGTACAATTTTAAAATCTGTTCATGAATCTGGTGGTAAAATCCCATCTGGTTCACTCGTGTCCTTTCTGGAGGAGAAACCTTCCATTGTTACCTGCTCTGACCCAATGCAAATTCGTTGACTCTTTCTGGCAAAACCCTGCTGGATGTTGGCAATCTGAAACAAACACAGAATGCTAGAGAAACTCAGCAGGTCTGGCAGCATCTGTGGAGAGAGAAAAACGGAGTTAACATTTCAAGTCTAGTATAAGTCCTCCACTGGACTCAAAACATTAACTCTGTATCTCTCTCCACAACTGCTGCCAGACCTGCTGAGTTTCACCAACAATTTATGTCTTTGTTTCCTTTTAAGAACTCACTCACACAATGTGGGCATTACTGTGTAGGCCAGCAGTCATTGCCTATCCCTGGTTACTCAGAGGGTAGTTACATGCCCGGATCAGGTAAGGATGGCAGATTTCCTTCTTAATTCTAGCTATTTATTGAATTCAAATTCCACCATCTGCTCTGGCAGAATTTGAATGCAAGTCCCCTCATGGGTCTCTGGATTAATACTGCTGTGATAATACAACTAGGCCATTGCCTCAGTTCAGTGGCAATTAGGAATGGGCAATCAATGCTGGTGTTGGCAGTGACGGACCCACACCACACCACACGAAAGATGAAAGGAAACAAACAACTTCAATGCAGATGTGAAGAATGTGCATGTTTGTTCTTATAAAGCCAAAAGAATGTCTTCAATTCCTTTTGCGTCATTGTATAGAAGGTGATTATTTTGTGCCTGTCAAGGTGTCGTGTCAGTGCTGAAAACCGGAAACGCACAACAGGTCGGTCAACACCTGTAACAAAAACAAGTTTTTTTTTAGCTTGTGATCAGAGATAATGGGAACTGCAGATGCTGGAGAATCCGAGATAACAAAGTGTGGGGCTGGCTGAACACAGCAGGCCAAGCAGCATCTCAGGAGCACAAAAGCTGACGTTTCAGGCCTAGACCCTTCATCAGATAATCAGCCAGGACCATACTGAACGTTGGAGCAGGCTTGAAGGGCTGAATATCGTACTCCTGCTCCTATTTTCGATGGCAATGTCATAGGACCGGTCTCCAGAACGCTCAGGCTAATGACCTGGGGATGATAGGTCTGTGGTAGATGGTAGAGTTTGAATCTGAAATGAAAAACTAGCCTAATTGTGCCATGTAACCACTGCTGATGATGGTTAAAACCCCAAGTGGTTCACTAAGGCCCTTCAGGGAGGGAGATCTGCTATTCTTATCCAGCCTGACCTACGCAGGTCTCTAGATGCACAGCCAATGTGGTTGACTCCTAAATGCCCCTAGATCTGGCTGGGTAAGTTACCAAGTTCAATGGCAATTAGGGACAGGCAATAAATGCCAGCTTGCCAGTGATACCCACATCCCACGAAAGAGTTAAAAAAATCACACAATCTGTTTTGACACTCGGGAGAACATCCCCATCCTTTAAGTAGTGTTGTGGGATCTTTTCTCTCCACCTGAGATGGTGATTGGGGCCTCAGATTAACATCCCATTGGAAAGACAGCTCCTCTGTCAGTCTTGCATTAGTTTATATTGAGGCAGTGCAGTTGACGGAGCGTGGCCTTATATTTATATCATAATTTCTATCATTATTCCTCTGTGGTAAACAAGTGAGAAAAGCTTTTGTGAAGAAAAACACTTTCATGATAATTTTGTCGCCCTAACAATGGAATCATTATCGCCGTTAGCAGCTTTCATGTATTCTATTCACATGCTTAAATGCTGTTAAAGAATGACACGTTTGTGCAAGAGCCATTTGTTCATGGGATGTGGGTGTCGCTGACTGGGCCCAGCATTTATTGCCCATCCCCAAATGCCCTTGACAGGGTAGCATTGAGCTGCCTTCTTGAATCACTGCAGTCCACGTGTGGTAGACCCACAATGCCTTTAGGGAGGGAATTCCAGGATTTGGACCAGACAACATTAAAGGAATGGCAACATATTTCCAAGTCAGGATGGTGAGTGGCTTGAAGGGGAACTTGCAGGGGGTGGTGTTCCCATGTATCTGCTGCCCTTGTCCTTTGAGGTGGAAATGGCTACAGGTTTGGAAGGTGCTGCTGAAAGAGGCTAAGGCACATCTTGCAGGTGGTACACAGCTTCCACTCTGCACCAGTGATGGTGTTGAGCTTCTTGAGTGCTGTTGGAGCTGTCCCTACGCAGGGCAAGTGGGGAGTAGTCCATCACACTCCTGATGTGCATAGTAGACAGTGGACAGGCTTTGGGGAGTCAGAACGTGAGATACTCCCTGTGGGATTCCTAGCTTCTGACCTGCCCCTGTATTAAAATGGTGAGTTCAGATAGGTTTCTAGTCAGTAGTGACTCAGAGGTAGTTGATAGTGGGGGATTCAGTGATGGTAAATGTCATTGAATATGAAAGAGAGATGGTCATATTCTTGTCGGAGATGGTTGTTGCCTGGAATTTGTGTGGCATGATTGTAAATTGCAACTTAACAGATCAAGCATGAATATTGCCCAAATCTTGGTGCATTTGAACATGGACTGTTTCCATATCTACGGAGTTGCAAATGGCGCTAAACATTTGATTCTGAATGATATATTGTCACTTATATCTCACAATGAATAGTACAGTAAAATACAGTGAAAAGCTTCAACTGTTGCCACAATGTGCTACCATTCTAATACTTCAAGAATAAAAATAGTAAACAGATGCAGCTTA
This sequence comes from Stegostoma tigrinum, assembly GCF_030684315.1. Classification (NCBI taxonomy): domain Eukaryota; kingdom Metazoa; phylum Chordata; class Chondrichthyes; order Orectolobiformes; family Stegostomatidae; genus Stegostoma; species Stegostoma tigrinum. The sequence goes on from NC_081404.1 coordinate 4,325,628, forward strand.
AAGAGAGATAGTAGGAACTGCCGATGCTGGAGAATTTGAGATAACATGGTGTAGAGCTGGATGAATACAGCAGGCCAAGCAGCATCAGAGGAGCAGGAAAGCTGATGTTTTGGATCAGACCCGAAACATCAGCTTTCCTGCTCCTCTGATGTTGCTTGGCCTGCTGTATTCATCCAGTTCCGCACCTTGTTATTTCAGCTGAAAGAGAGCTTACATTTTTTCCACTGCATCAGCCATGAGTCCTGAGCCAACTCACCAACAACTGTGCTGAACCCACCATTGAGGGAGTCAACACTCTGTAGGTGCCCCCTTCTCTTTGGCCCTAGGCCCACCTCGCCGCCCAGTCCCATGCTGAACCCACACTCATCTCGCAACCAGCGGCCACTGGCTCCACTGCTGCCACCAGTTTGCTGAGAACCAGGAGTCCCCGGCTCAGGATTTACCACAGCCAGTGGCTGCTACCTCACCGAGAACCAGGAGACCCTGGAACCGGGCCGACTTAACCGGGAACTTCTGTCTCGCTGATAACCAGGAGTCCCCGGCACTGGGCCTACCGCAACCTGGAGCTTCCGTCTCGCTGATAATCAGGAGACCACGGCACTGGGCCTACTGTAACCTGGAGCTTCTGTCGTGCTGATAACCAGGAGTCCCCAGCACTGGGCCTACTGTAACCTGGAGCTTCTGTCTCGCTGATAACCAGGAGCCCCCGGCACTGGGCCTACTGTAACCTGGAACTTCTGTCTCGCTGATAACCAGGAGTCCCCAGCACTGGGCCTACTGTAACCTGGAGCTTCTGTTTCGCTGATAACCAGGAGTCCCCGGCACTGGGCCTACTGTAACCTGGAGCTTCTGTTTCGCTGATAACCAGGAGTCCCCGGCACTGGGCCTACTGCCACCTGGAGCTTCTGTCTCACTGATAACCAGGAGTCCCCGGCACCGGGCCTACTGTAACCTGGAGCTTCTGTCTCGCTGATAACCAGGAGTCCCCAGCACTGGGCCTACTGTAACCTGGAGCTTCTGTTTCACTGATAACCAGGAGTCCCCGGCACTGGGCCTACTGTAACCTGGAGCTTCTGTCTCACTGATAACCAGGAGCCCCCGGCACTGGGCCTACTGTAACCTGGAACTTCTGTCTCGCTGATAACCAGGAGTCCCCAGCACTGGGCCTACTGTAACCTGGAGCTTCTGTTTCGCTGATAACCAGGAGTCCCCGGCACTGGGCCTACTGGAACCTGGAGCTTCTGTTTCGCTGATAACCAGGAGTCCCCGGCACTGGGCCTACTGCCACCTGGAGCTTCTGTCTCACTGATAACCAGGAGTCCCCGGCACCGGGCCTACTGTAACCTGGAGCTTCTGTCTCGCTGATAACCAGGAGTCCCCAGCACTGGGCCTACTGTAACCTGGAGCTTCTGTTTCACTGATAACCAAGAGTCCCCGGCACTGGGCCTACTGTAACCTGGAGCTTCTGTCTCACTGATAACCAAGAGTCCCCGGCACCGGGCCTACTGTAACCTGGAGCTTCTGTCTCGCTGATAACCAGGAGTCCCCGGCACTGGGCCTACTGCCACCTGGAGCTTCTGTCTCGCTGATAACCAGGAGTCCCCGGCACTGGGCCTACTGCCACCTGGAGCTTCTGTCTCGCTGATAACCAGGAGTCCCCGGCACTGGGCCTACTGCCACCTGGAGCTTCTGTCTCGCTGATAACCAGGAGTCCCAGCTCCAGGCCTACTACAACAAGGAGTCCCTGGCTCTGTTGTTGCTTTGCCAACGCCAGAAGTCCCTGATCTGGGCCTCCTGCAACCAGGTTTCCCTGGTTCTACTGACAGACAGGCCACTGCCATGCCCAGAGTCCTGCTCCAGCTGCCCTCGTCTAAGATGTTGCCCTGGCAGCATCGCCATGTTGAAGAGTTTGCCTTCTCCAATTCCTAGGAGGCTACCACCATCCTGCGTCTGGCCCGCTGTTGCTGGCGCACCAATGCTGCCGACTAACCCGCCAAAGCAAAGAAAAACAAAACAGTAAAAAATGAAAGAGAAAGCGCAGAAGGACAAAGGAAGAAATAAAAAGAAAGCAGATGGGAGTGCATCATCCCCAAGCAAGAGGCTGCATGCAGTCCTGGTATTTTGTCACCATCATTGTAGAATCATCTGCGAACATCCCCACTTCTGACCTTACGATGGAGTGAATGGCAGTGATGAAGCAGCTGATGATGGTTTGGCCCAGGACACTACCCTAAGGAACTCCTGCAGAGATGTCCAGGAGCTGAGATGACTGACCTCCAACAACCACGACCATCTTCCTTTGTGTGAGGTGTGACTCCAACCACCGGAGAGTTTGCCCTCTGATACCCATTGATTCCAGTTTTGCTGGGGCTCATTGATGCCACGCTCAGTTGAATGCAGCCTTGATGCCAAGGGCTATCATTCTCACCTCACCTCTGGGATCAAACCCTTTTGTCTCTCTTGGTTTGAACCAAGGCTGTACTGAGGTCAGGAGCTGAATGGCCCTAGCAGAACCCAAACTGGGCATCACTGAGCAGGTTATTGCTGAGCAGGTGTGGCTTGATAGCAGTTAATAACACCTTCCATCACTTTACTGATGATCGAGAGTAGACTGATGGGATGGGAATTGGCCGGGTTGGATTTATCCTGCTTTTTTCTCCAGGACATAGTTGGAGAATTTTCCACATTGTTTGGTCGATGACAGCGTTGTAACTGTACTGGAACAGCTTAGCTAGGGGCAGATGGTATCAGGATCCATGGGTTTATCATTTTCTTACTGTTACTTGAAGTGAATCCAATTGGCTGATGACTGGCATCTGTGACACTGGGAGGAGACTGAGATGGGTCATCCACCTGTGGTTGAAGATGGTTGCAAGTGCTTTACCCTTGCCTTTTGCTGAGCTCCCCCATGCTCCTTATAACAGTTAGTTGGAGATTCACCAGCCATTTAAATTCGGGGATGATCGTGCATTGAACCAAAAAGCAAATGTCTATTTGCTCCCTAACTTGTAAGTGTCACACATTCCAAATGATGAAAGATTCTGATGAGAATAAATAAGGAGATGATGTCCCACTGCAGAGGGCTGGCAATCTATTGTCATGGATTTGAAGTAATTGGCACGAGGATCAGTGGGAGAGATGACGAGAATTTTTGTTTTGCACAGCAAGTTGTTCCACTGTCTGAAAGGGCAGTGGATTCAATAATAGCTTTCAAAAGGGAATGAGATGAATACTTTAAAAGGAACATTTTGTTTGGGCTGTGGAACAAAGGCGGGCAAGTAGGACTGATGAGAGAGGACTTTCAAAGAGCTGGCACATGATTGGTGGGCTGAAGGGCCTCATTCTGTGTCATACGGTTCTGGAAAAGGGATTGTATATCCTGAGGGGGCCCGGTGGCTCAGTAGTTAGCACTGCTGCCTCACAGTGCCAGGGAACTGGGTTTGATTCCAGCATTGGGTGAGCGTGGAGTTTGCACAATCTCCCTGTGGCTGCATAGGTGTGCTCCAGTTTCCTCCCACAGTCCAAAGGTGTGCAGGTTAGACGGGCTGGCCATGCTAAATTGCCCATTGTGTTCAGGGATGTACAGGGGTAGGGGGTGGGATGCTCTTTGGAAGGTCAACGCAGACTTGATGGACTGAATGGCCTCTTTCTGCACTGTAGGGGATCCTATGCATTAAAACGTTGCTCAGCCTTTGGGATGAAGCCTGTGTAGTGGCACTGCTGTGCCAACTAGATGCACTTGCTGCAGTTGTACCAGTCTGGCTAGAGTCAGTTCCAAGGATGGCACTGCAACAATCTTGGGGGTGACAACTGAGTTAAAAAATGCAACACAAAGTGACGTCACGCCTCATCAAGGCATGGGTAGATTGCAAGTCCCCAAATTGCATGTTCCTTTATTTTAAGCATCAAATCTGGTTCAGTTCTCAAGGTGACTACATGTCGCACGTTTATCATGTCTGTTTTTAGTGCAGGGATAAAGAGTCCAGCTGCAACAGAGCCAAGTGGTTAGAAAGGTGCTTCCATCAGCCTTCATGACTGCTGTTTCTAAAGAGAACCATATCAACATGACCTAGCTCATCAGAGGATGACCTGTTAGAGATCTTCAAACTTATCACAGACTTCAATCCTGTGGACAGAAAGATGTGTGTAGGAGACCAAAATTTGGCAGTTTTAATATTTCAAATGATATCACATTAGAGTCATGGAGTTGTACAGCACCGAAACAGGCCCTTTGCTCCAACTTGTCCATGCTGACCAGATATCCTAAACTGATCTAATCCCATTTGCCAGCATTTGCCCATATCCCTCTAAACCCTTCCTATTCATGTAATCATCCAGATGCCTTTTAAATGTTGTAACTGTACCAGCCTCCACCATTTCCCCTGGCAGCTCGTTCCATACACGCACGAAAAAATTACCCCTTAGGGCTCTTTTATAGCATTCCCCTCTTGCCTTAAATCAATGCCCTCTAGTTTTGGACTCCCATACCCTGGGAAAACAGACCTTGGATTGTTGCAATTAATCCAATGGGAAGTTCAAGAGAACTTTTCTTACTCCAAGTGCAGTGACTGATGGAATTGCACTGTCAAAGAAATAAAGCACACGTGGTAGAATGAAAGGGAAGGATGTGTTAATGAGGTTTGATCAAATAGAGCAAAAGGAGGATCAACTTGGACATTATCTTGATTTTGTAAGTCTTGTTTCACCTTACGTAAGTTTCCGTGAATTGTTTTTGTTACAGTCTGCCAGCTGGGCTGTCTACATTACTGGTCCTTTGTGTTTAAAAGAGTTGGGTGTAGGGAGCACAGGCATGTTCCAGATAGGCTTAATGGTCTGTTTCTGTTGTTACAGACGCTCTGTAATTCTATTTGCGTTCAGAAGAGGGCAATTCACCCCACTTTACCCACATCTAGGCTAGTGCTACCCACATTAACGTTGTTGTAAACTTTATGCAATATTTGATAGGCTTTCCATTAGTCACTTGGCTACTGACTTACACTTGCTTGTACGGCATCTCTCCCAGTCGTCAAAACTGTAGTCAGCACTGGATACATGAGCTGGAGTATGTTGACAGCACAGGCAAGTGTCCACCTCCCAAAAGATTCATTCAGTAACAAATATGGGAGACTGTGGGGGGAATCTTCCCAGTCCCTGAACGACGTGAGCTACTCGGAGAAATTTGGGGAAATTGGGTGTGATGTTGAGTGAAGTCCTCTTTGACATTGGGACCGAAGAGTTATTCTTTCCACTAAGCCCTGGATGTTGAGATGAGATTCTTGCTAGTGAGAGGCCTATTAACAGGGATTATTGCTCATGGTTACTTAATCTCACCTCAACATACAGGCTTCCATTATCGTACCCACCGATGGAACTTAGACACGAAGAATTCCCGACATGGAAGTCAGAGTTGGGTATTTGGTAACTCCAGCTCGCCACATGCACCTCTGTGTCTCCACTTCGGACCTCCGGCACCAATGTCCTGTGTGGGCCACGTGGGCAGCAATTGCATGCATCCATGGATGCTGACATTGACATGTGCCAGCCTTGCTCCACTGTACATAGAGGTCACCAACTGAATGCCTGGCAGCATGGGCAAATAAGTTGGTAGAGTCCTCTCACAAAGCTTCCTGCTCCTCCTGTGTTTCTATGAAGTCCCTAGTAGCTGGCACCACGAGGTCCTTTCCTGCCTGGTTTCAGGCAGTCCTCCGACATCCTGGTGAGTGTTTCTTCCTTGGCCAGCTGAGGAGATGGGGCTGTGAAGTGATTACCAACAGGTACCCCTGAACCTAACCTGACAAACATACCCATTGAGATGTAAGTATCTGAGCTGGTGAGGGTACAGGAGGCAGTCTTGCCAATGTGTCCTCTGAGGGACTGGTGCTCGCTTCCTCAGAGATGGAGGAGGGCACATCTTGTGGCACCATACTCTTGACTGCGGGGTGTTGAGCTGCATATTGGGCACCCAACCACCTGCCCTATTCTTTCAGTCCTTTCTCTGGCTTTTTTTTCATTCCTTGAATGACATAAGGGTAATGATTGGGTGAGATGATAGCGGGTGGCGTAGCTGTTACTGTTGGAGCAGGTGGACAGGTGTTGTGAGTAAGCAGGCAGCACAGAGAGCATGGGGGGGTTAGTAATGCCAGGAGTTAGTGTGGGTAAGAGCGAAAGAGGGAAGGTGTTGTAGGCAACAGTGACAGTGTCCAAGTGTGAGCCTTGGTGGGTGGTGGGTACAGGAGCAGAAAGAGAGAGTGAGTGTGAGTTGTCAAGAAGAGGATGGTGGCACTTGTACTGGCACAGCAGAGAAGGCACAATGGGCTTTTGAAGATAGCACATGCGTGAGGATATCTCTGCCTGCAATAAGAGGGAGTATCAAGCAAGTATCAGACAAGAAAGGCACCATCAGGGCATTAATGAGGCAAGTTTGGGCTGTTTGAGAAAACTTGCTAGATTCCATGGCAAGAAACCCTCTGTGAAATCTTACAGAACTGACACTAAGTCAATTTCTGGTAAGATTCAGCCTATTAGTGGAAAGGATTCCAAAGTGAATTGCTATAATCTATGATAGAGATGATGGGAACTGCAGATGCTGCAGAATCCAAGATAACATGGTGTAGAGCTGGATGAACACAGCAGGCCAAGCAGCATCTTAGGAGCAGGAAAGCTGACGTTTAGGCCCAAAACATTAGCTTTCCTGCTCCTAAGATGCTGCTTGGTCTGCTGTGTTCATCCAGCTCTACACCGTGTTATCTCTGCTATAATCTATGAATTGTAATTGGAAAAAAAAAGCTGTGGAAGCTAATGTCACAGGGTCCAACAGGGGTTACAAACCTCCCCTCCTCGTCATTCCAGCTCAAGAGAAATGCCTTGGGGATCCACAGTGACACAATTGGTACCAACCTCTGATCTGAGTAAAACAGTCACAGGTTTGGGCTGTCCTCACAAAATTTGAAGGTCAAGCCTAGGTCAACACTTCATTACTGATATAGATTAATGAAGACGACTCTGGCGTACAGGGCAGATAATACAAACCACAGGTCATCATGAATTGTGAGAAGGATAGCGCAGAACTCCAGAAGGACATAAGACTGTCAGATACAGGAGCAGAATTGGGCCATTCAGCCCATCTGGTCTGCACCACCATTCCATTATGGCTGGTATGTTTCTCAACCCTATTCTCCTATGCCTTCTCCCTGTAACCTTTGATCCCCTTACCAATCAAAAACCTACCTATCTCTCTCTTAAAGACATTCAATGAGTTGGCCTCCACAGCCCTCTGCGGCAATGAGTTTCTCAGAAGTTGGTAGAATGGATGGATGAGTGGGAGCTTATATTTAATGCAGAGAGGTGTCAGGTCACTGCATTTTGGTTGAAAGAAGACAGAAAGACAAAATAAAGGGGACAATTATAATGGGGGTATGGGGCAGATGGACCTGTGTGTATACATGCACAAATGATTGACGGTGCCAATGCAGGTTGACAGCACAGTTAATAAAGCTTGCAGCATCCTGGCAACAGACACATAGAGCAGAAAAGCAAGACAGTTATGCTGAATCTGCAATCAGCACTGGTTTAGCCTCAATGGTGTTGTGTCCAGTTCTGGGCACTGCACTTTGGGAAGGGTGTGAAGGTGTTAGAAAGGGGACATAACAGAACCATGAGAATGGTCTCAGGGTTAATAACCTTCAGTTATGTGCATAGATTAGAGATGTTGGGATGGTTCCTCTTGGAGAAGAGAAGGCTGAGTGGAGATCTGATTGAGGGGTTCAAAATCATGACAGGTCTGGACAGAGTAGATCAGTTGGGGATGTGATACTCTATTATGGTATTATTGATGGACTCTTAATCCAGATACCCAGGTAATGTTCTAAGGACCTGGGTTTGAATGCTACCATGGTAAAATTTTTCTGAAGAGGGGTCCCTAACACAAAACATCAACTTTCCTGTTCCTCTGATGCTGCCTGGCCTGCTGTGTTCCTCCAGCTCCACACTGTGTTATCTTTGACTCCAGCATCAGCAGTTCTTCCTGTCTCATGGTAAAATTCTAATTCAGGTTTTAAAAAGTCTGGAATGAAGAGTTTAATGATGACGGTGAATCCATTGTTGATTGTTGGAAAATCCATCTGGTTTATGAATGTGCTTCAGGAAAGGAAATTGCCACTCTTTCCCGACCTGTCCCACATGTGACTTCAGACCCACAGCAATGTGGCTGACTCTTAACTGCTCTCCGGGCCATTAGCGATGGGCAATAAATGCTGGCCTAGTCAGTGGACCCTCATCCCTTGCATGAATTTTAAAAAAGGGAGAGGTGATTCCCATTAAGTGGAAGCACAGGGTCCAGTAATTAGCAAAAGAAGCAATGCAGACATGAGGAAAGGTTTCTTCATGTCATGAGTGATTAGGATCGGGAATGTGCTGCCGAAGAGGGCAAGGCAACAGGTTCAAATGGGACTTTAAATAGGGAATTAGATCATTATCTGAAATGGAAAAGCATGCAGAGCAGCAGGGGAGTGGCACAAGATGAATTATTTTTTCAGAAAATCAGCACAACCACAATGAGTGAATGGCCTCCTTCAGTGCCGCAGCAATTCAGGGACTGTATAATTACAGCATGGAGGAAATGCTCAGCTGTCAGACATAACTGTCCATCAGGTGAATAATGTATGGTTCTGTCTGTTTTCTCAAGTGAAATTGAGAGATACTTTTGCACTATTTTAGGTAAGACAGGAGTGTTGTTCCATAATGTCCTGGTCAAAATTTATCCTTTGACAATCATTACTAAAAACAAGTTACATCATTATATTGCTCTCTGTGGAGCTTGCTGTGCACAAATCAGCTTTCATGTTTCCTCCATTATAAAAGCACCCCAGCACCTAAAAAGGACTCTAGAACTTTCAGGACCATGATTCATGAAAGGTGCTATGCAAATACAGGATCTTCCTTTCAAGTCAGCTGTAAAGCCAATATCTCTGGATATGTAAAAGCAAACATGTTCTCTGGGTCTGGCAGCATCTGTGGGCAGAACTCCTTTGGTGAGAGAAAATGTTCTCTTGCCGGAAAATCTTTGCATCAGTGCGTGCAGCTCCAAAAGACTTGACACCATCCAGCACAAAGCAGCCTGCTTGAGTGCCACGCATCCTCAAACACCCACTCCCTCCACCACTAATGCTCAGTAGCAGCAGTGTGTAGTATCTACAAGATGCATTGCAGAAATTCACCAAAGATCCTCAGACATCACCTTCTCAATCCATGATCATTTCCATCTAGAAGGACAAGGGTAGCAGACACATGGGAACACCACCCCCTACAAGTTCCCCTCCAAGCCACTCACCATCCTGACTTGGAAATATATCGCCGTTCTTTCACTGTTGCTGGGTCACAATCCAGGAATTCCCTTCCTAAGGGCATCGTGGGTCCACCTACAGCACATGGGCTGCAGCGGTTCAAGAAGGCAGCTCACCACCACCTTCTCAAGGGATGGGCAATAAATGGGGGTGCAGCCAGGATGCCCACATCCCATGAAAAGAATTTGAAAATAGTCATCAACTTGGAATGTTCATTCTGTCAGATCCAGGCTGTGTGTAACTCCTACCCCTAACCTCTCCACGGGAGTGGGGGGGGTTCAAGAAGGCAGCTCACCACCAAGGGTAGTTAGGGGCAGGCCCAGAGCCTGTGATGTCCAACATTCCCAAAATGAATAAAGGATTGACAGCATTGGGTGGCATAGTGGCTCAGTGGTTAAAACCGCGGCCTCACGGCTCCAGGGGGCCCGAGTTTAACTCCAACCTCTGCGTGGAGTTTGCACACCTCCCTGTGTCTGTGTGAGTTTCCCCCCACAGTCTAAAGACGTGCAGGTTAGGGTGGATAAGCCATGCTAAATGTAGTGTTATGGGGTTAGAGAAGGATGCTCTTCGGAGAGCCGGCATGGATTCGAAAGGCCCGCTTCCACGCTATAGGGATTCTATCTTTGCATTCCTCACTATTCCACTGTATTTTGGTACGTGACGAAAATAAGTCGAATAATAATCACAACAGAAGGAAGATATGCAAATCAGGGTGCTCTACCCTTATCCTGCTTCAGTCCGTTGGCATGCCAGCGGTGGGGGTGGGGGAGTTGCTCAGCCGGTCGGATATCCTTATTCCCATGGAAACCAGCAGGGCTCACCTGAGGCTATTTTTGGATCCTCCTGCGCGTCAACGGAGGCTCCGCGCGCGTCAGCCTGCATTCCGTCGCCCAGCGATTGGCTCGGTTCCCAGACGGGGTGCCACCTACAGGCCGGGAGGTAGACCAATAGCAGCGCCCCCCCTTCCTCATCGACCAACAAACTTCCCTCCCACCCCCCTCTACACCCCAGACCGAATGGATAGTTCATTACAGTGCAACTGACAACAGTAATTCCCAGAAGCCGGGGAGGGAGGTTGCAGAAAGGGACTTAGGCTCTTCAGCAACTCAGACAGGTGCTTCCAACCTGTTCCTTTGGCCAGGCAACCGAAATCATCAGCTGGGAGTTCCCCCCCCCTCTCTGTTTTCCAAATCTATTTCTGTGCAACATTTTTGATCTGGATTCTTTTTCCATAAAAAACCCAAAGATATACCACACGTTCTTACCATCAGGTATGTATTGCAAGTAATAGCTTATTGCTTTCTTCTTCAGGGAAAAAAGGTGTTATGAATTACATTGGGGGGAACATAAACCAGCTTTTTTTTAACACTCCAAAGAAATGGTTTATTTATTCTGTTTTGCTGTGGAAGTACTTTTTTTTGTAAATGTTATCGTCAAATTATTGCAAGTTAAACGCATGAAGGCAGCATTTTTAAAGCTCTGCTCTGTGTGTGGCACTAGAGGAACTTGCTGATGTTTTGTAGCTGTCTGCGCTTGTGTACAGAATACGGTTCAATTGCAGGAAGCTGGAATTCAGCTGTTGCTTTACAAGTGATTGTGAGGCTAACCGGGCAACTGTAACATTTCTGAAGGTCGTGCACACGGTGATGGGTTTGCAGGACAGCGTTCAGTGGAATTACAGTGCAAGAGATCAGGTCAGCAAGGACAGTAACGCCGACAGTTAGTCAAGAATCGTTGCTGTAAGAGTAACGCAAAGTGTCACATTCTATATTAGTTGCATTCAAATGCTGGGGCATTGCTGGTTTATCCCTGTGCCGACACCCCAGGCTTTAACTGGGTAGGGACAACTTATTTTTCATTCATTTAAAAATTGTGACAGTGCATTGCTACAATAGCAAGATTAATCCCAAAGCTCTAAAGTGCAGAAATCATAACTTTGAATCTTTGGTAAGGTGGTTTCCAGAATAGCTGTGGGACTGGTCAGATGTGCCAGAGGTGCAACAGTGCTTTTATTTTTAGACCCCGTTTCTTTTTTTTTGCAAAAGATGAGCAGCGTTTCTTTCTGGCTCCTTTTGCTGAGAGGGCTCACACTGTATTAGCAGATCCTCGGGTGTGAGCTCAGGCGGGTGAGTGCAGCTGGCTGTATAAGCATAGGTGCCATTAACAGCATCAGTCAGTCCTCCCTCGGGATCCAAGCACTGAGGGAATCACAGGAGTGACAACCCTGACTGGTCTCCCTCCTTCCCTCAGGGATTTTGGGACTAGGTGTGCCAGCCTGACTTCCACTAACAGTACAGAAGCAGTGGTACTGTCCCTACCTCTGAGCTAGGAGACTTAGCTTTAAGTCCCACCTGCTTGAGAGATGTATATTAAGATCCCAGAACCGGTCAATTGGAGGAAAAATGTCTAGACTACAGCATTCGTTTTGAACATTTTGTCCGCCTTGAACAGTGTTTTCAATTCGGGCGTGGAAAAAAAGAGGCAGCAGTGAAATAATTGTACTTGTAACATTGCATTAAACGAATTCTGTATCAGTTGAGACAATAGGTAAACATAAATATTTAGGTTAGCGGATGTGACTGGGGGAAGTTTGTTAATCCAACTCGAATAAATAATTACAAGTGGAAAAAAAGGACACTTCCCCTTATCTAACCTTGAAAATATATAAAAGCATAATTCAAAATACAAATATCCATAAGCCAAATAAGTGCGAAAGGGAATATTTGTAATAACATTTCTGAGCAGGATTAGAAAAATAGCTTAAATGAAAAAATAACTAAGAAATCTAGGGTATGCGGTATGCAGATTGCCTGTTGGCCAGATGAAACAGCTACTGACAAGTGTAAATCTAAAACAGATTAGCAAGTGTCTTTTAAGTGAATAACTTGATAGCCCATTGCCACTTTGATCATGCCTGCATGCAGAAATGACATTTTATTCTGACTTTTTTTGACTTGATCCAATTTTTTTTAAAAGGTGCCGCTTGCAAAATGTACTGCGGTAGGATTTGCTGCCAAACTCACCGGGTTTGGAAGAAAATTAGAACAGACTTACTGTAATATACCTCCAAAACTGGTGGGATTTGAACCCAGTCCCAAGGTCGCGAAACCGCCACTGCGCCATGCAAACCTCATGTACTGAAAGTAGTTGTAACTGAACATTATCAAATTATGCAGACTGTCCAATAAAGCCGACTATGGATGAGGTGTGGGATTGGAATTGCTGCAAGTTGCCGCGGTCAAACAACTGGCGCGTCCGATCTTTTCGAGCCGAAAGGGAAAACCCCGAGATGTCCCATTCCCGTCAGATCGCCCCAACAGAAGTGAGGCGAGCTGCGGGCGGGCTCACTTTGCTCTGCACCCCCGTTCCACACTCCGTGCCGCGTCCCGAACAGGGACCACTAATTGCCTCTTGGAAGCGGCCACTGCGGGGCGGGGGGAGATGTGCTCGAGGCGCGAACTCGTGCACCTTCAGTTCCGGCTGGCACCTTTTGCCGGGCGCTCAGCTGTCCCTTGTACCTCAAGTCTTCGACAGGGGCCACTTCAAGAGTTTTGTTTTTAAAAACTATCCCTCTGCTTCTTTGAAAGAAAAAAAAGAAACCTACAATAGGAGTGTACATCGGGAATGCTTCATCTCGACCCAAATTGTTAAACCATCTCAGAGTTTGGTTGCTTGTGTTTTTTCTCACCTAGAATCTTGCAACAAAATGCCTCAGAATATATTCAAGGGCGGCAGTGGTGTTGTCGCAGAGGCTTCATGCTCTTTGGGCGGAGGTTCAAATCCCAGTGTAGCTCCTGGAATTTTCACTTCAATGCAAGAATGGGATTTGTGATAAGTGGGCACTGCAGGGGTTGGGATCAATTATCTCCCTCAAAACGATATTTTGATTTAAATTGGTAAGTTTCCTTTGATTTTTGTTATAGTGTGCCCAAGGGACTGTCAGTTCTAATTTATTCAATTTGGTCAACTTATTTATTTTAAAATAAGACGAAGTCTGGAGAGAGGAAGGAGCTGCAAAGTTGGCCGATGAAAATGATTCATGCCAAGGGAACTGTCAGAGAGTTAGGTTTGAAATTGGAAGCAAGAGAGCACTTCTTTTGGGGGGGGGGGGGGGGGGGGGAGAAATAGAGGTCTATATGTTTCCATCATGGTGTGGACAGAAAATAGTACATGGACCCCAATGAAGAGAATTCTCAGCATAGAATCCCTATAGTATGGAAGCAGGCCAGTCAGCTCACCACCTCTGAAGAGTATCACACCCAATTCCTGGGACCCTGCATTTCCCATGGCAAACCTGCCACCTAATTTCCCACCTAACCTGCATGTGGACTGTGGGATGAAACCCACACAGACACAGGAGGAGAACATGCAAACTCCACGCAGTCACCGGAGGCTGGGCTCAAATCTGGGTCCCTGATGTTGTGAGGCAGCAGTGCTAACCACCGAGTCACTCTGCACAGCATGTGAAGGTGTCATAAAATGTTTTGATTTGATTTGATTTATTATTGTCATGTACTGAGATACAGTGAAAAGTGTTGTTTTGCGTACTACATAGGCAGATCGTACCATGCAAAGTGCATCAGAGTGCAGAATACAGTGTTGTGGCTACAGAGAAGGAGCCGAGAGAGAGATCAATATCAACACTGGCTTGTGGGAGGATTGTACAAATCCACCCCACCCTCTCACCACCCCCTGCCCCTACCAACCGTGATGGTCAATCTGTTGTGGAAAATGTCACGTGAAAGATGGATTTGATCCATGAGATTTGTAATGAATTATCTGATGCAATTTTGACAACCACACATGCTAAACAAGCTGAGGGAGAAATGGGCAGTGGGGTCACAAAACGTAATCAGATTGTACCAACTGTGAAATGGGATTTAACTGTATTGATACCAATGAAAAGGGACAATGAACAGACATATATAAAATGTGATTACTCTGATAGTGCCTGCTTCATAGTTTTCATCCAATTAACCTGTGCACAACTTGTTGGTAGGTCACAGCCAGAGCGCTAAAATCCTGATAAAGCTGTCTGTTAAGGCTCTTCTCTTGTTTTTGTTAACTGCCGTATTGATTTCTTTCAGAACCAACAAGTTTTTAATTGAATTAAATGAAATACAAACCTGGATTATGCAAGTTTTGGCTGAGGTGACAGAAGCCAAGAGCAAAGAGTGAAAAGTGATCAGCTGCCCTCAATGCACCCCATCAACAGAAGGGTGTTTTATCGTTAGGATCCTTTTTTAACATGGTTCTGTCGATTTAGCTTGACTTTAACATTCCTTCATCAGCATCTATGAGATCAGTGGAACTGAATGGAGGTGGACTGATTTTAATTGCACTGTGCCTTCAATTGCAGAGGCCTTGAGCTCTGGGACTTCCTCCCTAAACTTCTCTGCGTCGCCATCTAAAATCTCTACAATGTAGAAGCAGGCCATTTGGTCCATCAAGTCCACGCCAAACCTCTGAAGAGCGTCCCAACCAAAACCACCCACAATCCTGCATCCCACGGCTAATCCACCGAGCCCAAGCAACCCTGGACACTGTATGCAATTTAACATGGCCAATCCACCTAACCTGCAGAAAAACTGAAAGAATTGCAGATGCTGTAAATCAGAATCAACCAAAATAGAAATTGCTGGAAAAACTCAGTAGGTCTGGCAGCCATTGTTCAGCCCTGATGAAGGGTCACCAGACCCAAAACGTTAACCCTGATTTCTCTCCACAGACGCTGCCAGACCTGCTCAGCTTTCTGTGAAGAGAAACCGGAGTTAACGTTTTGGGTCGAGTGATCCTACATCAAGGCTGAACGGTTGCTGCTAGGCCTGCTGAGCTTTTCCAGAAATTTCTATTTTTGCATCGAACCTGCACATCTTTTGTACTGTGGGAGGAAACCAGAGCACCCGGAGGAAACCCTTGCAGACATGGGGAGAATGTGCAAACTCCACACAGTCACCTGAGGGTTGAATCAAACCTGGGTCCCTGGTCATCGTGAGACAGGCGCTAACCACTGTGCCGCCTGGCTCTACTCCTTTCAGATGCTCCTTTAAAATTTACCTCTTTGACCTTTTAGTCCCTTCCCTTAAAATGTCGTCTTGTGCGAGATTCAGTGTCAAACTTTGTCTGATGATGGCTGCTCTGCAACACCTTGAGATGTTTTACTGTGTGAAGGGCGCTATGTATAAGCAAGTTACCGTTATTGAGGTAGTTGTAACTTTTACAGGGAACCCAACAGTGAGATTCTAATTTGGCTTTACGTTGTTATTATAATGGAAATTACTTATATTGAACCATGTACAAAGCTGTACATTAGTGTTTCATTGTTGAAAGTAGTTCTGATACTGGAAGTTTGAAGAAAAAACAGAAAATAATCAGCAAGTCTGGCAGCATCTGGAGAGAAACCAGAGCTAATGTTTCAAGTCGATGATGGGTTCCACTAAACAGTCAGTGACCCTGAAGTGTTAACTCTGTTTCTTTCTTCACAAATGCAGCCAGACCTGCCAAGTGTTTGCAGCATTTTCTGTTTTTGACTGACCTTAAATTGCTCTGTTTCATTTCTTGGTGTGTTTCATCTCTGGTGTATGAAGCATTTCACCCTGAATGTAGTTCAGTAAGTTTTACAGCTGAATTTACAGCATCGGCATTATTCTGCTTTCATTTACTGCTGAATTGTTTGGAGTGTGACAGGCCCAGTATCTCTCTCCATTTTTAGCGTGCCTTATTGAGAACGACTCTAGGTACCAAAAGTATTCCACGGTCTAATGATGTTAGTCAGGACAGGATGGTGGTGATGCTTTTTTATGACCTATTTTTGTACAGACTGGTAGTAGGTGTTAGTTCGTCATTGATAACACCCAGGTTGCTGTTGACTCAACATTAACCACAAGGATTTCAACACCCAGTTTACTAAGCGATTGAATATGTCTCTTTGAAACAAACAGACAAGGAGTTACTGAGTTATCAAGCAAAAGATCAGGCAAAACTGCCACCTTTTCAGAGGGGTGCAAACTAGTAAGAGACAAAATCACACAAGGGAGACTTATGAACAGCTTCTGGTTTTCATGTTTTCCAATAAAAGCTTGAGGAGCTGCTGGAGAAGGTGCAAAAAAACAAGAACACTTCTGCCCGTGAGGAAGGACTAAGCAGGCTGTGGAAGACTGAGGAGTAACCTCAGAACAACCTTTTGAGATTTGGAAAGGGCTAGAGAAGGCAGATGTAGAGGAGATGTTTCCACTTGTGTGGGGTGTCCAGTGCTGACAGGCTATTCATCTCAGATAGTCATTAATGAGTCCAGTAGGGAATTCAGGTGGAATATCCTCCTATGCATGGCAGAGACTCAAGTTTGCGACTGAGGCTAATGTTCTGCCACACCACTGGGTGCAACCCCTTCATTTTGAATTATGCCAAATTCCTGTGCCATACATGTGCCTTCCCTTTTCCCCCTTGAAAGTTGGTGGCCCCTACTGGAGTATGGTTTCCTGGGTGCTGGTCCTCATGGATGAACATAGGTATCGAAAAAGGATACATCACTATGCTTTTCCACTACAAGAGCTGCCACAGCAGTGTCACACTTGACATTGTCCCCACACACATGGATTTTCCAGCTGTTTGGCTGCTCAGCCAGAGCGGAAACAACGATTTTGGGGTTTTTCACCCTCACCCCTTGCCCAATCTAATTGTCATGGATCCAGCTCTCAGCCACCTTGACCTCCACCCATGCAGCCCTTGGACTGAGATCAGTCCAGACAGATCACAGGCTCAGGCCAGGACTGTGGACTTTTCTGGCCTGTGATTTTAAGGGGCTTTTCTGTTTAGAAAGAAAAGTGTTGAGATACCAGTCACACTTTAGTAATAGAGACAGGAGAAGTATACCATGTGTTGCTAAAGTGCTGCCGTGCCTCTTTAAAGGCATGAGCTGCATTTGGTACATTTTGAGGTCAATTAAAGGTAATTGTTTCTTTTGTTTTATTCATTCATTCATGGGATGCAGGCACCTCTGGCTAGGCCAGCATTTATTGCCCACGGGGCAGTTAAGAGTCAGTCGCATTGCTGTGGGTCTGGAGTGATGTATAGGCCTGACCAGGTAAGGATGGCAGTTTCTGTCGCTGAGACAGATGGGTGTTTTTTTATCCCCTTGAACAACAGATTCATGGTCATTAGACTCATTAATACCAGATTTGTTTTCCTATTGAACTCAAATTCCACCATCTGCTGTGGTGGGGTTTGAACCCAGGTTTCCAGAACATTAGCTGGGTCTCTGGGTTAATATTCCAGTGATAATACCACTAGGCCATCATCTCTCCCAGAGGTATTTTTAAGCTATAAATGCTCCTCCCCAAGGGCAGATACATCAGCAAGAATAACTAGTCCCCTTTTCAAATTCTTTTCCAAAAGATCATTTGGAACCCATAGCAGAATCTCACACAGGCCCAATAACTAAACCATTCTCACTGCATAATCCCGAGTTGCAAGAGGGATTTCCATTTCTTAGTTTTCCCATTTACTTGACAGTGCCAAATCCCTTTGACCCCATCCCCCCCACCCCACAGCCCATTTCTAAATTGCAGCTAAAAATCTACAGGTTCGAAACCTGCTTAAAACTCTTTGCCAATGTAGCCACAAGGCGGAGTAGTCCAGGGCTAACTGAACACTTAACTACACCCTCAGTCTTGCTTGTGTAGGTCTGGTCCGGAATTCAGCGAATTCTTCAGCCCATCTCTGTAGCCTCGTGCTCTGTACAGCCCACCTAATGAACCTTGTGACCATGTCCAAGGTAATGAATCTGTAACTGGCACGACATTCTGATGTGTATGAGAACAAACTGGACAGGCTCTGATTGTAGTTTTCCTGGCTCAGAGTTGGAAGGCCCAAGGTTTGAGCCACACTCCAGGAATAAAGTGTTATCAAGGAACTAAGCAAGCCAATGAATATTAAGCGACAGTCCTTAGCCTGGATACAGTGGGAAGATCAAGCCACCTGCCAAATCCAAGAAAACTGAGGGCTTAGGTGGTCGACCTGCAGTTGAGTGACCCCTCCCCACCCATGTAACCTAGGCCAAGCCAAAAAGTGAATGGACCAATCGCTGATGTACACAGCGAAACAATAAATGGCCCATATTTACATAGCACCTTTAACAGAAGAAATCAGAGCAGGAATAGGCCATTTGGCCCATTGAGCCTGCTCTCTTATTCAATAAGATCATGGCTGATCTTTTCATGGACTCAGCTCCACTTACCCACCCACTCACCATCACCCTTAACTCCTTTACTGTTAAAAATATTCAATGAGGAATTCCACAGATTCACATCCCTTTTGAGTGAAGAAGTTTCTCCTCAGCTCAGTCCTAAATCTGCTTCTCCTTATTTTGAGGCTATGCCCCCAGTTCTAGTTTCACCCACCCATGGAAACAACCTTCCTTATCTTAGTTACTCTGTACATAATATAATCATAATATCAAGCAAGGTTTGGCATTGAGCCAAATAAGGAGATGTTGGGGCAGCTGAACAAAGGGCAGGCCAAACTGGTCAATTTTCAGCAGCATTTTTAATGCAAAGTTGGATAATTTTTTGAACAGTAAAGGAATTGAGGAGGAGAGAGACGGGGCATTTATGGAAGAGAATCTGAGCTTGAAGCCAATTCAGCTAACAATATGGCCACTTATGGAGCAGCAACTAAAATCCGAGCTGCTTATGAGGGCAGAATCAGAGGAATGCAGTTATGCAAGTCACCACCCCTCATCAAAGATCCAGAACATTCTCTGTAAAAGTGTATAGAACAATTAGTCATGAACTTTAGCCAAGGTGGGTCAGTAAAGGATATCTAAAGGTGCTTTAACTCTTCACACCTCTGGCTCAAATTAACATTGTTTTCTCACCCTTTTTACTAGCATGGTTCCAGCCAGTCTCAGTCCAGGTTATTTACGCTTTCAACTTGTTGTTGGCATGGCGAGGAGTGACCTAGTGAGGGTAACCATAGTGATATCCAGTGGCAGATCGCACATCGGTCCACATTCAAAGCGGGCTGGAAGTGTACCATTTTTCAAAACACAATCCAGCAGGTGGTTGTGGGAGCATGGAAAGACTTTGAGAGACTGCACTTGTGGCATTGATAAGTAGTTTGGCATGTAGTCTTCATATATATGCTGGTTTATCTGTATTTACCAACTCCCTGTAATGAGGAACTGACTCTTCTTGGTGAACTGTTCAGCTGACCTTGGGTTGACCACATCAATACTGCATCCAGTTGGCCACTCCTCACAGTATGACTATTGGTGGGAAATTCGACGGTGGTCGGTATCGTGGCTCATCACTGTTCCACCTTCTGCCAATATCCAGGTTGCCCTCACCTATTGAGTGAAGGCATAGCTACCGATCTGATGCACAAGCCGCCCAATTCAGAAATATTACTCTGAATTTGCTTATGTGCAGATGCTCCCTCCTTCCCTGTCGTTTTCCTTTTGTAGTTTGTTTTCTGCCTACCTACAGGAAAGGTCAAAGTCATGTTGCAGGAGCCTGCGAGTATGGAACTGGGTAAAAGGAGTTGGGGTAAGCTAAAGCAGGAGCCAGTTCATTCCAAGTGGAAGGGAAGGCTTAGGACAGTGTAAGGAGTCCTAGGTTGGTGGCATTATTGCTGGGCTAGTCATCCAAATCCTGCCATCACCACTGGTGAAATTTGAATTTGGAAGGTCTGGAATTAAAAGCTGGTTTGATGGTAACGCTGTAACCACTATAGTTTATTTTGTAAAGCCCAGATAGTTCACTAATGTCCTTCAGGAAAGAAAACCTGCTGTCCTTACCCAGTCTGGCCTACATGTAACCCCAGACCCACAGTGATGTGGTTACCTCTTAACTGCCCCTGAAATGGTTACACAACCCACAAGCCAAGGGCAATTCAAGATGAACAGTAGAAATTGGCCTAGCCAGTAGCACCTACATCCTCTGAATGAATTTCTGAAAGAAAGCTTGTGATATTTTGGGGAAAGAATAGACTATGGTGGAAAGCTTTCATTTTAACACGGGGACAATGCAAGAGGGGCAATGGTTTGAACATGGTGTCGTAAGAGCCCATTGAAACAGCTTCATAGTGAAAGTTGCAAACCAGTGGAAGAGGAGCATAGAATTCCTACAGTGTGGAAGCAGGATATTCAGCCCAACAAGTCCACACTGACCCTCCAAAAAGCATCCCACCCAGAATCTATCCCTGTAACCCCAGATTTCCCATAGCCAAACCTCTTAACCTGCACATCTTTGGACTGTGGGAGGAAACCAGAGCACCCAGAGGAAACACATACAGACACAGGGAGAATGTGCAAACTCCACACAGACAGTCACCCAAGGGTGGAATCAAACCTGAGTTCCTAGTGCCCTGAGGCAGCAGTGCTAACCACTAAGCCACCATGCCACCTGTTTCAGCATCAGTATCATTACTGGACCAATTAGGCAGGGGGAGTGGGACTGACTGCATTGCTCTGCAGAGAGTCAGGATGTACTTGCTGTGGCCAAACAGGCTGCACTGCAAGTGACTTCGTGACTGAGTCAGAGTGACATATTCTAAGAAACCACAGTAAAAGCCACTCACTGCTAATGACTCCCTGCTGTTTCTGTCTATCTAGTAACTTGTTCACTATTGAATGTTCCACTAAGCACACAGTCTGGTTTTTGTTTTAGATAGGAGCGATTTAGTATGTGTCAGTACAGGATGCTGAGTTTATTGTGTCCTTTTATTTTGGAGGGTGGACTGATCACATCCCTTTGTGCTCATCCAGGGTGATATTTTGGCTGTTAATGCAAGAAAACATAATTATTTACCTTTCCCACTGCCCACGGGAGACCCCTTCCCACCTAGTTATTTAAATCATCTCCATTAATGGTGTTGTTTATTTTTGTTGTAAGTGTGAAATGGAATGAAAAACCCGAGCTGATGTACGAGAAAAGGGAAAAAAGTGCAGGAAATTACCAGGAAATTGGATAGTGGTGAGATCTCAAGGTTGCAAGGGGAACCAGATGGCTGATGGCAGACTGTATCTGGAGAAGCACTGACTGTTGGCACAGTGTTGGATTCAATACAGTGTGGTTTGCTGCCAGAATATTTGCCACCAAAAGCTTTAGAGTGAAGCAGCAACTGAAGCACATGTGGCAAGTGTCTAGAGCTCTCCCTGTGCTTACAGTTAAGGTTACGTTTCACAATGAATTCTGGGTCAAAGGTGCAGCTATTTCTGTTGTCAAACACCAAGGTAGAGCCTGAAACATTTGGAGCAAACATCCCCCGTTAACCAGATACAACTTTTTTTAATTCATGTGGCTTTCAGATGGCGGCTGGTACACACGATTAGGGAAATTCCCTTCCAGAACATGATTGCAAGAGCTCACCACCAGGTGGCCCTCCAGCAAGATCCAGATAAATACCTGCCTATTCCTATTTTGTAATTCCAATGTGTTCTTCTGTGAAGTAACTGAACTGGTTTATTGCTAGAGATAGTTTCTGACTAACTGTTCTTGAATGCTTTGCTAAATCTAGTCAAACCACTGTCCAACCTCACTGGCAGGACAAGAAGAAAGAGAAGCCCATTTATGTGAAATATCTATTTCTATCACTTAATTGTTAAGATTTTCCTTTTTTTTTGTACATCTGTTTGCTGCAATTTTGGTCAATCACATTGCCCACCCTGTTAGAGAGAAGGCAGGAGCTTGTTGTAAAGGATTGAGTTCATGCTCAATTAGTATGTAGTAAAAGAGATGCCAGATGTCAGACTTAGTGTAAAAATGCTTGAGTTTTTCTTTCCACAAAATCTGACTGTCTCTGTCTCTGCTTTTGCCAAGGATCCTATGCTTGCTACCCACTTTACATTGGCACAGCAGAATTCAGAAAAGAGGGCCTTGGAGTGCCAACCTTTAGCCTGTCAGCTTGGGCAAAGGACTTGAGGTAGCAGAAAATAAGATTTTTTGAGCAATGTATGTAATTCTCACTTCTGCACTCACGATTTGCATTTCATTTGTGCCTTGTCCCAATCTAAATACGTAGTGAAGTATGTTGAATTTAAAGTTGCATTAAGTAGTGTGTCAAAGCAGTGACATATAAATCAGAGTGGTTAAGAAGGTGTTGAGCATGTTTACCTTCATTGCTCAGAACTTTGAATTATGTTGTGGTTGTACAGAACATTGGTGAGCCCTCTTCCGGATTATTGTGTGCAGTTCTGGTCTCCCTGTAATAGGAAGGATACTATTAAGCTGAAGAGGGATCAGTCGAGATTTACCAGGATGTTGTCAGGAATGGAGTGTTTGAATTCAAAGGAGAGACCGGATAGGCTGGGATTTTTTTCATTGGAGTGTAGGAGGTTGAAGGGTGACCTTTTATAGAGGTTTATAAAATAATGAGGGGTATGGATAAGGTGCCTTTTCCTTAGGGTGGTGAACTTCAAGGCTAGGTGGCATATTTTTAAGGTGAGAGGAGAAAGATCTAAAAAAAATGGCAAGAGAGGCAATTGTTTTACAGAGAGGTAGTTCATGTGTGGAAAGAACTGCCCGAGGAAGTGTTGGATGTGGGTAAAGTTACAATGTTTAAAAGATATTTAGATAAGTACATGAATAAAAAATGTTTGGAGGGATATGAGCAAAGCGCAGGCAGGTGGGACTAGTTTAGTTTGAGATTACGGTTGGCATGGACTGTTTGGACTGAAGGGTCTCTTTCCATGCAGTATGACTCTATGCATATATTAGTGAGGGTGGCTGCTGTTTTATTGCACAGCAAATTCGGGAACAGCAATGACAGGAATGATTGACTAATCTTATTTGTGGGATCAGTTGTTCAAGATGCCATCCCGGTCCTCCAGGGGATAATGGGATATGTGGAGAAGGTGGGAAAGTGGAGTTAAGGCAGGCCAGGATAGTATGAGTGACCTGGTCCTGTCCAAATCCTATTTCTTATGTTCCTGCACTTCTTCCAACACTGGGGTTGGTAAACAGGGTCAGTAAGGGAGGGTTCTTGTTATGCCTATCCAAACAAGGAAATGTGGCCTCCCTTGGAAAGAAAGAGCTCTCAATCATGGAATCCCTACAGCGTAGAAGCAGGCTGTTCAGCACATCGAGTCCATACTGATGTTCTGAAGCACACGAGTGAAAACTGCTGGGCTTGAACTCCTCAATGTGCTGTTAGCAACTGAGCCACTCTGGTACTCTTTTCACAAAACTAACAGAAATGGCTTTGATCAATGAGATTGTCCTTAGCAAGAAACAACCTTGCCCTCTGGCTCACATTCTCTTCTTGATCTTAGCATTTTCTGCTGATGTACTTATGAATGGCCTGAGGGATGCGAGAGGGGAGATTGCGTGAGTTGTTGGAGCAATATGTGCATCTCCTGGCAACCAGTGCAGCTCCAGAGGTTCTGAGCACATCAGAACTGGGCTTGCTAATAAAGCACCCCCTTCATTCCATAGTGTTCCCAGCAATAATGTCTGTGTGCTCCAGCCCCACGGCATCTGATTATGTTTAATCATCATTGGCTGGCCATTAGCTATCCAGATGTAGGCGCTGAGAGAAATAACATACAAGTTTGCTGATGGCAGGATTTATGCGAATGTTGGATTGGGGAGGACCAGCGCGAGCTCAGCAAGGGAACAGGTAGTGTTTCTTGGGGAATTAGGATTAGGTTTTATTGTCATATGTACTCCAGTACAGGGGATACAGGAGTACAGTGAAAAGCTTACAATGTTGCCATTTCCTGCGCCATCTTAGGCAAAAGGTACAAAATCTTAGTTCAAAAAGTAGGAAAATAAATAAATAAGTTAAATTCAACATTGCAATTCCTGTCAGTATAAAGTAGCTAATAAAATAAAGTTAAAAGTTCCAACTTACAGTCCTTCTTCAGCCATGGGCCTGCTGTCACTCCACGCTGGGCTTTCAAGCAAGCTTGTGCAATGAGTGCCACTAGATACACATACACACTCTCAAGAGAGGAAGAGAGATGGAGTTAAGCTATGGACCAGCTGATATAGCTGAAAGGCAGAACCAGCTCTGGGAGCTGAATGGTCTCCTCCTGTTCCTAACTTCTTAGGTGCACCTTCTCTGCGGCTGTAACACTGCATTCTCACTCTGTTCTGCTACCCTGGTGCACTTTGTCTGGTTCAATCTGCGTGTATAGCATGTAAAACAACACTTTTCACTGTATCTCAGTAAGTGACAACAGTTAAATTAATTGATCAATCTCAAAGTGTTTAGCATGGGATCCTTTGGCATTGTGACGCAATCAAAAGATGAATACACTTTCCCATGCTATTTCATTTTAAAAATGAATAAACAAGTGGCAGCAGCTATCACTTTTCTGGAGGGACACAGTGGAGGGCTCAATTTTTATATATGTATCTTCATGATGACAAATGGCCACTTATGTGTGTTTAGAATGTCTGCTGTCATAAGGTCAACTGCTTTGACTGTACTCTTGTCTTCTGTTACAATTTATTTGTGGCTATGTGGTTATCCCTAAGATGCCGTAACTAGGCACTTTGGT
Source organism: Stegostoma tigrinum (assembly GCF_030684315.1). NCBI lineage: Eukaryota > Metazoa > Chordata > Chondrichthyes > Orectolobiformes > Stegostomatidae > Stegostoma > Stegostoma tigrinum. The sequence continues at coordinate 4,350,471 of NC_081404.1, forward strand.
TCCTAAGATGGTGCCGTAAGTGGCAACATTGTAAACTTTTCACTGCACTTATATGAGTACGTGAGACAACAAAGCTAATTCTAATTCAAAACCTGAATTAAGCCACTTTAAGAAAAGTCAGCATTGCAGGTCATGTAAGTACTTTTGCAAAAATCTACTTTCTAATGCATGAGGTCTTGAGTTCAGACTGAAGAAAAAATGACCAGCTTGCATTCAACAGACTCGACGTAAGTCTTTGGAAATTGAGTCGAAAGTAGCTTAAGAATCCTGAATTTAAAAAATGGAATAAGAGGGCATGAGGATGGCATCTGAGTGTCTCATCCAAACTGGATTGACTTACTGTTCCCATTGCATGTAAAACTCCAGTGCCATTGACCTTGACGGTTTGTTAAATTTTAGAGTAGTGTTGACATATAAACACATCTGACCATCTTGATCTTTGACCTCAGAGATGCAATAAGATTGTTATAAGACATCACCGGATATCACTCACGTGTAGAGTCTGTTTTCAGTAAGTCATGCAAGATGTAATGAAGCACAAAATACCCTCTCACTGGAATAGTTTTACTATGTTTCCCTTTCAGAGATGCCTTGTCTTCAGGCACAGTATGGGACCTTGCCACAAAGTGGAGGACCATATGAGGACTACAGTTCTGACTTTTTGACTCCTGAGTTTGTCAAGCTTGGAATGGACCTCAGCACCACGGAAATTGCTGCCACAACCTCTCTTCCCAGCTTCAACACGTTCATCGACAGCAACAACGGAGATTTTGATGCATACTTGTACCAACTGATGCTTACCAACCAGCAGTCTCCATTTAAAGTGGAGGACGTTCAGATGTTTGGCTGTTACCCAGCCTCCATCAACATGCATTTGGAAGAGGTGCTACCTCAGTGTGGATCTTCTCAATATTACAATGGATCTTGCTCCATACCCTCACCATCAACCCCCGCTTTTCAAACGCAGCAAGTGTCCATATGGGATGATTCTTTTCCTCATCACTCACTGCAATATGGTGAGGTGGATCATTTGTTAGATCAACAAAAAAATGTGTCCCAACTTTCGTTCTTTTCCTTTAAGCAGGTACCTTCAGAGTCACCTGTGTCACATTGCCACATGAGGCTCGATGCAAGTTCCCATGGAGCTAACCCTGTCCTCCAGCTTGTTGACACCATGTCTTATGATGCCACCAGCCAAGCCTCCATGAATTTTCCTGCTCTCCCCATGGACCGTGGACCACGTCTCTTGGACAGTCCCATTGTTATGGACAATCCCATCCCCTCTCCACCGGTTCGTAACCCCCCTTCTAATGAGGGCCAGTGCGCTGTGTGTGGAGATAATGCTTCCTGCCAACACTATGGTGTACGGACCTGTGAAGGATGTAAAGGTTTCTTCAAGGTATTTGATCAGTTACTTGAGCCTTAGTAATAGTTGTGGGGAGATGATTTTGATTCTGTTTGACAATGCAAAGCAGATCATTGTGAATCAGCAGCCTGTTATGCATTTCTTCCAGTTTATAGTTCGTCCATTCTGTTTGCTTCAGTGCCATGCAGAATGAGCATGTGGTGCAGGTGGGTGGGTAGTACCTACACCTTGGCATCACGAGAGTTCATATTCCAGTTCAGGAGTGCTGTGGTACTGGCTTTTTATTTGGTTTGAGACGTTAAACCAAGGCCTTGTTTGTTTCACAGTGGGTTTGTTGGGGGGAGGTGTTTGTGGAAGGGCCTGCATTGCTGTTTTGAAAAAAATCAGGCAGGGGTTTCCCAGTGCTGCAGCTAATATCCATCCCTCAATTAACACCCCCAAAAAAATCCAGCCTTTACTATGGCTGTTTGTGGGATCTTGCTGTGCATGAGGTGGCTGCTGCACTTCCTATGGTGTAACAGCGACTGCTCTTTGGAAGCACTTCATTGGCTGAAAAAGTGCCCAGCAGTCATGAGGTGCTGCAGAAATGGCAGGCCGTTTAGTCCAGCCAGTTGTGGATTATTCAGCAAGTTAAAGATGTGCATCTTCCACGTACTGCGATAACCTTGAAGCCAAATGACAAGTTGTTACTGGAAAATTGGTACTGGTACGTATGTTTCTTCGTTGCAATCAGTAACACACATCATTGGTTTGTAGGAATTACATTTTTTGTAAAGTACAATTCTCCAAAGTCACAAGTTACAACTAAATCCACCATAAGGTTGTCAATGCTGTAAATCATAGAATCAAGACAGTGTGGAAGCAGGCCATTTGGCCCATCAAGTCAGTAACAACCCTCTGAAAAGCATCCCACCCAGATGCACCCCTGTAATCCTCATTTCCCAAGGCCAATCCATCTAACTGCATATCTTTAGACTGTGGAAGGAACCCACACAGACAGAAGGTGCACATGCAATCTCCAGACAGACTGTCACCCAAGGTTGGAATCAAACCCAAGTTGCTGGAGCTGTGAGGTAGAAATGCTAGCCACTGAGGGTTAGCAAGAACTGCTGATGCTGGAGTCAGAGTCAATCCAGTGTGGAGCTGAAGGAACACAGCAGACCAGGCAGCATCAGAGGAGCAGGAAAGTCGATTTTTCAAAACACTGACTTTCCTACTCCTCTGATCCTGCCTGACCTGCTGTGTTCCTTCAGCTCCACACTGGGTTGACTGAGTGCTCACCATTGAGCCACCTATCTGTTGACTCTTGGAACTAGCTTTCCTTTTGTCCCTCTTCCACTCAGTTTACCTCTATATTGCCCTGCCATCTCAGCTTTGGTCTTTCACGTTGCATTTTGCCAGCTCTGACCATTACCATAACTTTTGAGAACCAAGCACGCAGAAACATTGTGTAGTAATCAAAATTAAGACATTGTGAGGTCTGAATTTGCTTCATGGTTAAAACTCAGCTCCTTTTTTGAGGATTCCTAATGCACCAAGTTTTTTTTATTTCTTCTTTTTGTGGCAGATGGGTGTCAGTGGCAAGGCCCACAGTTGTTGCCCATCCTGAGTTATGTTGAACTAAGTGACTTGCAAGACCTTTTCAGAGGGCACTTAAGTGTCACCCATACTACTGTGAGTCTGGAGTCACATGTAGGCCAGACCAGGTAAAGGATGCAAACTACTTTCCTGAAACACATTAGGCAGGCAAGTTTTGACAACGGTCAGTTATGGTTTTCTGATCACAATTACTGAGACAAGCTTTCAATTCCATTGATTTAATTCAAATTCCAGCTATTGTCATGCTGGGATTTGAACACTGGTCCCCAGAAAAATATCCTAGGTCACTGGATTAGTACTCCAGCAACGACACCACTCCCATCTCTCTCTAGGTAGAATATAGGTCAAAATTAAAAGTGTTGGGGTAACATCACGTAGCCTTTGGAGGCAATTTAGACACCGCCCTTATATCGACAACAAGATTAAAAGACACCAGGGCAGGGAAAATTTCCAAAAGTGCTCTGGGTTAGCTCTTCATTCAAATCTATGGAAGTTGATTGCCAGGTTCACTGCAAACATGAAACCTTTGAAAATGAATCGGATGGATACTGATAGGTGACCAATCTGTGGAGCCCTAGGAGGAAAGCAGCAGCGTGGAACAAATGGGAGATAACAAAGTGTGAAGCTGGATGAACACAGCAGGCCAAGTGGGTCTAGGCCCGAAACATCAGCTTTTGTGCTCCTGAGATGCTGCTTGGCCTGCTGTGTTCATCCAGTTTCACACTTTGTAATCTTGGATTCTCCAGCATCTGAAGTTCCCATTATCTCTGGAACAAATGGGAGCCTTCTTTCCAAGCACAGGCTCACTGGTCTGAATGATTGACAGACTGCTGTATATAATCGTAGAATCCCTACAGTGTGGGAGCTGGCTATTTGGTCCAGTGACAACACACCGACCCTCTGAAGATCGTCCCACCCTATCTGCATATTTCCCCATGGCCAATCTACCCTACCCTGCACATCTTTGAACTGTGGGAGGAAATCAGAGCAAACTCACACAGACCCTGGGAGAATGTGCAAACTCCACACAGACAGTTGCTCGAGGGTGGAGGTGAACCTGCGTCCCTGGTGCTGTGAGCCACTGTGCTACCTGTCACCCTATATGGGACTTGAACCTGCAATTCCTGGTTTAGAAAGCTAATGCCTTCTCCATTAGTTCACCGGGGCCAATTTGCGGCTGGGGTAGTTGAATTTTTCCTCAAATAGGTTTGGTATGAAGCAGAGGGTGAGATCAGGGGATGAGTTGTGATGTTTGTTTTACTACTGATGCAAGTTAATTGATAACTTAGAGGAACTTGTATTGACATTGTACCTTTGAGGACCACAGATCATCTTAATTTGTTTCCTAAAATTGTTTACTTTTCAATCACTGTTTGCTGGGCAAATCTGGACCAATTTGCTCACTTTAGGGTTCCACAAATAGTACTGCAATTAATGATCAGATAATCTGTTAACTTTTAAAAATGTTAGTGGAGGGATGGATATTAATCTAGATACAGGAAAATTTCTCAACTAAGTGGAGCTGTCAATTTCTTGCAGTCACCTGAAGGCAGAGAGGCCTCAATTTAATCTCATCTGAAAGATGCATCTCTGTGTAGTACTGCCTCTACCACCTGAGATTATATGCTCAAATGTCCGAGTGAGAACACAGTTAACAATTAGCAAATTCCGTAGCACTGAACACAGAGCATTGGGCAAATTAGATTTTGGATGAATGTTTTATATTCTGGACAGTTTCAGGCTGTCTGCTGCCTGGTTTAAGTCTGACAAAGTGGCACTCTATGTACAAGTTTAATGAAGTATCTGGCAAAAAGAAAACCTACCAGAAAATAGTGGGCCTTGTACTCCCAATGCCTCATCGTTCTTTGGTTTCGAGTGAGGTTAGACCTTGCATGGGGACATAATGGAAAATGGAGTGTATTTGCATTTGAAAACTGCATTGAGGCTTCCTTTTTTACAATGGTTCATTCATATTCCCTAAGTGTAGGATAATTTGCAATAAGCCCCAAGGCTAGTGCTGTGTGTGCCTTCTCAGTCTTGGCTTCTGGTTCCATGAGAAAATGCATGCCAGGGTCATTTAATGCCCAATCGCAGAAATCAAATGGCTTTTGCTGATGATGGCATCAACTGAAGGAAAAACTGAGAGAGGAATGCACAAGGAACATGGCTATCAAGCCACTGAGATAAGGGGGCAAGAGGAAATATCCCTTCAGGGTGAAGGGAGCTGCAAACCAAATTCTTTTAAACACTTTCCCCAGCTGAATCTCCACGAGCAACTTCAGGGAAAAGCCTTTGCCCTCAGGGGCAACTAACGCATAGAGGCATGTGCTACCCCCTCCTCAAAACCACAGTTTTTTCACCCCTTCCATCCCAAATCCTCACACTGGTTCCAACTCTGAAATTAACTGAAGCATTACAGCAACACCAGATTGCATTAGCGTGGTGAAACAGCCCATGGAAGTACAAATCTCCACAAATCTGACAGTGAGCTAAACGAGGAGATAGAGCCGTACAGTACGGAAACAGACCCTTCGGCCCAACTCATCCATGCTGACCAGATATCCTAAACTGATTTAGTCCCATTTGCCAGCATTTAGCCCATATCCCTTTAAACCCTTCCTATTCATATACACATCCAGATGCCTTTTAAATGTTGTAGTTGTACCAGCTTCCACCACTTCCTCTGGCAACTTATTCCATGCATGCACCACTCTCTGCATGAGAAGTTGCCGCTTAGGTCCCTTTTAAATCTTATACCTATGCCCCTCTAGTTTTGGACTCCTCTACCCTGGGGAAATGACCTTGGCTATTCACCCTATTCATACCCCTCATGACTTTATTAAACTTCTATAAGGTCACCCCTCAGCCCCAGCCAATTCAGCCTCTCCCTATAGCTCAAACCGTCCAAACCCAGCAACATCCTCATAAATCTTTTCTGAACCCTTTCAAGTTTAACAATAACTTTCCTAAAGTAGGGAGACCAGAACTGAACACACTATTTCAAAAGTGACCTCACCAATATCCTGTACAGCCACAACATGATTAGATTAGATTCACTACAGTGTGAAAACAGGCCATTTGACCCAACAAGTCCACACCGCCCCTTGAAGCATCCCACCCAGACCCATCCCCCTATAACCCACACACCCCTGAATACTATGGGCAATTTAGCATGGTCGATCCACCTAGCCTGCACACCTTTGGACTGTGGGAGGAAACCGGAGCACCCGGAGGAAACCCACGCAGACACGGGGAGAATGTGCAGACTCCACTGAGACAGTCGCCCGAGGCTGGAATCGAACCTGGGTCCCTGAAGCTGTGAGGCTGCAGTGCTAACCACTGAGCCACCGTGCCGCCCCAAATGATTTCTCAACTCCCGTACTCAATGCACTGAACAATAAAGGCAAGCATACCAAACACCACCTTCATTACCCTGTCTACCTGCGACTTCACTTTCAAGGAACTATGACCCTGCACCTCCCCAAGACAGAAGAACCAAAAACCTGGCTAAAGAGGTAGATTTCAAGATGCATTGTAAAGAAACAGCGGACTTGGGAGGGAGTTCCAGAGTCTTGGTAATGGAATGAACAACCATCAGTGGCTGAAAATTGGGGAAGCCAGGCTTGAAAGGTTGTGGAGTCTGACTAGGCTGCAGAGATAGGGAGGGATGTAGAGGCTGGAGGTGATTACTGAGATAAGAACGGGCAAGTTACGTGAACACCAGCCTATTAATAATATTAAATAAGAGATCTGACATTGTAAAACAGGAGAGAAATTCTAAGATGAATGTTGTAAAATATTGTGTGCAAAATCAAGAAATTTCTGCTGACCAGTTTTTAGATGACTGTCTAGGGTTCAGCGAGAGAGTTGTTGATGGACTGGAGAACGTTAGATTGTTTCCCTTGGAGCAATGAAAGTTAAAAGGAAATTTCATAGAGAGATTCTAAATTATGAGGGCTCTTGACAGAGTGGAAACTGTTTCTACTAGCAGGAAAGGTTGTTAACCAGAGGACAGAGATTTCAAACAATTGGCAAAAGGACTCAAGCAAGGGTGAGGAGACAATTCTTCATGCTGTACGTTGCTCGGATCTGAAATGCACTGCCTGAAAGGATGCTGGATGCAGATTCAATGATGACTCTCAAGCGAGAGTTGGATAAGTACCTGAAGGGGAAATATTATCAGGAAAATGGGAAAAGAGCAGGGGAGTGGGACAAAGTTGATAGCTCTGTCAAAGATTCAACGCAAGCAGGAGCCAAAAGGTCTCTGGTGTTGTAAGGTTTGATATCACGTTGAAAATATATAGATTGTGGCTCAATGGAGAGTGTCCAATCATAGTGATGTCACCAGTAGGGCGTTCTATACTGGAACAACTCTTTGGCAGACTCTGCCACCAATAGCATGTTCTCCTGCTTTGGATGAACTCCCAGATTGGTGTTTAAAAATGGATTCTGTTGTACTTTAAATAATTCCCTGTCCCCCACACCAGTATAAAACCACACTAAATCCCATACTCCAGGTTGTTAATCAGGAAATACTATTTGAAAATGAGAATGCCAATGACTATTTTGAATACATTTAAAAGTCGTGCAAAATGTGTAACTGCTTAAAGTGCCTTTTCTGAACTTGTGGTAAAGATTGAGAATGCACTGGGGACCAGGGGAATACCACGGTGATTACATTTCCAAGAGAGACCTTTTATAACTTGCTCATGATTCGCTTGTGACTAACTCGTGCTTTCACTGAAGAGCAGTGGCCTGAGAATTTCCCCACCCACTCTTCCTCCACACACAATCTGTTACTCACGAGTGCACTTCAAGATCGGTAAGATTAAGGAAGCAGGCTGTTTGCACTGCTGTGATGCTCCCCACTCTTTTCTCAACTCTCCTTGTGCTATTAAAAACCAACAAAATGCTTGACTGGTTGCAAGGTTTTGAGAACACATGGACAGGGAGAGGTCATACAGCTTAATGCAGTGTGTACCATCTACAGGAAGCACTGCAGTAATTCAACAAAGCTCCTCAGACAGCACCTTCCAAATCCACAACTCGCCACCTTCCAGAAGGACAAGGTCAGCAGATACATGGGAACACTGCCCCTCCCAACCCGGCCGTACGTTCCCCTCCAAGCCACTCACCATCCTGACTTGGAAATATATCGCCGTTCCTTCAGTGTCGCTGGGTCAAAATCCTGGAATTCCTTCCCTAATGGCATTGTGGATCAACCTACAGCACATGGACTGCAACGGTTCAAGGAGGCAGCTCACCACCACCTTCTCAAGGGGCAGCTCAAGATGGATAATAAACGCTGGCCCAGTCAGCGATGCCCACATCCTGTGAATGAAGAGAATTAAAAAAAATAAAGACTCAAGCTTGTTTTCCCCATTGAATTTGGAATATAGGAACAGGATTAGGCCTTTCAGCCTGTCAAGCCTTTTCTTCTACTCAATCATCTGTGTCCCAACACAATAGACCTGCCTTTGGCCCTGATACCTTTGCTTAACAAAAAAAGATCAATCTCAGGTTTAGAATTAACAACTGCCATTTTTGGAAAAGAGTTGCAAACCTCTAGCACTCTTTATGCATTGAAGTGCTTCCTAACATCGCTCCTGAACAGTCTAGCCATAATTCTCAGACTATGCCCCTAGTTCTAGAATCCCCAAACGGTGGAAATGTTTTATCCTTAACTGCCCTGTCTTTTCTGGTAATAACTTGAATACTTGGTTAAGATCACCCCTTAACCTTCTAAATTCTAGAGAAAACAGGCCTAATTTGTATAATCTCTCCTCATAACTTAACCCCTGAAGTCCAGGTATTATTCTTGTAAACCTACATTGTATTTCCTCCAAGACCAATCTATCCTTCCTAAGGTGTGGTGCCCAGATCTGTTCACAGCACTTCAAGTGGGGTCTAACCAGGGTTTTGTATAACTGCAACATAATCTCTGCATCCTCATACTTCAGTTCTTCAGATATAAACGCCATTAACTTTGTTGATTATTTTCTGCATCTGTTTGCAGCATTTTAAAGATCTAACTATCTGAACTTCCAAGTCTCTTCAGACATCCACTGTATTTAACTTCATTCCATCTAGAAGGTACCCTGATCTATCCTTCCGTGGTCTAAAATGGATAACCTCACACTAGCTTATATTGAATTTCATTTGCAATGGTTGATCTGTGGATTAGTTCTAGCTACCCACCTTGGTTCCTTAACCCTTAATAACCAACAAACTTCTTGAATTTTTCAATGGACTCCGGCATGAGGGAATTCCAGATTTTCACAGTCCTTTGTGTGAAGAAATTCTTTTTGACATCATCCATTTCATTAGCACTGAATGGCCTCTCTCCAATTATAAGGTTCCCTCCCAACTGTTGTTCTGGATTCCCACCAGAGGAAATGGTTCCTGTTTACCTATCCTAACAAATCTTTCATTCATCTCCAACATGTCAATTAGATTAGTCCTTAATCTTCCATACATGAAGCCTTGTCTACACAAGCTCATAATTTAACCCTTTTAGCCCCACTACACTGTTCCCACCCTTCCTGGGTATCGTCGATTGCACTCCTTCACTGCTATTTAGCCCTTGCCCTAAGTAAATTAACTTTTAAGCTTCTGTTCTTTTTATTTGATTGACTGCCTACAAATAATTCTGTCTTGCATTCATATCAGTGTCATTTATATGTGTTCTATAACCACTGAATATCAAGCAAGCATGTAATAGTATTTACAAGTAAGAATAACAAAAGACCCAAGTTAAATGTAGACCAAAACCACATGATCAATTTATAAGGAATTTACAATCGACTGGTTCACTAGTATTTGGAGAGGTGACCAGACTATGCTAGCAAGGATTTCATTGTATAGTGTGCATGTAAAAATAGGACGGAGTCAAAGTGAAGCCTCATCTGTCCTCTCAGGTGGTGATTTTAAAATAAAATCTCATGGCCACAATTTCTGCGATGAGCAGAGGTGATTTCCTTCATCTCTGGGCCAATATTTTTCCTTTCACTGGGGTTCACAAAAGCAGATACTATTGCGGTCTGCGGGAACTTGCTGTGCACTAATTGACTGCCTCATTTCCTACATTATAGCTGTAATCACACTTCACAAACTTCATTAGCTGTGAGTTGAAGTGCTTTGGGATCTCCTAAGGCTTTTAAATATATACAAATGTATGTTATGGGTTGTTGATTACAATGTCCCTTGTTTAAAGTAAACAAATTATGGAAGTATATGAAAGCATAATTCGTTCAGTTTTAACAGAATACAGTTCACAATTCTTGGCTTCAATAAACCCAAGCCATTTGTGATCAGTTGTTCAGTCTGAATTTCCAACAGTTCACATATACATAGAACATAGGAACAGGACTAGACCATTCAGCCCTTGAGTCTGCTGTGCTATTCAATATCATCTTGGCTGATCATCGAACTGAATATCTTAATCCTGCCCTCCCCCATATCCCTTGATCCCTTTTGCCACTAGAGATACATCTACCTCCTTGAAAACACAATGTTTTAGTGTCAACTGCTTCCTGTGGTAGAATTCCACAGGCTTTACCACTCTCTGGGTGAAGACATTTGTCTTCATCTCCGACCTAAAATGTTTACCCCCTTATCCTGGTTCCGGATACTCTCACCATCGGGAACATCCTTCCTGCATCTAACCTGTAGACCTGTTGGAATTTTATAGGTTTCTATGAGATACTCCTTCATTCTTCTAAACTCTGGTGAAAAGAATTCTAACCGACTCAATCTCTCCTCATATGTCAGTCTTACCATCACAGGAATCAATTTGATAAGCCTTTGTTGCACTCCCTCTATAGCAAATACATTCTTCTTCAGATAAGGAAACCCAAACTGCACACAATACTCCAGGTGTGCTCACCCCAAGGCCCTGTACAACTGCAGCGAGACAACCCTGCTCTTGTCCTCGAATCCTCTCACTATGAAGGCCAACATACCGTTTGTGTTTTTTACTGTCTGCTGTTTCTACTGTTGCAATTTTTGATCACTTTCAACCTCCATAACCGTGAGTGGTATTAGCATTTAAAAAACTTTATTAAATTTGCTTTCATATGTTGTTTACAGTTTGCTTTAATGATGGACACATCCAAAGTTATTAAAGTTCAATGTAGCACAAGTGTGGAAAATATATATAGTGTCATGTAATATCTGGGGAAAAATTACAATGAAAAAAATGACTGGTTTAAAAAAAACTTAAACACTTCTCAGCTAGTTATGACTTTTGACCAATGGATTCCTGACTGAATCATAGAATCCCTATAGTGTGGGGACAGGCCATTCAGCCCATCAAGTCCACACTGACCCTCCGAACAGCATATCACCAGATCCAACACCCTATCCTATTCCTGTAATGTTGCATTTCCCATAGCTAACCCACACATCCCTGGAGACTGTAGGGTATTTCCCATGGACAATCTACCTAACCTGCACATCTTTGGACTGTGAGACAAAACCAGAGCACACCCCCACAGACACAGGGAGAATATGCAAACTCCACACAGACAGTCACCCATAGCTGGAAACAAGCCTAGGTCCCTGGCATTGAGGCAGCGGTGCTAACCACTAAGCCATCATGCCACCCATCCCAAGATCCATTGCATCAGTGTAACAACAAATCCATTTTTTCTCATTTAAATATTTAATAAAATCATGAATGATTCTAGCATGTTATTGATTATGCTTGGCTGTTCACTGTGGCCATTGCTCATGTGAGAGTCGAGGAAATGAGTGCTTCTGTACTGTTCAACTGTTTGGGGGGGGGGGGGGAGGGGGCACGACTCTGAGTTAGTGTCCACCGAGGTGCAAGGGTCTTCCAGTGATCATGAGCACAGTATGGATTTTCCTCCCTGAACATGGGTGCTGGAGGCCAACTCAAGGTGAGATTAGTTGACAGACCAGGAATTCTTGACCACACACTGCAATGTCCATGGAAAGCCATGAGACTATATGACTGTTTTGTAAACCAAGCGAGTTTCCCTTCAATCATCTGGCATTGGCGATTAAATCATTGCCAGCATTGCAACTTGGCTCAGGAATTGTCACTGCTTCACAGAGCGATGCCGCACAAAAAGGTGCATGGTCCCTTTAAATGGGCAAATGCTGCATTGACAGAGTGGGTCTTTAAAGTCAGAAATAACAAGCAGCAAATATGACCAACTGGCCAGTGAGTGATTGGACAACACAATAAGCCCTTTAAACACTGAATTTTCCTGGCACATTGCCAACATCAAATCTGTTTTTCATCACGTAACATTGACAACACAGATATTCAGTACCGCTGTGACACTGGATCTTAGCAAGGGGTAGAGCGAGGCGGGGAAGAGGAAACTAAGATAGTTGTTCTGCAGATGTTCTGGCATCTTACCAATGGCCAGTTGCTTGGCAACAATATATCATCCTCTCTTTGTCACATGAGCTTTCTTTGCTCAGGTGAAGATGATCCTGAATGTATATTGAACATTTACAGTTCACGTGGATGTAAATCTTTACATAATGCTCACTGTGATATTGTCGTACAGCATATTTCTTTATGAATCTCGAACAAATAAAGAAGGCAAAAAGGAAGTCTCCTCTCTATGATAAACTTCTTACAACTTTTTGCAGCCTTTGGAGATTGAGGGTTAACACTGGGCTCCCAGGTCAAATCCAACATAAATAGATGCAAAGTCTCCTCTTTGTAAGAGTACACAGTATGCAAATATCCATTCCGATGCACTATCCTGCTTGCCCTGAAGGGTGGTGTCAGAATTGAAAGAAATCATATTGGTTTATCTCGTCTGAGAAGAAGGGTGAGTTGTTTGGGTAAAAGAGAGCTGTTTGAAGAGCCCTACAACCCAATGTGCTGAAAGTTCCAGCACTGGATAAACATGTGAGAAGTTGCTTTGCCTTCGCCCACAATCTCACTCAGTTCAACCCTTTCAGCTTTACAAAAGCAGATTGGTTGGGTTGAGATTTTTTTTGGTTTTGAATCCATTCAGCCCTCCATTTTGTAATGTCAGAACATCTCATCAGATGATGCGAAAGTATGTCAGAAACTTAGGGCCTCTGCAAACAAAGTGCATTGTGAATTGGAAAGAGATTCAGAGTGAAGAGCACTGTGCAGCTATTCTAACTCTCAAGCAATGCTGAAATGTTCCAATGCAACTGTTTGTAGAAACACCACAATTCGAATCAAAACCCTGAATTTTTCTTTTTGTTCTGAGCTTTGAATACATAATTCTGTGCATTCCTCCTCCTCCTGGCATCTTCAGAGTGCCAAACTCATCAAACTCATTCTTATCCTCCACACAATGGATTCGTCGCATCATCCAGCCTTCTCAAGCTTCAAACTACAGACTTTTATAGTATCAGAGATAATGGGAACTGCAGATGCTGGAGATTCCAAGATAATAAAATGTGAGGCTGGATGAACACAGCAGGCCAAGCAGCATCTCAGGAGCACAAAAGCTGACGTTTCGGGCCTAGACCCTTCATCAGAGAGGGGGATGGGGGGAGGGAACTGGAATAAATAGGGAGAGAGGGGGAGGCGGACCGAAGATGGAGAGTAGAGAAGATAGGTGGAGAAGGTGTGGGTGGGGAGGTAGGGAGGGGATAGGTCAGTCCAGGGAAGACGGACAGGTCAAGGAGGTGGGATGAGGTTAGTGGGTAGCTGGGGGTGCGGCTTGGGGTGGGAGGAAGGGATGGGTGAGAGGAAGAACCGGTTAGGGAGGCAGAGACAGGTTGGACTGGTTTTGGGATGCAGTGGGTGGGGGGGAAGAGCTGGGCTGGTTGTGTGGTGCAGTGGGGGGAGGGGATGAACTGGGCTGGTTTAGGGATGCAGTGGGGGAAGGGGAGATTTTGAAACTGGTGAAGTCCACATTGATACCATATGGCTGCAGGGTTCCCAGGCGGAATATGAGTTGCTGTTCCTGCAACCTTCGGGTGATGCCACCCGAAGGTTGCAGGAACAGCAACTCATATTGCGCCTGGGAACCCTGCAGCCATATGGTATCAATGTGGACTTCACCAGTTTCAAAATCTCCCCTTCCCCCACTGCATCCCTAAACCAGCCCAGTTCATCCCCTCCCCCCACTGCACCACACAACCAGCCCAGCTCTTCCCCCCCACCCACTGCATCCCAAAACCAGTCCAACCTGTCTCTGCCTCCCTAACCGGTTCTTCCTCTCACCCATCCCTTCCTCCCACCCCAAGCCGCACCCCCAGCTACCCACTAACCTCATCCCACCTCCTTGACCTGTCCGTCTTCCCTGGACTGACCTATCCCCTCCCTACCTCCCCACTCTCCATCTTCGGTCCGCCTCCCCCTCTCTCCCTATTTATTCCAGTTCCCTCCCCCCATCCCCCTCTCTGATGAAGGGTCTAGGCCCGAAACGTCAGCTTTTGTGCTCCTGAGATGCTGCTTGGCCTGCTGTGTTCATCCAGCCTCACATTTTATTATCTACAGACTTTTATACTCCAGTTTTGATGCAACTTAACCAATATTTCATGATTAATTTCTCTCAAGTGGACCCTGCACCTTAACACTAACTTTGGAGAGAGTTCAAAGTTGCAATTCAATGTTCAGATTCAGTTGAACTTGTCATAGTCCCTTAACTGGGTCTACACATTTCACAAGCCTGACCAGGCAGATTAAATGGAAATGAATAGGGGTTGAAATCCTGTGCTTAGACTGTTGGTGACAGTTCGAGTCTGGCATTTTAAATACTGGTTGACACTAGCTTCAGATTGAAATCAGTGGCTATTTAGCAGAAGACTGTGACCCATTGATTGATTATCATTGTCCAGTTACCATTATTATCCCTTGATGGGTTGTCGGTGTATCTCTGCTGGTCTCATTATATTCCCCATTTCTTTTCCACACTGTTCTCAATTATTCTCAGTTAAGGTGCAACCCTTATGACAACAAGAACTTCATCACCAAAAATGCCAAGGACAACAATGCTCTTATCTCCCCCAAGATGGCATCTTCTTTGAATCTTCTATCATGCTCATTGGCCAACCTTGTTGTGATTGGACTGAGCCACAGACTTCAACATGAGCTGCTTTCGTGACACAAACTATTTACCCAGCGAGACAGGTCCAATCTAAACTCTTCCACACATGTAACGTATTGATGACTACATCCTGTCTCCCTGTAGGATACAGCACAAGACCCCAGTTTTTTAACCCCACTGCCCCACCAACCACCTCATCATTTTCTTGAAGATAGTACCTCATAATGCAGGGTGTTTTCACAGGTGCTTGAGGCCGTTGACAGTCTTCAGCACGGAGCTAGCTCCTGAGCTATTGTAATGTCCACACACTTATCCTGCTGAATATGAGGTGTGTAGTTGTGCTAAGGAGCAGGAATTGTAGCAGGCACTGTGTCATTTGCCCCTCCTCAGTCCAGTAATGTGGTGCCAATTTAGTGTCTCTGTTCCACACTGATTTACATCAGCCCACATGCTGAGAACTGAACATGTCATCTCGTTGGCTACTTTACAGAAAGGGCAGTTCATTTCTCGACTGAAACGCCTGTGGGCGGATGGTGGAGTGAGGTGGGGGGGGACAGATATTATAATATTGAATCCAATTTCTACCAAAACATTCAACCTTTTTAGTGCACCTATGTGCGTGGAATGCTGTGCATTGGTGGATTTCTAACCTCCGCAAAACTGCACTTGGTAGTCTCTGTCAACTTCCATGGTAACCTTCTCTTCTCACTGATAACCTCCGTTTGTTTCTATAGCGCACAGTACAGAAAAACGCCAAGTACGTCTGTCTAGCAAACAAAGACTGCCCTGTGGATAAACGGCGACGGAACCGATGCCAGTTTTGCCGCTTTCAGAAATGCCTTGCTGTAGGCATGGTCAAAGAAGGTAAGCATTTAAACAATTCAAGTCTTGTATACATATACATAATGTTGGCCAATCACCATTTCATTTGTCGCATTTGCCTCTCATCAATGATCTAATTCTAGACACTTAGTGTAAGGCATTTTGCTGTGATGTAAAGTATAATTGAATACAACTATATTACAAAAATAAGGTAGTTTTTGCCCTTGAGAATCCAAGTCACTTCTTTACATTGTCCCTTGAGGCATTCTTGCAATGGGGAAGTAACAGTTTCAGAATCTGCTCCCCTCCCAGCCCTTAATATCATCTGTCAGGTTTTGTCCTACATACCTCCCTGGTAAGTTACTAATCTATGCTTTAGTGGTTTGCTTTCAATCATAATTATACTCCCTATAATTCAGACAAAGCTATTCGAGACCCAGGGTCCTGTATAACCATATTAAAAGGAACAGGGACATAGCTACAAGGAAGTGAATCTTCAGCCAGCAGATTCAATAATGATAACCAGAAAATTGCCAGAACAGATTCCTGGGCACCTTGAGGAAGAACATATAGCAGGTAGGGTGTGTAAAGAACATTGTTTCTAGTTATAGTGGAACAGAGGAACATTGGACCATGAGGAGGCAATTCAATCTCTCAAGCCTGTTCTGCATTCAGTTCGATCATGGCTGATCTGTACCTTAACTCCTTGGATTCTATACACATTAATATTGTTACTTTACAAAAAAAGACTCTATCTCAGTTTTGACATTTTTCTTGGCTCAACAGCTTTTTTCGGAGAGGGAGTGAGTTCCAGATTTCCACTCCTGATTGTGTGACAAAGTGCTTCCTGAAATCGCCTCTGATGGTCCAGTTCAGATTTTAAGGTTCTATTCTATTCTCCTACCAGGTTTCTCTTAAGCAGCCCTATCAAATTCTTCAGTCATCTTAAACTCTTCAATGAGATCACATCTTGAAAAACTTGCCAGCATGAAGGCTGATAAAGCCATTGGATCTTTGCCTACAGCTA
Source organism: Stegostoma tigrinum (assembly GCF_030684315.1). NCBI lineage: Eukaryota > Metazoa > Chordata > Chondrichthyes > Orectolobiformes > Stegostomatidae > Stegostoma > Stegostoma tigrinum. Next base: position 4,367,302 of record NC_081404.1, read on the forward strand.
CCCAGAGACATGTATGCATCTTGCTCTTTTGAGGTAACAGCTCACTTATGAACTTTTAGAAAACATACTTTGTCACAAGCTTGATAGAAAGTTATCAGCACAATAGCTAAACTGCATTTTCCACAATAGCAGTGTTTTCTCTTGCATCTTTGAGCTTTTAAAACTGAGCGTCATTATAATGAGAATCCTGGTAGACCTATAGGCCTCTCACCATTTTAGCATCTCCTCCTCTGTAACCGCCATCATCTTTACATTCAGCACTTGTCTTCCAACATCTAGTCCTTTTGGAGAACCTTGCTCTTCCCTAAAAATGATGAGTCAATGCCAATTTCATAATAAACAGAGAATTGCTTTATCAATTGATAAAGCTTTGGTGCTCTAATACAATTACTTTATCTCTTGTCTCCTCCTGTTTACTATCAGAACAGAAGACATGGGGACAAAACAACAGAATCAAAGACAGTTTGGGTGTTGCTAAATCCCTGAACTCAAGGCAGGTGCTAGCAAAAGTAGAAGTCAATAAAAGATGTTCTTCATAGTACATGGAGAATGCATGAAAAAGACTGTTTTCTTCTGTGCATTGTGATAAACTATCGTAGACATTGGGATCGTTCTCAGTTGTGAACATCTAAGCCACTTGTTAAGCCTCCAAGAGTCCACTTGAATCAGTAAAATGTGTATCGTGCAACAACCTGGCTGTGCTTCACATAAGTTGCATCACCCGTTGAGGCAACCAGAAAAGCTCACTTCAAAGAGAAAACCTTGCGGGTACCTTCCAGGTTGTGACAGGAGGCTGAAGAGGGAAGCGAGAGGCCCTCTTTACACCCCAAGGAAGGAATGAACACTGGGCTTCGCCATCTGATACTAAAAGGGTCAGCACTGTTCCTCAAGGCCAGCTGGACAAATCTGAGGATGTCCAATCTGAAGAAAAGGGGTAAGATACGACCCATGTGTGAATGAACTGGATAGCCCATAGTTAGATTAAAAGACAGTTGCTTGAATAGCATTGCAGAAAGAATAATTCACATGAATTTATCAAATAGCAGTGTGGAGGTAGAGCACAAAGGACAATTGTTCTGAAGTAAAAGAGTCCAGTCTCCTTGTAAGAGAAGGCATTTTCCTTGAGAGGAAAAAAGTACTGGTGACCTGGTGATGGTTCTGAACCAAACGGAGGCGCTTGACAGCTCGGAGGCTGTTACTGTTGGCATTAAAGACTGGGTGCTCAGGAACACAAGAGGTTGAAAGAGGCGATTAAACTCTCAGTCTAATGAGTTGTGTTCTCACACAACATTTTGCATTCTTCAGAGTCAAACCCAGTGTCTTTTCAAAGCCATCACATTGGTTTTCCTTTTGGACAGCCCCGTATTTACGCTGGTAGTCTGTGCTCTGTGGAGTGGTCTCGGAAGCAAATCTCCCACATAAAATCAGAAATTGCTGAAGGAATTCAAAACCACTGTATCATAGTCAGAGAGATATACAGTACGGAAACAAAGCCTTCAGTCCAACTCATCCAAGCCAACTAGATATCCTAAATTAATCTACTCCCATTTGCCAGTATTTGGCCCATATCCCTCTAAATCCTTCCTATTCATGTACACATCCAGGTGCTTTTTAAATGTTATAATTGTACCAGCCTCCACCACTTCTTCTGGCAGCTTCTTCCATACATGCACCACCCTTGGCGTGAAAAAAATTGCCTCGTGGGTCCGTTTTATATCTTTCCCCCTCACCTTAAACCTATGCCCCTCTAGTTTTGGACTTACCTACCGTGGGGAAAAGACCTTGGCTATTCACCCTATCCATGCCCCTCACAATTATATAAACTTCTACAAAGTGACACCTCAGCCTCCACTTCAGGGAAAACAGTCCCAGCCTTTGTTTATTCATTCAGGGGATGAGGGTGCAGTGGCTACGCCAATGTTTATTGTCCATCCGTAATTGCCCAGAGGGCAGTTAAGAGTCAACCACATTGCTGTGGGTCTGGAGTCACATTGTAGGCCAGACCAGGTAAGGGTGGCAGTTTCCTTCCCTAAAGGACATTCGTGAACCAGATGGGTTTTTCCTGACAATCAGCAATGGACTCACTGTCACAATTAGATTCTTAATTCCAGATATTTACTGAATTCAAATTCTACCATCTGCCAACTCAGGTCCCCAGAACATTATTTAGGTCTCTGGATTAACGTCCAGCGATAATACCACTGGGCCTTTACCTATTCAGTCTCTCCCTATAACTCAAACCCTCCAACCCTGGGAACATCCTTGTAAATCTTTTCTGAATGCTTTCAAGTTTTACAACATCCTTCCTATAGCAGAGAGACTAGGATCGAACGCAGTATTCCAAAAGTGGCCTCACCAATGTCCTGTACAGCTGCAACATGACCCTCCAAACTCCTATACTCAATGCACTGACCAATAAAGGCAAGAGAAACAGAGTTAACGTTTCCAGTCCACTGACTCTTCTTCAGACAAGGGTCACCAAACTCGAAACACTAACTCTGTTTCTCTCTCTCCACAGATGCTGCCAGACCTACTAAGTTTCTCCAGCAATTTCTCTTTTTGTTTCAGATCTTCAGCATCTGCAGTTCTTTGTTTTACGTGAATCTCTGTTGTTGGGGCAGGTCAATAAATGTGATCCTGCCAATGACCCCCAAGTAACATAAGGAGAAGTTAAGAAAGGAAATGCTAGTGGAATATTTAGACTACCACAAACCAATGTCCACATGGCCATTGCTTTGAATTGGATATTTTTCTGCTTGTCCAATGCAAAAGCAAGCTCTTGGAGGTAGGCTGACCTCACACTGAAGTGAAGATTGGCCTTAGCCACAAAAAAAAACTGGAACTATGTTACACCTTCTGAAGCAGTGAACAGTTTTCTGCGGTTAATAGTTTATTGAAAACAGAGGTTTGTTTCGCTCACTTGGCTGGAGGGTTGGCTTGCAAAGCAGTGTGATACCAACAGCGTGAGTTCAATCCCCATACCGGCTGAGGTTACCATGATGTACCCTCCTCCTCAATCTCTCCCCATGCCTGAGGTATAGGTGGCCCTCAGGTTAAACCCCACCAGTCTCTAATGAGAGAGCAGTCTGGTAAGACTGTGGTTACTTGACTTTATTGAAATAGGTGGACAGACAACATAGAATCCCTATAGTGTGGAAGCAGGCCATTCAGCCCATCGAGGGCACCCCAGCCTTCCAAAGAGCATACAACCCAGACACAGACCCCTACTCTGTAGCCCTGCATTTCCCATGGCTAACACACCTAGCCTGGACACTATGGAAAATTTAGCATGGTCAATCCACCCTAACCTGCACATTTTTGGACTGTGGGAGGAAACCAAAGCACAAAGACACAAGAAGAATTTGCAAATTCCACACAGACAGCCTGCCTGAGGGTGGAATTGAATCCAGGTCCCTAGCATTGTGAAGTAGCAGTACTAACTGCTGAGCCACCGTGAGATCCCAATGTCTTGACAGGCGTAGTCTGTAATACAATCATTGTCTAAGAAGTAGACATGCACAACAGATTTCACTAGGTTCCAGTGAATGCATGCCTGATTTCATACACTTCTGCTGAAATACCCTCATCATACTTCCAAAGCAACAAAAGGTTTGAAATTTCACCAACTTCCCATAACTTGGAACACACTTGTGCATAGTGAAGCTTCAATGTGTATGTTTGGCATTCACCCAGACCGTTTGTTTCTAAGCAGCGGTATGCAACTCAGCAGTTGGCTGGCAATCAAGATTTTGTACAGAAAAATAAAAGATATGCAGTTGCTTGAGGTTAGAAAGGAGACGAACCTCTGGTCTGTCACAGATTCATCGTGTTGCTTCTCTGGTCTCACAACCTTTGGAGGAGAAAGCCAACTCCTTAAGTTATTATCAACATGACTTGAACCAAGCATCAGCCCACACATGTCAGAAGATGTTTAGTGAGGTTGAGGAGGCACAGAGTGAGTTGAGGACCACTGGGGGCAGAGGTTACAAACCCCTTGCTTTGCTTCTCAGTTCTGGTTCACAGCGTAGGCTTGTCAATGGAGGATTTTGCACAACTAGGAACTGCATGTGAACTGCTTATCTCCTTCTGAAGCACAATGGAATCTGGCCCTGGTAGCACAGTGGTGTTGAGGGCCCATTTATACACTGCCATGGAGAGACAGCTATCTATTCTGCAGACAGCCACTGAGCAGCAAGCAACATCAATGGCTGTCTGCGAGGAACGACTTCAATCATTGAGATACTTAGATTATCTCTCACAGAAGCTTTCACTCATGTTCAGCTCGAATAAAGGCTGGTACCCATGTGTTTGTGAGATGCAGTCAGGACAATGCATAGCAATCCAGATCCCACAGGGATTGGCAGTTGGCATTTTTATCACACACGGGCAGCAAAACTGAAGCACGTGGTGTCTCAGCTGTGCCAATTCCTCGCCATCACACACCTCTGGGCAAAGAAAAATCCAAGCTGTTGGCAAGCAGCCCCACACAACTGCTTACATACATGGCAAATGTTTCCAGCACACATGTAGGACTTTTTGGCTTTCAGTTACATCAAGTAAGTAAGAGCACGGGCTGTCAGGATATCTTGCAGCAATCCAGCATGGCCTTGCATTACCTTGAGTCACTATGCATTGGGCACAGTTTTCACATCTGCTGCTGGAATAAAAACATTTTCCTGAAAAATTGGTGTCAGCATTTTTCTTTTGATCCTGCACCCTTCAGGAAACCATTTTGGATTCAAAGCGCGGCCTACAGCAAGGATGCTAAGAAGCTAGGATAGGTGAGCAAGTGAAATTTGAACTGTTGTCAGGATCTCCAGGGACAAATTTGACAGGTGACAGCCTGATGCGCAATTCCGCTGCACAGGCTGCTCTGCTGCCAATGTTTCTTCAGGCTTACATGACTCCTTGCTGCTTTTGAACAACCTCCACGGTCACACCAGTTTCCATAGTGACCCTTGGCGATATCTGCGTGTTAATCAGCCAACTCTC